>NW_026606083.1:11580000-11755000 GCF_029834395.1 Sorex fumeus | reverse complement strand
CACAGTGGAAGATCGCACAGCTGGAAGCAAGATGGAAGCATGCAATCTGCTGCAACATGGAGGGAAAAGAAAGATACCATGTTAAATGCAGTCAGCCAGAAAAGGAAGGACATCACTGGATGATCTCGCTTGTATGTGATATTTAGAGTAACCGGGTGAGGAATGCAATGCTTTAAAGGGGGATGCCAAGATCGCCCTTGGCCGAGTTTACAAATGAAAAGGAAGAAATAGAGTGACAGGGTTCCTATTCAATATAGTACTGGAAGTCCTGGCCATTGCAGTTAGGCAAGAAAAAGGTATAAGGAATATAGATAGGAAAGGTAGAGGTCAAACTATCACTATTTGCAGACGATATGATACTATACTTAGAAAACCCTAAAGATTCTACAAAAAAGCTCCTAGAAACAATAGGTCGGTTAGTAAAGTGGCAGACTACAAAATCAACACCCAAAAGTCATGGCTTTCTTATATACAAATAACAAGAGAATAAATAGACATTTAAAATAAAAAACAATCCGTTCACAATAGTACCTCAGAAAATCAAGTATCTCAGAATCAGCTTAACCAAAGAGGTGAAGGACCTATACAAGGAAAATTACAAAACACTACTTCAAGAAATGAAAGAGGACGCTAGGAAATGGAGATACATCCCCTGCTCATGGATAGGAGAATTAACATTATCAAAATGGCAATACTGCCCAAAGCACTATACAAATTTAATGCGGTCCCTATCAGGATAACCAAGATATTTTTCAAAGAAATAGACAAAACACTCCTGAAATTCATATGGAACAATAAATTCCCACAAATAGCTAAAACAATCCTTGGGAAAAAGAAGATAGGTGCATCACCTTCCCAACTTTAAAGGGTACTACAAAGCAGTAGTAATTAAGACAGCATGATACTGTGCTGGAAACAGACCTGCAGACCAATGGAACAGAGTTGAATATTCTGTCACAGACCCCCAAATATATGACCACTTAATCTTTGACAAAGGAGCAAGAAATGTGAAGTGGAACAAGAAAGCCTCTTCAACAAGTGTGCCGGGAAAACTGGATAGCTACCTGCAAAAAATAAAGAACGCTGACCTCTGTCTAATGCCAGCACAAAAGTCAGATCAAAGTGGATTAAAGACCTCAATATCAGACATGAATCCATAAGGTATATAGAGGAAAATGTAGGCAGAACTCTTCACGACATTGAAGCTAAAAACATCTTTAAGGATGACAGAGGGTAGGATGTTTGCCTTGCCCGCGACCGACCTGGGTTCGATTCCAGCATCCCATATGGTCCCTGAGCAAACGCCAGGAGTAACTTCTGAGTGCAGAGCCAGAAGTAACCCCTGTGCATTCACCGGGTGTGATCCAAAAAGAAAAAAAAATCTTTAAGGATGAAACAGCACTGACCATGCAAGTGGAAGCAAGCATAAACAAATGGGACTACATCAACCTAAGAAACTTCTGCACTTCTAAAGAACAGTGACCAAAATAAAGAGCCCACAGAATAGAAAAGAATATTTACCCAATACCCATCTGATAGGAGATCAATATCCAGGATATACAAGACACTAGTAGAATTGTACAAGAAAAAAACCTCCAACCCCTCAAAAAATGGGGAGAAGAAATGAACAGAAGTTTCTTCAAAAAAGAAATACAAATGGCCAAAAGGCACGTGAAAAATGCTCCACATCACTAGCCATCAGGGAGATGCAAATCAAAACAACAATGAGATATCATCTCACACCACAGAGACTGGCACACATTCACAAGAACAAAAGCAACCAGTGCTGGAGTGAATGTGGGGGAAAAGGACACCTTTCACTGTTGGTGGGAATGCCCACTAGTCCAGCTTTTCTGAAAACAATATAAACAGTCCTTCAAAAACTAGAAATTGAGCTTCCATATGACCCGCAATACCACTTCTGGGAATATATCCCGAGGATGCAAAAAAGCACAGTAGAAATTACATCTGTACCTATATGTTCATTGCAGCACTGTTCACAATAGCTAAAATCTGGAACAACCAAGTGCCCTAGATCAGATGACTGGTTAAAGAAACTCTGGTACATCTACACAATGGAATACTATGCAGCTGTCAGGAGAGATGAAGTCATGAACTTTGCTTATAAATGGATAGACATGGAGAGTATCATGCTAAAGTGAAATGAGTCAGAAAGAGAGGAACAGACATAGAAGGACTGCACTCATTTGTGGACTATAAAACAACATAGCATGAGGCTGACACCTAGGGATAGTAGATACACACACGGGGAAGGTAGATTGCTCCATAGCTGGAATCCTGCCTCATGAGCAAAGGGGAGAAGGCAGCTGGAATAGAGAAGGGATCACTAAGAAAAAGATGGCTGGAGGAATCGGTCGGGATGGGAGATGTGTGCAGAAAGTAGATAAAGGACCAAACATGATAACCTCTCAGGGTCTGTATTGCAAAACATAATGCCCAAAACTAGAGAGTCTGGGGAATCATGTCTGCCATGGAGGCAGAGGGAGGGTGGGAAAGGGGGGGTATACTGGGGATACTGGTGGTGGGGGATGTGCACTGGGGAGGGATGGGTGTTTGATCATTGTGTGATTGTAACCCAAACATGAAAGCTTATAACTATCTCACGATGATTCAATAAAATTTAAAAAAGAAAAAGAAATAGAATGACAGGGAAGGGGAGAAGAGATAGACGGGAAGCAACAGAGGTCAAGGGCACTCAGACACAGGGTGGAGTTAAGGAGTGACAGAGCCAAATGCCCAAACCACAGAGCCAACAGCACTGAAATCGGGAGACCCAAACTTTAACAACCGGATTTAAAAGGCGCCTTCAAAATGCAGGCTGGGGCTGGAGCTGGGGTGGGGGGAGGGGAGGGAACCCAGGAGCACGGTGGAGGGGGGCTGATGCTGGTGTGGGGTTGGTGATGGAACATTGTGTGTCAGAAACCCCACTATGAGTGACTTTGTGACTCACTATGCTTTAATAAAATACAATTTGGAGAAGAACAAAAGTTTTCAGGACCACCATATCCACTCTCGGTTCTAGTGAGACTGGAGAATCGCGGTCTCTCCAGCCCTGCCCCCCACTCCCTCTAGCCAGAGCTGGACAAGGAGGGGGACTCAGAATAGGGAGGTCCCAGCCTGGCCCATCAGTGCACAGGGGCCACCTGCGGAGGGATGAGAGCTGCGGAAGAACAGTGGCAAAGGGCAGGTGGCCGTGTCAGCTGAGGGGACAGGAGTGGGAGGGCCTGGAGAGCTCCTGGGAAAGGAGGGCAGTCTGAGATGTGGGGTTGCAGGGGCCAGAGGGACAAGCACAGTTGGGAGGGTGCTTGCCTTCCATGCAACCAACCCGGGTTCGGTCCCTGGAATCCCATATGGTTCCCCAAGCCCACCAGAAGTGATTCCTGAAGTAAGCCCTGAGCAGAGCTGAGTGTGACCCAAAGAGAGGGAGGGAGAGACAGAAACACAGAGAGAGAGAGAGAGAGAGAGAGAGAGCCACGTCAAGACTCACAAGAAAAAATAGCCCTTCCTCTTCCATTGATTTCCTTTCCTGCTTGGAACCTGAGCATCAGCCTCGTGCTCTGTGAAAAGCAGCTGAGAGGGAAGCACACATGCCGTCTCTGCCATCTGCAAGCTAGATGGGTTGGTCTGTCAGGATCCCGCCAGCCGGGCCCTCCTCCATCCCCATCTGGGTCACCCACTCTGCTGTCTGCATCCATAACAGGACAGAACGTTATTGGATCATGGCGGGGGTAGGCGTAATCCCAGAAGAAACCATTGGGAGGGCTGGGAGTGGACGCAGGCAGGGAGGCGGGCTGGGCAGAGGCAAGACACGGGGCATAGTGCCTTCAAGTTTCTGCCTTGTGCTATGTCCGGCTGTGAACACGTACACACCGAAAGCACTGTGCCCTGTGCCTAGTCTCAGCACAACATGCCTGCCTGACCAGGAGTGACTCCTGATTATCACCGGGTATGGGGAAGGAAGGAAGGAAGGAAGGAAGGAAGGAAGGAAGGAAGGAAGAGAGGGAGGAAGGGAGGGAGGGAGGGAGGGAGGGAGGGAGGGAAGGAAGGAAGAAAATGGAAATATAGGAAGGAAGGAAGGAAGGAAGGAAGGAAGGAAGGAAGGGAGGGAGGAAGGGAGGGAGGGAGGGAGGGAGGGAGGGAGGGAAGGAAGGAAGAAAATGGAAATATAGGAAGGAAGGAAGGAAGGAAGGAAGGAAGGAAGGAAGGAAGGAAGGAAGAGAGGGAGGAAGGGAGGGAGGGAGGAAGGAAGGGAAGGAAGGAAGAAAAGAAAATGGAAATATAGGAAGGAAGGAAGGAAGGAAGGAAGGAAGGAAGGAAGGAAGGAAGGAAATGGAAATGGAAATATTGGCTGGTAACTCACTTGCTGGGAAGCCAGAATGTCACTGTTGACACTCAGCATAGTTAAGCCCCCCTTGCAGGGGGGCGAGTTGAGTTTCCCTCACTGCCCCACGAAGAGCTCCGGCAGCCGAAGACCTCCAGAACCAGCCACAACCATGCTAAGACCACTCTCCACACGCATGAACGTGCCGGCAGAGGAACAAAGGCCTGCGGGTCCCAGGGCTGAGATCTCCAAGCCTGCTCGGATCGGGGCTGAGCATCCTCCACCCAGATCCTCCATCTTCCAGTAGGCAGGGATCTCACCCACCAACTGGCCCCCTGGCGCCGTGTGATCCCATCAATGGCCAAGACCCAGAGACTATAGAACCCAGCTCCCAAAAGCAAATGTGGCCGCGCGACATCTTATTATCTTATTCTTACTTTGGACAACCTGACAGGCTACCGAATGTAGCCTGCCCACACGGCAGAGTCTGGCAAACTCCCCGTGGCATACCCAATATGCCAAATACCAGTAACAATGATGCCTCTCATTCTCTTAACCCTGAAAGAGCCTTGAATATGGCACTTTTTCAAATCTCAGGGCTAGGACGAAGGAGACGTTACTGGTGCCTGCTTGAGGCAATCGACAAACAACAGGATGATCGTGGTCGTGATAGTTAAGCCCCCTTGTATGATGTTCATTTTGTTGGGCCCAGTGGTCTCATATTGGAGTGGTAGCAGGTTGAACATCACATGCACACATACACACCCATGGGCCATTCCAGTAAGGCCACTGCATTATTTCTTGTCCCATAAGCTATTCTAGAACTTTCTAGAACTTTTGCTGTCCTCCATTTCACCTTGATGAGGTGACACTGTGATTTCCCAGGTGGGGTCACCGAAGGACATTGCCTACTGCCTGGTTTTCTTTCTTTCTCACAGTGCTCGCCCTTGGGACCCAGCCACCGTACTGGGAGGAAGCCATGGTCAGGTCCTGGACGGGGGTTCTGGCTCCAGCCCAGTTCTCAGCCACCAGCCCAGGAGAAGTGACAGACATGACATCTGCCTCAGCTTGGGTGTCCCAGTTGTTCCCCAAGTGGAGCAAAGACAAGCCGGAACTACCATGTCCTGCCCCCAATGCATATCCATGAGAAAAGCAAACATTCCTGTTCTTTTAAGGTACAAGGTTCTTTTATCTGGGGGTCACACCCAACGAAATCAAATAAATAAATGTTCAGGGCTTCCTCCTGGTGCTGTGCTTAGGGGTCACCCCGGCAGTGCCTAGGAGACCACATGAGGTGCTGGGGATGGAACTGGGACCGGCCACATAAAGGACAAGCGCCCAACCCCTGTGTTCTCTCTCCAGCTCTCAGCCAGGAAGTTTGGTGATAACTGTTCCATCATAGGTAGACTTCCATTGATTATCTTAGGAAAAGGTGAATGGGGCAGGAGAGAGAGGATGAGGGTGGGCACTTACCTTGCATACAGCTAATCTGAGTTCTACCCCTGACACCTTGCATGCTCTCCTGAGCACCTTCAGAAGTGAGCACAGAGCCAGGGGTAAGACCTAAACACCACTGGGTATACTCCTCCCCAAAAAAGAAAGAAAGGTGAAATAGTTTGAATTACAAATCTCACTAAAGGTCTCCAGGTAAAAAGTTCTGTTCTAATACATCTCTTTTTCAATAGACTCAGAAGTTTTTTCAAGTAAAAGAAAGAAATCTTTTCACTTCAATCTTCTTGAGCAGTGTCTAAAGACTGAGCATGTCCTGAGGGCAGGTGTGCTGAGTGAATGTTAAGTGAATGGACAGATAAACCCTGAGTGAGTGTAGTTACTCAAACAGTAGCACTGTACCACTCTCCTCCCGTTGTTCATCGATTTGCTCGAGCAGGCCCAGTAACGTCTCCATTATGAGACTTGTTGTTACTGTGTTTGGCATATCAAATACGTCACGGGTTGCTTGCCAGGCTTTGCCATGCAGGGGAGATACTCTCGGTAGCTTGCCGGGCTCTCCGAGAGGGGCGGAGGAATCGAACTTGGGTTGGCCATGTCGGCTGCATGCAAGGCAAACGCCCTAGTTCTTTTGAAATAGTTATTTTTGGCTTATGAGTTATACAATAAGTTTTATTAATTTTCCTATCTGGTTTGGATCCAGATGTGTTATCTCTGATGATGATGACATAGTTTACCATCTAGAGCTGTTTCAAATGATTCTTGGCTATTACAGAAAGTCAATGCCCCTTGAAGGATAAATAGGAGCTGGAGTGATAGCACAGCAGGTAGGGCATTTGCCTTGCACGCAGCCGACCCAGGTTCAATCCCCGGCATCCCATATGGTCCCCTGAGCACCACCAGGAGTAACTCCTGACTGCAGAGCCAGGAGTAACCTCTGTGCATTGCCAGATGTGACCAAAAAAAGCAAAATAAATAAATGAAGAAATAAATTTTTAAAACAATAGAAGGATAAATATTTTTCTGTTGGGAGGGGGGATACTGTCCCTTACTGATGACAATTCCAATAATTCCACATAGAACTGAAGAGACAGTTCAGGAGATAAGACACTTGCCTTGCATGCAGCCACTTCTGGTCAACCCTGGTTTGACCCCTGGCATCAGAAATGGTCCCCTGAGCACCATCAAGGGTCACTCCAGAGCACAGAGCCAAGAATAGCTCTGCAAGCTGCCAGAGGTAGCCCCCCAAATACCAACGTAAAATAATTCCACATAAACAAGAGGACCTGATGTTTTTGAACGACACCAGGCAATGCAGTGAAGCACCGTGGTCAAGATTTCTGCATTACAGTGACTACTTTGAAAGAAGACGTGTTCATCTGGATTCAAGCTCTACTCTGCCAACATGTGTCAACATAAGATATCTCTGGCCCCCGGCTTGTCGCGTATATTCAACAGTAGAGGGCAGAAGAGAGGACGAGGAGAGAGGAGAGAGAACCCTACATCATGAGACTTATACAGATGATGTCCACGTATAGTGTGATGCTTCTGCGGTCGTCACTCTTCCAGCTCTGCCCGGGGAATGCAACCGTGAGTTTCTGCAGACCCAGTTCTGTGTTTTACCAGAACCTTCTTCAGCTCTCACTGCATAGGGAACAGGTAGAACTTGCCCTTGGGTGCTTGACTCACAAGGAGAGGAGCCATCCCAACAGAAGAAAAGCCAGCGGACACACACCAATGTCGACCAGGTGCAGAGTGCTGAGAGTCAGACAACACACTGCAAGATGACTTGAACGTCTCTTCCTCCTTCCTGCTACCTCGGGGAGCTCAGCAGAAACCAAGGGGGCCTTTTGCCCACTTCCCTGCCTCCTCCCACTCCTCCACACACCTTGCCTTGTTCTGTTTCCCCAGCACTTTCTCATCTCCTAGGTGGGGCCCTTGCTGTCTCCCTGAGATCAATCTTTCTCCCCTTGGCCTTGGAACACTTTTTTCCCCCTGCCGTGAGCCGGGGCCCTGGCTGTCCTGCAGTCTGCAGCCCCGTGGCCAGTTTTCCTCCCCAGGGAAGCATGGGAGAGGCCGGGAATCCTCAAAGCCAGGTTTCCCCTGGTTGTACCACGGCCACGGCCCTGAACGTAGCAGAGGGCCAGGGAGCTGGGCCAACTCCAGCGCCAGACCTGTGGGCCAGCACAACTTGGCCGCAGACCTCAGACAGATGGGTCAGGGGGCATACAGCACGAATACACAGTCCCGGGGCCCTGCTGGGGCCTGGAGGTAGATTTTAGTAGGAGGGGCATGTCCCATGAGGAATTAGCTCACTTGGAGGCCAGGTCTCCTTCCTGGGGTCCCCTTCCTTCTACCTGGTACCTCGGCACCACTTTCTGCTGCCTACACAGTGGTTTGAAGGCCCAGAATTGCCACGTGTCTCCAACGACAGTCTGTTGGCCCCAGCTTCATCCCCTCTTTTCCCTGACCGGAAGTTTGGGGGAGCAGACATTCCCACGTATGATAGATTGGTTGCCAAATAAAATGCAGATAAAGTAGAATTTTATACACACACACACACACACATTATTTCTTAGAACAAGTCTATCCCAGTATTAATGGGCCATAGGAATCCTTTTTATTTTTTTGCACTAACTTTTGAAATTCAGATTTAACTGGGTCTGTCTGAATTCTGTCCCCTTCCCGTCTCCCTAGATTGATAACTCTCATTTATGGTGACCGGTGAGAGGAAAATCAACCACAGGAATTTATGCCTTAGGCTCGAAAATGGGAATTCTTGGGTCTCTCCTGCCCTTCATGTTGCTCATACATGAACAAAATGTACCAAAAACCTCATCAGACTATTGGGAAAAAAGCAATCTCTGAACACAGCAGGACCCGCCGGGCGGCTGGAGCATTAAGAGGGTAAGTAGCTGGCCTTGTTCGATTGTGAACTACAGACGAAGCCCGAGCTGGCGTGTCCTTGGAGAGCGCTCAGGAAAAGCGCCTGTCAGCACAACCCCAACAGACGCAAACCCCTCCTCACTTTCCTGGAAAGGGAGTCGCGACTTTCAGAGCAAAGTGCTTGCAGGAATGCTTAAAACTCAGAAATCTGCAATGCCAGTGCAGAAAAGACCAGAAACAAATGCAAAAAGGAGAGCGGTGAAAGAGGGTATGGAGTGGGGGTGGGGGCAGGGATAGTGGGCATCGGCCAACGTGCTCACAAGTTCTTGCACTTTCTCTTATCCTTGAAAAACACAGATTGAGTGGGTAAGTGGCAATGTAATTTTTTTTTTGATGAGGGGGGTAGGGTGGGGGATATCCAGCAGAACTTGAGAACCAGGGGGGACCGGGGGGGCTGGAACCAGGGGCTCTCACATGCCAAGCCTGTCTCTGGCCCTGTGAACCCCGCCCTGCTCCAAAGTCACAGTGAGGAGTGAGAGTCTGAGCAAGCGAATTCTCACGTTACTCTCCTGCATGTGAACTATCTCAAGAAAGAGGACAGAGGGAACATCCCCCCAGCTCCTCAGAAGTGGAACCAATTGCACTGGTGTTTGGTGGAACCTGGGCATTATTCTGAGCAAACCTGGCATCGGTCTACATTTTTGTGAGGTTATTGAAGATTCTGGGCTGGAGTGATAGAGTAGAGTGGGCAGAGTGTTTGCCTTGCATGCGGCTGACCCGGGTTCGATTCCTCAGTCCCTCTCAGAGAGCCCGGCAAGCTACTGAGAGTATCCTGCCCACACGGCAGAGCCTGGCAAGCTCCCCATGGCGTATTCGATATGCCAAACACAGTAACAACAAGTCTCACAATGGAGACGTTACTGGTGCTCACTCGAGCAAATTGATGAACAACAGAAGGACAGTGCTTTACAGTATTGAAGATTCCAATCTGAGCTACTTATATATGGCTTCCCCAGGCAACAGCATCTGTCTAGAACATTCTTTCCCCATGTGGGCCATGATATCCTGGGATGGGGGGGTTGGGGGGGCATGGGGGAGGACAGCAGCCACAGAGACAATAGAGACTTTCTGTTTATTTGCTTTAAAAAGGTGGATTGAGGGGCTGGAGCGACAGCACAGCAGGTAGGGCGTTTGTCTTGCATGCGACCGACCCGGGTTCGATTCCCAGCATCCCATATGGTCTCCCGAGCACTGCCAGGAGTCATTCCTGAGTGTATGAGTGAGGAGTAACCCCTGTGTATCGCTGGGTGTGACCCAAAAAGCAAAAAAATAAAATAAAATAAAAATAAAATGGTGGCTTGGGGCCAGAGCAGTAGTATGGTGGGCAGCTTGCCTTGCACGCAGCTCACCTGGGTTTGACCCCCGGCACATATAACCTACAAGCACCACCAGGAGTGGTCCCTGAGCGCAAAAAGGAAGGCAGATTTACAGAGTCACTGAGTGGTTTGGAGGACGGGGAGGGCTATATTCAGGGTACAGAATGGTTTGTTTTGGGTTGTTTTTTTTTTTTAGTCCTGGAAAGGGGGTGTTAGTCAAGTATGTTTGGGAACCTCTGATCATCAATTACCAATCACCTAATTGTGGAAGCAGAAGATGATCTAGGTTCAGTCCATCCATTCTCTTCATTGTGGGGCTTTGTCCAGCTGCCGCCCCACCCTGTGAGGGACACTCCCGCCCACAGGGTCTTGAACACAGGCTGGAGTCTGGGAGGGGCCTGTGTGGGCGAGGAGCAGGATGGGGAGTCTTGGGGCACCTGAGGGGCTGTGAAGAGGGGCAGGAGCAGCCTTCTCGGGGAGCAACTAGTGTGTGGTCGGGGGTCAGATTCGCCCGTAATGCAGCCTCCAGTCAGGGGCCCCACCTGCAGCTGCAGATGGGGAAGTTCGCCCCTTTTGCTCCTTACCTTCTTGCTGGAGGCAGGATATACGTCTTCTGCCACTGTACTGGGTTTGATGCCACTGGCTCTTTCGGGTCTTGGCCTTTGACCTGGATGGAATTAGAGCACTGGCTCTCCTGCATCAGAACAGACACAGAGAACAGGCCAGGGCCCCACAGCAGTGTCTCAGTCTCCCCGTCTCTAGCTCTCCAACAGGGTCTGTTTCTCGGGGAGCCCCAAATACACACTCAAGCGTGAGAGTCCATCTGCTGACCATCACAGAGGGGTGCAAACCCGCACCTCTGCCTGCAACCCCCCTCTCCCCACCCCCTCTCCAGATCCCAGATCCCCTTTCATAAATTATGGCTGAGAAGCGGGGCGCCCAGGAAGCAGCAGCTCGTGCAGCTCTTAGCAGTTTCGCAGGACCCCTGCCCAGCAGAGCCAGGAAGCGGCCCTCGGGCCACAACCCAGAAGGGGGCCAGGAAACAGCTCTGAGGAGATGTACCTTATGCACCTGGGGTTGAGCCCCAGCACAGGACAATCCTCAAGCACTGAGCCAGGGGGAGCCCAGGAGGAGCGCAGAACTCCCAAAACAGCCCAGCCCATTGATTAAATCTAGAAGCAGGTACGCTTGCATAGAGGGACAAGTTTAATCCCCAAGCTTAGCATTTTATTGCTTGGGTTTTGGGAGGGTTGTTTTGGGTTTTTGGTGTTTGTTTGTTTGTTTGGCTTTTTGGGTCACACCTGGCAATGCTTGGGAGTTTCTCCTGACTCTGCATTCAGGAATTACTCCTGGGGGTGTTCAGGGAACCATATGGGATGCCAGGGATAGAACCCAGGTTGGCTGTGTGTAAGGCCAATACCCTCCCTACTGTGCTATCGCTCTGGCCCTGCAGTTAGCACTTTAAACATTCATGAGGAGTGTGATTCGGTCTCAAAATAAAAGAGAACAAAACCAAGGCCCAAGCCATGGTAGAGTGTAGGGTGTTTGCCTTGCACGTGGCCCACCCGGGTTTGATCCCTGGCATCCCATCATGACCCTTGAGCACCACCAAGAGTCAGGAGTAAACTCTAAGCATCACCGGGTATGCCCTCCCAAGAAACAAACAAACATAAAAAGAAAACAAAACCGGGGCCAGAGAGATAGGACAGTGGGGAGGGCATTGGTCTTGCACGAGGCTGACCCAGGTTCCATCCGGCATCCCATATGGCCCCCTGAGCACCACCCGGAGTGATTCCTGAGTGCAAAGCCAGGAGCCAGTGCTGGGTGTGACCCCCAAAACCAAAAGACAAATAATGAAATAAAAATGAATATACAAGATGGCTTTAAAGGAAAAAAGAAAGAAAGAAAGAAAGAAAGAAAGAAAGAAAGAAAAAAGAAAGAAAGAGAAAAAGAAAGAAAGGAAGGAAGAAAGGAAGGAAGGAAAGAGAGAGAGAAAGAAAGAAGGAAGGAAGGAAGGAAGGAAGGAAGGAAGGAAGGAAGGAAGGAAGGAAGGAAAACCAGTTGGCATTGGGGATGTCCTGACTCAACCTCCCTCCCGGGGCCTGTGGGGTGGGTGGGACAGCCCTTATTCAGAGATGCATCTTCGGTGGTCCTGCCGGCGTGTTGTCCACACTAGGGCTGAGGACAACGTGAAGCCTGACCAAGGTCGGCCACTCTGTCCTGGAGTGCTGTCCTGTTGACCTTTCTCTCAGACCAATGACCTGAGGGACCCAAGACAGTTAAGCTGGTCACGGGAGACACAGAGAAGCCTCCCGAAGCTGGTCACAGACACACGTGTGCGCTCACAAGAGAAACACTTTCTAGATCTGTGTCCAAGTCTAGACTTGCTCTAAGTATCCACGGCCCGCAGCTGAGAATGTTACTCTGGGTGGACGCCTCTTCTTGCAGCTCACCTGAAACTTGGATTTCACGCCGTCTTATTTAAATTTTGCCCCCTGACTCCGAGTTAGACCCTTTTCCCATCACCCTATCATCGTTTTCATACTCCATTTCAGGCATAATTTAACCATGCTTCACACATTAACTCAAGTAGACAGTGGATGGTATAAATCATGGCAAACAGCGAGGTGTGAAGACATTCTGTGGTGAATAAATTAAAGCATTAATTTCAGACATATCAAACTAACACTTTTTTAAAATTTGTGGTTCCTATAATTTTCAGGCCTGTTTCTAAAGTCTTTGGAGGTGGGGGGAGAGAATTAGATGGAAGAGATTAGTCAGAAACTTCTAGTTTCATTTCACTGCTTGGAGATCAGCCATTTCTATGAATATTTAAAAAAGAAAGAACTTTTTAAAAAGAGAAATTGAGCACAGAGGTCTCCTGAGAGCTATGGTGTTGGAAGTGTAGGCAAAGAGGTGAGAGACGGGGTTCAGTCATTCCCCACACATAATTACCATCAACATGGCTTGGTGGCCACAGGATAGGAGACCCAAGGAGAGTGGACACACTGGCCTGCAGAGCCAAGCGGCACCGAGGAAGATGCAAGCGTGCTCATGCCATCATGAAGGTAAGAAAAGGAGACCCTGACTCCAACGCAGCCGGGCTCAGTGTGGAAAGGGGAGCTTAGCCGGTCAGCCTGTGGGGGGTTCTGGGTGTCTGGTTTCCACGAGGGTAATTGCAAGGAAGCGCAGGAACAGAGGAGCAGGCATCCGATGAGTATCGCGCCCACGCTCCTGCACACGCCTCAGCAGTAGTGGGAATCATGAAAAAGCATCTTTATCTGGAGCGATAGCATAGCGGTATGGCGTTTGCCTTGCACGCAGCCAACATGGCCGACCCGAGTTCGATTCCTCCGCCCCTCTCGGAGAGCCCGGCAAGC
Organism: Sorex fumeus; assembly: GCF_029834395.1. Classification (NCBI taxonomy): domain Eukaryota; kingdom Metazoa; phylum Chordata; class Mammalia; order Eulipotyphla; family Soricidae; genus Sorex; species Sorex fumeus. The sequence goes on along the minus strand of NW_026606083.1, from coordinate 11,741,567 downwards.
TACCCAGAGTATCTCGCCTGCACGGCAGAGCCTGGCAAGCTCCCCGTGACGTATTCGACATGCCAGACACAGTAACACAGTAACAACAATCTCTTGCTCCCAGTTTTGTTTTCCTGCATCACTTTTTTTTCACTTTATTCTTATTTTTCTTTTCTTTTTTTTTAATTTTTTAAAAATTTTTTAATGAACCACCGTGAGATACAGCTACAGACTTACACACTTTCATGCTTACATTTCAGTCATACAATGATCAAGTACCCATCCCTCTACCAGTGCCCATTCTCTAACACCAATGTTCCCAGTATCCCTCCCCTCCCACCACCCCCATCCCCACCCCCATCCCCTCCCTCCCCCATTCTTATTTTTCTGTCTGCTGTTTCTGGCCTATCTCTCCCATCCCCGGCCCTGGAACCCTGATGAGGATGCAACTAGAAGCTCTTTCACCTTGTTCACATCAGTGTTCTCAGGAACAACAGCACCACCAGGCCAAGGCAGGCAGTGGATGAGTATCGGAGGAGTGAAGGATCTCTCTCCTCCAGGAAGCAAACGGGAATGGAATGTGCAAGTCTTTCTGCTACCACCAGAGTGATTGCACAGGGAACTAACTACCAGCCTTCCACGCAGCCAACCCTTGTTCTATCCCTGGCACCCTATATGGTCCCCAGCACAGAGCTGGGAGTAACTCCTGAGCACTGCCAGGTGTGTCCCCCTCCCCCGCCACAAACACACAAAAAAGGGTGAGATTTCTAAAACTAAGCTACTTCCATGGTGAGAAGAAGTCTGAATTCCTAAAGGCAGGGTCGGACAGTCTCCATCTTTGCAGGAGGAACCAACCGGAGCTCTTGCTTGGGACCAGGACCCCAGGAGACGGGCTCACAAAAGCGCGCCTCCTTCTCTGAGATCAGCCTGGCGTGAGCTGGTTTGAGTCACAAACAAGAGTCCCTGGGAACAGCCGAGAATGTGGCACTGCCACCAGCCTGCACATGCACAGGCTTTGTTTTCTGCAGTTACTGCATACAGGGTACACATCTTCTACCCAGCTTTCAGAGGAAGAACATGAGATATTCGAGAACTGAAAAACCCAAAGCAAGTACTGGGTGGATGTGTCTCCTCACCAGCCTTCCCGTCCTGGCCTTGGGTGGCAGGATGTCAGGTGATGCCACCGAGGGCACCCAGGGGGCACTGCCAGGCTGGCCCCACAGCCTCATCTTTCCACAGGGAGCCAGATGCTGGCATGGAGAGCCAACGCCTTGGGACATCGTGTCCTCACAGTGACTGATCCTGCAGAAGCTATAGAAAGATGTGGCCAGCTGCAGTGCCCCCTGATGGTCACTCCTGTGAAGAGGACAGTGCCCCTCCCCCGCCCCTGCCCCAGGCGAATGACAGCACCCTGGGGTGCTATAGTGCTCATCCCCCTCCTGCAGTCAAGAACAAGCCAGTCCTTCATGTCAGGGAGCGGCCCTGGGCTGAGGCGGCTGGCGGCAGGACCCCCAACACCTGCTTCCCATCCTCAGGACTGCACGTGCCAGTTGCCTGAGATGGGCCACACGCATGGCCATAGGCAGCTGGGTGTGTGTAAGTAAGCACCAGAGGCGGGAGTGGGACTCTTGCAGGAAAGCATGAGGACCACGGGTCAGCGTGGCTCGGGGGCACACGGGGCCAGCAGTCATGCTTTGCGTGAGACCCTCCGTCCCTTCCACAGTGTTAACTAGAGGAAAGGGAAGGGGTGAGCAAGAAAACGGAACTCCAAACTAAGCCCAAGGTGTCACGTGAAATAGTGTCTGATGTGATGCCTAGATGGCATTAGATCAGAGAAAAGCCTGAGTGGCCCTCAATGATGGTTCCACGGGCAACAGTTGCGGTGGGCTTCAGCCACAGGGAGTGATACCAGTGGACATACTCAAACAACATGCTCCACAGACTCACAGATCCGGTAGAAAAATCCAGGCTGATGCCCCTGCAGACTGGACACCTCAGAGGCTGCAGGAAGGAGGGGTCTGCCCAGGCCAGCTCACCTGGCGGCAAGAGTGAGGACGGGGGCAGAAGGTAGATTCTCAGCTCTGGCTTGGAGCCTGCTGCACGACCTGAGACTTTAAACGAAGTGCAAATCACTTTCACATGCAGGTTCGCCTGTGCAGAGACTTTTCGGAGTTGCTAAGACGTCTGTTACTAATCCAATAAACCAGAAAACGGAGGTCCGTAGTTATTATGGGTTTTGCACCTACTGAAGTCTTTCAAATTGCAGCTAGAACTTTGTGATACCACTGTCTTGGCAGCGGGAATGATAGTACAAATGGGTAGGGTGCTTGCCTTGCATACAGCCGACGTGAGTTTGATCCCCAGCATCCCATATGGTGCTCCCAAGCATTTTCAGGACTGATTCCTGAATGCAGAGCCAGGGTTAACCCCTGAGCATCACCAGATATGATCCAAACAACAACAAAAGTCATGTCTTGTCTCCAGGCTAACCAGGTTGACTCTGTAGGGGGTTTACCTGAGAGAGGAAAATGGGACCCACCCCACTAAAGCAATTAGATTTTATTAGCTGTCATGATTTTTATTAATTTCATTTCTGAATATTTACACTTTTGTTACATAAAGGCATGGCAGTTTTTTATAAAGTAAACAATATTTATTGATTTTTCTGTATTCATAGGGAATGCCTGGCTAGGGTATCTGCAGACCGAATTCTACTCTTAGGCCAGATTTGGAGAATGGGGGATAGGGTCAAGGAAAAATGATCAGGTAAAATATCACGACTGGGGTCGGAGCGATAGCACAGCAGGTAGGGCATTTGCCTTGCATGTGGCCGACCTGGGTTCGATCCCTGGCATCCCATATGGTCCCCCAAGCACTGCCAGGAGTAATTTCTGAGTGCAGAGCCAGGAATAACCCCTGAGCATCACTGGGTATGACCCCCCAAAAAGCAAAAAATAAATAAATAATAAAATATCATGACTTTGACATGTTTTATCCTTAACTATATACAAAGTATCGCCTTCGCTTAATAGAATTCATATCCCACTTGAACTAAAAAATAAATAAAAGGCTAAGTGTTAATATTTCCCCAGAGAATCTACCTGCTGGTATGCCACCTTTGATGATTTCATCAGAGTTTAAATATAATAAAACCTCATTTTATGCTCCAAGCAATGAACAATCCTAAGCATTCCTCAATCTGTATAGTACTCAGTCTTGTGGATTGTGGAATAACATTTTAAAAGGCATTAAAGGAGCCAGGGCAGTAATGCAGTGGGTTGGGCATTTGCCTTGCACACAGCTGACTTGAGTTCCATCGCTGGCACCTCATATGGTCCCTGAGCCCAGCCAGGAGTGATCCCTGATTCTAGTGACCAGATTGGTGTTGGGAAATTATTTACCTTAAACTTGTTTATGATTAACTTCATACATCACGGTACTATGAATAGCTTTGTAAAACATGGTACCTCAATAAAAAAATAAAATTTAAAAGAAAAAGGCATTACCAACGGGAAAGAAATGGTCCCAGCTGAGTTTGCGAAACAGCAGGTTTTGAGGGACCAGAGTGATAGAACAGCAGGTAGGGTGTTTGCCTTGCATGCAGCCAACCTGGGTTCAATTTCAAGCCTCCTCTCCCCGCATCCCATATGGTCCCCCAAGCACTGCCAGGAGTAATTCCTGAGTGCAGAATCAGTAGTAACCCCTGGGTGTTATTTTACTGAGCATCACTGGATGTGACCCAAAAGAGAAAAAAAAAAAAAAACCCAGCAGGCTTTGATTCTTAAGAGACAGTTCAAGCATCTTCCTGTTTTATCTATTTTGTTGTGATCAGGAGTGCCTGGGGCATCTGGATAGGGTAACCGACTGCATTTGTTATTACTTTTATGGCGCCTGCCACCTCTCAGAGCTCCAAGGAACTACAGGGTTCTAAGAAATCTGTACAAAATTGTGCTTGTTCTAAACACATTCCCCCAACCCCACTTTGGAAAAAGGGCCCTGAGCTTTGAATTATGATCTGGAAGGCGACGATGACCCTGCTTACACTCGCATTAGAAATGAGGGGTCACTTCTACCAGGTCCCTAAAAAGGTCCCTCAGCCTCCCACCAACTCAGAGGAACTCCACGGGTCCTGCTCCCACTCTGGGAAGGGGGCGTGGGGGGGGGGATCCTTGGTTCCGTTTATGCCATAAAGGTAGCTGTGAAATTGCCTCTGACTTCTCATGGCGCAACTCTCTCCTCGTGCCCTCCCTCAGACTCTCCTTTCTCCTCTTCACCCCTCGGGGCTCCCGGGAGCTGGCCACGTACGTGCCTGATGGGCTGTTGGCCACGATCAGTTTGGAAGCGGCTCTCACATGCTTCCTGCTGGCTCGGGGCTGTCATTCCCCAGGCGGTGGACACAGCCCTCCCCTCCCGCCCTAAAGATGGGGTGCGGGGTGGTGAATCGAGCGCCCCAGAAGAGGATGCTATGGACCCCGCCGCAGCAGAGTCCTGTCCACATCCGGGGTCCCCCTGGCACCTGCTGGGCCTTTTCCTCCCTACGTCAGCAGGGGCAGCTGTGCACACACCCCTCCCTTCTTCAACTCTGCAAGTTCCCTCTGGGGTCCGTCCGTCCGGGCACTGGGGGACGGAACTCCCAGGCCTTCCCCCTGCACGCTCTAAGACCTCTTCATCCCCTCCGTGCAAAGCACGCACGGGGAAGTTTGGGGGCGGGGCCCCCGAAAACTTGCCTAGAACCCGAGTCTGGCGCCCGCCTCCCCCCACCGCACCCCGTCCGGCCCCCGGATTGGGTCCCCGGTCCCCGCGCCGTCTGCACGCAGCGACCCGGAGGGGCCCGGGAGGCGGCGGTGCCCGCGGTGCCCGGGTCAGCGGGAGGGCCGAGGCCTCCGGCGGCTCCTCGGGGCGCGCGCGGCGGCGGCGGTCGCGCTCGGCCAGCAGGTGGCCCCGGGGTCCCGGCGGCGCCGCCTCCTCCGCGACGCCCCTCCTCCCCGGGGGCGGTCAGCGCCCCGACCCGGCTCGCACCCCGCCCGCCGCGTCCCCGGGGCCGCGCTCGCCGCCGCCGCGTCCCGAGCAGCGCCCAGGCCCGCGCGGGGCTCCCCGCCCCCAACTCGCCCGCTCCCCCCGGAAAGTTGGGCTTGGGCGGCGCCGCGGGGTCGGGGGGCGCGCGCCGAGGGGCCCGGGCCGCCGCGACGCGGGGGCGCAACTTGTCCCGGGAAGGCGCCTCCCGCCGAGCCCCGCGAGCCGCCGCCGCCGCCGCTCCCGGGCCCGGGTGACACGAGCCTGACGCTTCTCCTGGGCCCCGCGCCGGCCGTTCCCGCCGCTGGTCCCGCCGCTCCCGGGCCCCGCGCCCGCCGCTCCCGCCGCTCCCGCCGCTCCCGGGCCCCGAGCCCCGCGCCCGCCGCCGCTCCAGCCGCTCCCGCCGCTCCCGGGCCCCGCGCCGGCCGTTCCCGACGCTCCCGCCGCTCCCGGGCCCCGCGCCCGCCGCTCCCGCCGCTCCCGGGCCCCGCGCTGGCCGTTCCCGACGCTTCTCCAGCCGCTCCCGGGCCCCGCGCCCCGCGCCCACCGCTCCCGCCGTTCCCGCTGCCGCTCCCGCAGCCGCTCCCGACGCTCCCGACGCTCCCGCTGCTGCTCCCGCCGCTCCCGCCGCTGCCGGCCCCGCGCCCGCCGCGCCCGGGCCCCGCGCCCGCCGCTGCCGCTCCCGCCGCTCCCGCCGCGCCCGCGCCCGCCGCGCCCGCCGCCACCATGGAGTTCTCGGAGAGGAAACGCAGCCGGAAATCCCAGAGCTTCAAAGTGGTGAGCCGAGGTAAGGGCACCCTGCGCCGGGGCGGCGCCCGCCCGGGACCCCCCCCAAAGTCCCCTCCCGCCGCTGGGTGCAGGGCGGGGGGCGGCCGCACCCGCGCGGCGGCCGGCAAAGTTGTGCGGGGGGGACGCGGGGTGGCGGCGAACGTAAACAATGACACTTGGGGAGCCCCCGCGGCCGCTCCGGCTCGTCCGCCCCGGGTGCCCGGGCTGGGGGGCCCGCCTTTCCCGCAGGCCGTGAGCCCCGATCGCGGCTTGGAGGGGGGCTTGGCACGCGCCCCCCGCTTCCTCTCCCCCAAGGAGCCGGCGAAACGCCGGGGGCTGGCTCTGCTGGGAAGGAGAAAGCAGCTCATTAGGTGCCGGGCCCAAATGAGAATTGTTGACATCCAGCCTCTTCTTTTCTCTGGCTACGTGATTGGGGTGGGCAAAGAGGCTTTAGAGTAGATCGCCTCTCCCGCAGATAAGTGGCATTAGAAATTAAAAAAAAAAATACGGGGGATGAAAACCAACAGTCAGTTCCTGAAGATTTAACAGGTGCATGCCCGAGGCTTGGGCCAGGGTGGTTTTGTGAGGGTGTAGAAAGTTGCACGGCTCTTTGGCACTGTTCTGGTGGGTACTGTGCCCCTATTACCCCAGCATTCTGACTTTGGGGGAAAAAAAAACTCTCAAGCTCGGAGCAGATTTCAGAATATGTCTCCCCGAATACGCGTGTATGCACGTGTCTTGGTGGAAGCAGGTGCGGGGGACCCCCCCCCAACCTCGGTGGAACCCTAACACTTCCACCCAAGGACTAGGAGCCACAGGGTTTAGTCTCTACTGAAGGAACTCGAGCTCACAACCACAGCAAAGAGGCCGGTGGCTTTTCCTAGTGGTTGGGGCCAGCCCCTGGCATGTGAGCAGAGCCAGGCAAGGGTTGGAACCACCTGGAGAAGTGGGACTGGCTGATGGAAACAGTTGCAAAGTCTGCAGCAGGGCCTCAGAGCGGCTCTGAGGAGAGTTTGATAATAGACATTTGGAAGATCTGCGCATTCATAGCTGTTGCCCCTGGTGGTACTGTTGAATGAAAAGGCTGGCGTAGTTTTCTCGTCTTTACAGTATTGGGCCCTTCCTGTTTGCCATGTGAATTCTGTTTTTCTTCCAGCAATGTGGGTTCTCCGGTCGCTCGTACTCTCTACATCTTCCCATATGCGACTGGTCTGCCCGGTCTGTCTGACTCCAGCTCAGGATTGCAGGCTGTTTCCTCTGGGAGGACCTCAGGGAACTTAACACACTATCTTAAAAAGTGAAAACATTTTGAGAGACCTTGTCCTGGGAAGTCTAAAGCCCAAGCAAACTGGAACTGTGGTGAAAGAAACCTAAGAGAGTCTGTTCTGTAGAAATAGGCACTTTTCAACGAAATCATCTTGACCGAGAAACTCGGGAAAAGATTGTACTTCAAAGTTTGACTGATGTAGCAGGCTTTTCTCTCTTTTCCTAATTAAAATACTCTTTTAATTTAAATTGTTCCCGATTCTCCTCTCTGCGGTTGCAGTTTTTAGAAAGTAAAGGTTTGCGTGTTTAAATGCACTGGCTCAATGAATAAATTTTACTTGTGTGAACCGTGAGCCTCTTGCTTTTTTATCCAAATTATATTGTTTTTGAAATAGCAAGTCCATATTTTTTTCCATTTCCATGTGCTTGCCTGTAAGGTGCTTGAAAAGGCCACCGTTTGTCTGTGCAAACTAAGAAAATAGCGTCTGATAAGAGTGCTGTTGCTTTTACACTTATGAAAGTGGGTTGTGTGTGGGGGGTGGGGGAGGGAATTTGGGATCCTCTCCTGCCCCGAGATTGGGTGAGGATTTCTCTTTCTTATAAACATAGTCATCATCTGAAAGGCAGGGAACCTAGTGATTGGCATCTGTGGTCAGATTTACTATGAAAACTGTAGGATCAAGTGAAGCTGTTTTCTAAAATCAAAGTCATATTTCAAGTTTGTTGTACTTCCTCAGAGTAAGCAGAGTTTCAGGGATTCCTATTTGACTGCAAAATCTGTGATTAATCAAGTTTGTTAGCATTTTATTTGCAAATTAAAATACAGACTGTTCATGCTCATAAGGCAATTCTAGCCCTTGTTGCTTATTCTTATTTTGCAGGTCATTAGAATTCTAATTTTTGGTTGTTTTCTCATCTAGATTATCACCATGAGGTATATAAGATCTCAGAATTCAGCAACGATGTTAATGGGCAGGCCAAAGAGACACAACCCATTTTTATAGGTAGGTTCCTATGTCAATTAATCTCTCAGCCAAACAGTGTGGCCATTTGCAATTGCGGGTGTGTGGGAGGCGGGGTGCCAGCAGGGGCAATGGTCTGCCATTGCTTCAAGTCTGACATTCTTCTCAAGACCTTTTATTTTACAGATTGCCAATATATCCCTTATTAACATTGCTAAAAGTTGTAATTTCAGACATAAATGTTTATTAGTGTCTACGCACAGTGCTAATTATCACTCCCTCCCGCGCCTGGTGCTGACTCGGCAGCTCCGTCCCTTGCGCTCACCCCATTTACATCGCATATTCCCTGGCATGCTTCACTGGCAATAGTTTGTGTAATTGGGGTATTACATCTTTGACATCTGGATAACAGAAATTCAATTTCCAGGAAGCCGCTATTTGTTTGGTTTTGCTTCTGCCTTGGGTGGGATAGAGGATTAATGTGCTGTCTTATTATAATGTCCCTTCACCTCTGTGGCCTGGTTGCTAATCCTGCCATGACAAAATTAAATTAAGTCGACAGTCAAAAAGCGGAAGGAAAAGTCTGATGGGTCCGCCGGAGCACCCCTTGCCAGGATGCGTTCTCTGTGCAGCTCCTGCTCTCCTGGCTTTGTGGTCAGGGCCACCGGCGTCCGGGCTCCGAGGGAGCAGCCGTGCAGGGCCCTCATGGAGCTCGAGGCAGAGGCTGCCTCGGTAATTCCCTTGGCCTGGTGGAGATGAGTATGTGGCCAAGGACAGGCCACTGTTTGGGGGGCAGGGACTGGTGTACCCCCCATCACACACACACACACACACACACACACGAAACACCCCATGCTATTTGGTATTTGCAGACCACGAATCCCAATAGAACCCTTTAGGATCAGGCCAAGCTAGTTGGTGGGGCTGGTGTTCAGCCTTGCCCGACCTCACACCTGGTGGACCCCTGGAGGAGTGGGGGGGAGGGGGGGAGGTGGCAGGGGAAGAAAGCGCTGGGTGCTGCACAATCAGGAAGACTCATGAAAAGCAAGTTCCGTGCCTGGCATGTGTGAGGTCCTGAACTTGGTCTCTAGCCTCACACGCTCCCCCCCCGCCCCCCTGTCACTGCAGGGTGTGGCCCCGAGGGTCCCAGGCACTGCTGGGGTGACATGCTGGCTTCCCAGCACTTCTAGCCCTGGGCTAAAGCAAGACCAAAGCTTTGGACCTGGTGTTCCAGCCCGGTTGACCAAGTGTTCTCCTGCAGCCTCTCTGACCCCCTTACACCCCCCAGCTAATAAACAAAGGCTATAGTTGTCACATCTAGGGGTGTTTCCTGGAGCTTAGGAATGGCCGCAGGGTTGCTGTTGAGCCCAGTGTGCATAGTGTCACAGCTTACAGCCGGGGGAAAGTCAGTACAGGGGCACCCCCCCCCCACTGTGCCCCACGACGCGCTCCTTTGCTCTCAGGAGAAAGGAGGGGCGCACAGACTGAGAAGTCGGACACTGTACCCTGGCAGGTGGGTGGGAAGAGCCATCCAGATGGCCATTGGCATCCAGGGAGTGGGTCCCACACCTGGCGCTGGTCGGTCCTGGCCTCGGCTTCCTGTTTAGAGAGCTGAAAGCCAGAAGGTAAAGATTGGGCCCCAAGTGACAACTGAGGAGACGCAACGGACCTTCGCCCTCACCCTTGAGACAGATCCTGGCTTTTCGGTGCTTAGACCTGCTGAGTGCGAATTCTGCGTCTCCATTGTCCTGCTCCTTTAGTCATTTGCCACGAAGAATTTGTGCTTAAGTAGAAAATACATTTGTCATTTTTTTTTCACAAAAACAAACCGAAGATGACATCCTTGATTCTGCCCTTGTCCCCCAAGCAGCCTCTCCCCTTTCTGCAGGGGATGGAGGATGTTGGGTGGGTCCAAGGGAGCTGAGGGTGGAGCGGGCAGGGAGACTGGGCGTCTCTCAGGCTTCGGCTCATTCTGTGGCTCCCAAAGATCCGTCTGTCCTGGGACCATCTTTCCAGAAGCAAGTGCCGGAGCAGAGGCTGTGTCCAGCCCCCAGAGAGTGTTTGGGAACCGTGGCGGGGGTGCTGAAGGACCTTGTGTGTGGTGACGTGTCTGCTCGGCCACTTGGCGCTGCTAGTGCTCTCCTAGAAATGTGGGCTTAACTCATATCTGTCCTGGGTCCGAGTCTGTCCTTGCCCCGTCGTACTGAGTATGGTGGGTCATTAGCAAAAGGCTGGGAGCGCTGCCCCAGCGCTGGGTATGGGGTGTTCGGGGTGGGAGGTGAGGGGTACCTGTAAGGTCAGAGTTCATCTGCAAGGTCAGAGTTCATGTCTGCAAGGTCAGAGTTCATGTCTTGGGCGGGAAGGAGTGTGACCGACTTCAGCAGAAGTGCTCTTATCAGATCTGGTGTTCTGGATTCTCCCCCTGGCGAGCAGTGGGAGGCCCAGAGGCACAAGTGGCCCGGCCAGTGCGGCTGGAGTGACTCACCCACCTCAGACATGTCCTTTTTAAATAGTCAGAAGAGAGCCCGCGGCCCTGTGGACATTGACTTGCGGCGATAAGACTCCAATAAAAAGCAGCGCTGTGCTCCTGGGCGTTGGCGCGCTCAGATGTCCCAGGGCCCCAGAGGCTCCCCTCGCCTCTCACCGGGCCACTGAGTGAATCTTCCAGCAAGTGTCTGTCACTGTGACCCCTGGGCAGCTCTGTGCAGGCTCATGTGATGGCAGGACGGGGGGGGGGGGGGGGGGTCAGCTTCCCCTGCACCAGAGATCTGGACCGAGGGACCTGGGGGCAGGGGTGGGGGGAATTCCAGGTGGAGGTGGTGGCGTGCTGGGGCCTGGGGAGCCCTGCGTCCTTTCAGGGAGAGTAGGGGTTCAGGGGGATGGGGGAGCAGTGTGTCCTCTGGGGGGGGTGGCTTGGGGGTGCCCTGAGGGAGTAGTGTATCTTCTGGGGGGTGCCCTGGGGATGGGGGAGCAGTGTATCCTGGGGGGTGCCTTTTGGCATCCGAAAGCGCTTACACGTGTCTGCTCGTGGTGTCTTTCTAATCTCTCCATTAGTACACAGGGGGTGCTGGGTACCGGCTCCCAAGTGTCCTATCCACAGAACTTATGCCTGGAACCTGATGAGTGCAAGGACCATCCTCCCTGCCTGACCAACTACTCCCGCAGGATTTTCCTTGATACTTTTAGTATCAAAACAGTAGGAGGGTGTTTACTAAGTATCTTTTTTACTGTTACCCTTTCTCCTATAGTATGTTTCTTTTTTACTGTTACACTTCTCCTATAGTATGTTTCTCTTTTTCTGTTACACTTTTTCCTATCTTATGTGAGGCATCTATTTTATAGGTGTTTTGGCTTTGGATGTGGGGGCTCAGGGCTTATTCCTGGCTCTGTGCTCAGGGATCACTGGTGGTGAGCCCCAGGGGACCCTCTGGAGTGCCAGGGATGGTCCCAGGCTAGCTGTGTGCTAAGCAGGCATCTGCTCCTGTCTTCTCCCCAGCACCTCATTTTTTCTCCCAGGGCTTTAGCCTGTTCATTTGTCCCTGCACATCTTCTCTGAGCTCTGGAGACTGGCCATGCCCTGTTCTCGGGGCTCACTGGGAACTTCCATCTCCGCATTTGGGGGAGGTGAAGGCAGGTCTCCGGGGGTCCCAGAGAGCAGGGCTGAGCTCTCTGGAGTTTGGGGTCTCTTTCTTGGAACTTTCCTGATCAAAAGTGCCCCATAGGGGTTCCTAGGGTCACCCCAAAGATGACACAGTACTCATGGCTCTCATCCAGCTGAAGGAGAGAAGTCCCCTCAGGCCCTCCCTGAGAGGCAGCTGGGATCAGGCTGCCCCAGTGGGCGCTCACAGTGGGAGGAGCAGCCTCTAAACCGACGCTGGTCTCAGATGGAGGGTTCGGCTGAGGGCCTTGGTTTGCGTGGGGCTGTTCCGCAGAGCGCCCCCACTCCTTTGCCCAGTGCTATAATAAAAAATGGGTGTCTTGCCTGCCAAGCATCATTGTCATTTGGTTTTGGGGTCCATGCCTGGCAGTGCTCAGGGGTCACTCCTGGAGGTGCCCCGGGGACTATATGGTGCTGGGGATCCATCTGGGTCGGCCCCAACAGCCCGCATCATCCCTCCAGCTCCCTTGGTAGTCTGGGGGGGTGCCCGAGGGGCTTAGTCACAGGCAGGGCCAGGGATGGAGTCAGGGTGAGACGCGCAGTGGGGCTTGTCTTCCCAGGCCCAGGAAGTGATGATCGTTCCACTTCCTGGGTGAGGAGTTGAGGAGAACCAGGATGCATTGTGGCCACAGACAGTGCTTTGTCTGGGCGCACCCCTTGGGGGACCCTCCCCTGGTCTGTGCAACAAGTGGGCCATGTAAGGATGCTGGAGGGGGTGGGAGGCCCAGCATACCATGCTCTTCTCTCAGCACTGTCGCCTCGGCATCCCGTCCTCTGGGGCCTGGGCCGCCTCTCAGGGTGCCCTCCCCATCACATGATCTAGAAGCTTCCTTGGGCACACGAAGGTCGGAAAGTGGCTTCTGGAACAGTTGCCAGCAAAGCTGGGGCTGAGGGAGCATCTCTGCATGCACATGGACACAGACATGTGTTTGGAGCCAGGGAGGGAGCTCAGTGGTCAGAGCACTGCTTTCCGGGTACAGCCCTGCAGACCCCCCGCACAGCCTGAAGTAGTGGGCCCAGACTGTCAGACCTGGTTGGTCAAATGTCACCGGACATGGCCCCTAGGCCCCCCCTGACCTCTGCTAGGCATCCCACCCTCACCCCCCTTAAAGAAAATGTGTTTCCAGGCTGCAGACAAACCTTGTCCTTCTGTCATTGGGCCTATGGGGGTGCTGTCCCCGCTGTGCTGAGTTTCCACCATGTCACCTCACCTCAGGGCAGGAGGATGTGGGTAGACGCGAAGCTGGATCCCAAGGGGAGGGGCACTCGCCCAGGGTACAGGACATTTGTCACTGACCCATGTGTTAAACGCAGGCATCTGTACTTGCCCCTCCACACCCATCTGTGGGAACAAGCTGGCCTGGCCCCTGGGCCGTCACTGCCTTCTCTTGCCTTCTAGAACCGGCCGAGGAAGCGAACCCTCAGTGCCACCCCACCCCGTCTCCATCCCACCCTCCTGTCTCTTATGTCTGGGTGGAGAAGGAAGGGCTCCCAGTCAGTGCCCAGTCACCCTGCAGGACCCATGACTAGACACAGCCCCTGCTGCCCTTCAGGGACCCTGCCTGGTCTCAGACCCCAGCTCCCTCTGCGGGGCGCCCCGTCCCCCAGCTGCTCCTCCCCTTCCCCCTTAGCTCACTGCAGTCCCTGGCAGCTCTCATTCACTTCCGGGGACCCCACTGCACTTCCTTCTGTGCTGGGGGGGGTTTATTTGATGTTGAATTTTCAAGCATGATTCAAACTTAGTTTGTCCTGAGAGTCCGAGGCCTGTGGGCAGTGTCAAGAGAAGTCGGGTAACAGCCAGGAAGCTCAGGGGCAGGGGCCTGGCTCCTCTCCCTGCTCTTTGCAGAGAACAGAGCCCTCGTACACAGTGCACGGAAGAAACCCCGTGTTTCCAGGCACTGTCTCGAAGCAAGAGGTGCTGTTCTCCTTCCGGAGCCTTCTCCTGAGTCAGAATGGCCTTTCCCTTGTGTGTTAGCTGGTGGTTTGGAGGCTGCTGAGCGGTGGCAAGGCTGGGACGGACAGTATTCAGCGCCAGGAATTGAACCCGGGTCAGCTGTGTGTGAGGCCGGCCTCGTAACTGCTGCACGGCCACGGAAGCCCTCATGCCACGTGGCTGGGGATCAAACTCGGGTCCTTGCACATATAGGGCAAGCACGGGGCCTGTGCCATCTCCTGTAAATCCCTACAGGCTGCCCCTGTCCGGCCCGAACCCTGACCAGTGACTCCTGCCTCCACGTCCTCCTGGTGTGTGGTGGCTCCCTAAGCACCAGCACCGTGGAACGCACGTTCTCAGCACATGGCCACCTGGGTGCTGCTGAGGGGGGCCGGGATGGGATGGGTTTACGCCTTCTCCATGAGTCAGCCTGAAACAGGCTCCCTTCACGGCCAGCGCTCCTGTAAGACACTAAACTGGCATAGAAACGGGGCGTTTCTGGACCTACCACTTATTTTGATGGGGGCCACGCCCAGCAGTGCTCAGGATTTACTCCTGGGTTCACCGATCCTGGTGGCACGTGGGGAACCATTTGAGACGCGGGGGGATTGAACCCAGGTTGGCCACGTACAGGCATATATATGCCGTAGCCGTTGTACTATCGCTCCAGCCCTGGAAATCTTCCTGAAAGCCGCAGGTACAGGTTGAAAAACAAAACTGAAAGTGAAGAGAATCTCGGCTGGTTCCCAGATTCGCAGTAACGGGTTGGAGCCACAGGCCAGAAGGGAGGGCGCTTGCCTTGGCAGACCCGGCCACTGCCAGGAGGGAACCGTGAGGGCAGAGCCAGGAGTAAGCCCTGAGCATCACAGACAACAGCACCCACAATAAATCCTCTCTAGCACTGGTTCGATTCCCCAGAGGTGTGCATGGTCCTACAGACAAGTGTCTCAACTGGCTGGCACAGTTGCTTCAGGTTCCACAGGAAGCAAGGTGGGACCCTTTTCCTGGGACCAAGAAGCAAGCAAAGTGGGACAGGAAGCTTGGTGAGACAACTGGCAAGGTGGAACCGTTAAACCGGGATGAGAAAGCCCGCTCACCGAACTATTTGGGACCTCAGCCAGCAGGCGGGAAGGAGCCACCCCCCTGCTCCCCACAGAGCCCCCCCCTCCCCACACACACACAGGGAAACGTCCACTGCAGCCCGCGGCTTTCCCTGCACTGATCATCACTGGACCATAAAGAGCAAACTTCCACGAAGGAAGGCCAGACACGCAGGGGATGTCGTGACAAGTTAGCTGCTCTGGTTCCCATGGGAATATGGATTTTTCTCTCCTGGAAAGGAAACAATCCGGCCCTCTAAGAGATAAGGATTTGGGAACAGTGTGTTTGCATCTCAAAGTTAAAAATAGACGGAGGGGATGGGGCAACTGCAAATCTACTAGTCTCCTAAATCAGAGATTTGGGAGGGACTTCTTCACCTGACATCGAAAGCGTGGGGAAGGGGTGGGGCAGGTGTGGACCCTGCCCCTGTTTATCCCAGGGGTGCCACAGGGAACCTGGGCCCATGCAGACAGCTTCCCCGTTGCTCTGAGGTCAGGACTGACCGGCCTTGCATGGATTCCCACCTCTCCTCAGCTCCCTGGCTCCTTCCAGGGCTTCCCCGCCCAACATCCTCTGTCTGTCTCTCTGACCCCCCACAGTTGCTGTATGCCGCCTCCCAGTCTGGGCAGGAGGGAGGGGAGGTCCCATACTTCCACCCGCGCTGCATCTTTTCTGCTCCCAAAAGGTGACGAGCTGATGCTGCTTCCTGCAGGCCTTCTTCTGGGATTTTCCCTGTCCACTCTCCCTCCTCAGCCCCCTGCATCTCCCTCCTCAACCCCCTCAGGCGCATCTCTCTCTGCTTTGGGGCTCTCGGCTCCCCATAGCCCACCTCCACGTGTCCCCCCCCCCCCGGGATGCCAGTCACATCACAGACAGCCGTGGGAGCTGGGGGCGAGAGACACGGTCAGCTCCAAGGGTCCACTACAGAGAGACAGATCAGCTCCAAGGGGCCACTACAGAGAGACAGATCAGCTCCAAGGGGCCACTACAGAGAGACACATGTCAGCTCCAAGGGGCCACTACAGAGAGGAACCAGCCATAGGTTCCTCCACTCTGAGGTGATGCCCACCCCCTCCTGCTTCCTCAGGGCTCATCCCCGCAGGAAATGGCGAGCACCCCCCACTTAAAGTTTCGCTCTGAGACAGGATGTGCCTGTCCTGTGTTTCCACCTCCACCCCCAGGTCCTCGAACTCTGCTTGGGGCCCCCTAGAACATGGTGATCCTGCTGGCCCCTGCCTGCTCTGTCCTGCCCCGAGTGTCGGCCGAGCCCAGATAGACAGGGTACGTCTTTCCCTTCCCTGTCATCATCACCCTGCGGCAGGGTGATGATGGGGGGAAGGAACAAGTCCCCCCATCCCCCAGTACAACCCCCTCAAAGGGCACCGCCTCCTGGGCATCGGCTGGCCACACAAGGGCTGTCGGCCGAGTGGAGGCGGTTGTTTTGTGCCAGTGTCCTGGGGGTCTCCACCCACCACCCCACAGCGTGGATGCTTTTTAAAGCTGCAACATCCGAATCAAAACAGTCTCTGGTCAGTCCCTTCTGCTCACTGTGGCCACCAGACAGCCCCCCCCCCCCCCCCCCAGAGCACCAGAGGCCGTTTGAGTCGGGCAGGAAACCTAATTGGTGCAACCAGGGCCTGTATACCCTGCCCTGCCTGGGGACAGGGAGGGGGAAGGTAACAGGCTAGAAGCCCCAACAGTGCTCTGAGAAAAGAGGAGTCAGGGGGCACATTCCATCGGGCCAGGCGGGCACCTGCTTCCTAGACAAAAGCCAGTTTGCTCCGTGCCTGCCTCGGCACTCGAGAATCATTACGAAGCTCGAGACATATTTTCTTTCAATAATTCCAGACAAGCCGTGTCCTTGTAAATCAGAAGCCATAAAAGTATTTTCTTAGCATTGCATCCCCCGCCCCCCCCCCATGAGCACAAATATACTGTGTTGTTGTTTGAATTCCAAGTCCTTACAATGATTTTTTTTTCCCAACTTGGAAATCAGATTTTTTTTTTTATCTGAAAGGTTAATGGCAAAAACTAATTATGCTCTCTGGTAACCAAATGTGTGATGAGACATTTGTCTCTGTAATTAACAGCAAGGAACTTTTATCATTTCATAAAACCGAATGCCGCCCGGAGGTGTATACCGAGCATTTGTTTGGACGAGGTGTCCAAAACAGAGATGTTTATGGATGATATAAAGTTGAACTAAAATCTAATGCAGGTGTCTGTGCCTCTCTCTGCATTTCTCATTGTTGAAATGGAAGCCAGAAGATTAATAACTTTACTTTGTCATGATAAAATAAGTAATGTGTTCTTGGAACAGTGGTGCGGTACATAAGTTACTCAGTAATTCCAAGAATTTATTCTGTTCCAGGAATAATATCCTTAACAATTTATTTTTACAGAAAAAGTTGATGCAACATAATAGCCTATGAAGTTGCCTGGGTGGCTAATGGAATTATATCTCAAGTCTGACTTAACACCTACCTATAAAACGCAAAGATCCCCACCAGAAATGCAAGGTGAAGGTACAACTTAAAAGTAAAAAGAATAAAGTCAGGAGAAGCAGAAGCAAAGGCATTTCTGTCCCCATTAACTCATCCTCATTGCACATATATAATTTTTTCAATTACTACCAAGACTTTAATCGGCACCTTAATAAGCACGGCATGAAATACGATGGAGGGCAAGAGTGGCGAGCACTGGGCCAGGCTCCTGCTGCTGCTTCCCGGTGCTGGGTCAGCCGTGGCTGGCCCTGAGTGCCCCCCCCCCAGACCCCGGTCCCGGGGTTCTGTGGGACGTGTAACTGGGTCCTCCAGGGGGCCCTGGCCACTGCCGAGGTCTTGTGCTGCCTGAGGAGAGTGGCCTGGATGTCAGATCTGTGGGGGGAGGGGGGGGTCTAGGGCCACCCGCTAACAGCGACCCTCCTCTCAACCAACAGGCCTGCGTGTGCCCCCGGCTGTCCTGGGTGAGGCTTTCCAAGTGCTCATTTCCATTTGGTCAGTATGAAGCCAAGGCCTTGAGGACCCGCCCGGCCAGGGCTGAGAGAGAGCCCAGGTGCAGGACGCTTGCCTGCATGAGCTCGGGCCAGAGTTGGAGGCCCAGCACTGCATGGCCCCCTTCCTCACTGCTGGGTGTAACCCTGGAGGCCCCCACACCGAGCATGGTCCTGATGGTCCCCAGGACCACTGGGCCCAACAGTGCTTAGTGTGGCACCATCCTGCCTGGAGGGTGAGAGTAACTGGAAGGACCTCCCCCCCCCCGTCCCATGGAGCCCCCCCTCCAATAAAACCCCACTAAGTTAAGGGAGCTCAGATAGAGAAGGAAACACCAAATAAAGGATGTTGGGAGGATCCTTCCAGGATGGGAGAAGCATGCTGAAAGTAGACTATAGACCAAACATGATTGTCACCCATTGCCTCTTTGCAAACCACAACACCCAATAAGAGAGAGAGAACAGGGGCTGGAGCGATAGCACAGCCGATAGGGCGTTTGCCTTGCACGCGGCCAACCCAGGTTCGAATCCCAGCATCCCATATGGTCCCCTAAGCACCGCCAGGAGTAATTCCTGAGTGCAGAGCCAGGAGTAACCCCTGAGCATCACCAGGTGTGACCCAAAAAGAAAAAAAAAAGAGAGAGAGAGAGAGAACAAAAGGGAATGCCCTGCCACAGAGGCAGGGTGGGAGGGGGGGATGGGAGGTGGGAGGGATACTGGGATCCATGGTGGTGGGAAATGGGCACTGGTGGAGGGATGGGTATTTGATCATTGTATAATTGAAACCCAAGCACAAAAATTTGTAAGTCTACAACTGTACCTCATGATGTCTCACTAATGAAAAAAAAAAAAAGCAACCTTCTAGGGGTCGGAGCACAGTGCAGCGGGGAAGGCCTTCGCCTTGCGTGCAGCCGGCTTGGGTCGGTCCCAGACATCCCGTCCTCGGCATCCCCCAGCACCGCCACCACTGAGAACTGCCCACACCCAGCACCCCAGGTGGAGGCGGCCCCTCTGCCCTGCCCCCATGGGGCCCCTCGGGGTCTGGGGCGGGTGCAGGTGGGGGAGACTAACTTTGGGCGAGCAGGGCGTCCTGGGGCTGGGGGAAGGACATGGGTGAGTCCTTAGTCATGCAGAAGTTGTCACCAACAGGGCCCAGAGGAACTGGCTGAGTAAGGGCGGGGAGAGATGAGATCCACGTTTCCAGGTGGGTAGGACCAGCTGCTTGGTGCTGTGTACTAAGGCTTAGGGATGGTCAGCTTAGGGATGGTCATCGCAAAACATACTTTGGACATGTTTGTCTTGGGAGTGGGGTGGGGCCCCAAGCAGTGCTCAGGGGGTCCAGAGATCCCTCCCAGGGATTCTTAAGAGTTTCTGGGTGAAGGAGTGGCTGAGATTAGTACCAGGAACTTTGCTCCATGACTTGGAGGCCAGCCACACGTGCTAGGGGAAAAGGAAGCTCAGATAGAGAAGAGAGCACCAAATAAAGGGTGTTGTGAGGATCCTCCCAGGGTGGGAGAAGCATGCTGAAAGTAGACTATAGACCAAACATTACTGCCACTCAGTGTCTCTCTTGCAAAACACAGGACTCAAAAGAAGAGAGAGAGAACAATGGGGAATGCCCTGCCACAGAGGGAGGGTGGGATGGGGGGATGGGGGGTGGGAGGGATGGGTGCTGGTGGAGGGATGGGTGCTGGTGGAGGGATGGGCACTTGATCATTGTATAACTGAAACCCAAGCACAAAAAATTGTAAGTCTATAACTGTACCTCATGGTGTTTCACTAATAAAAAAATTTAAAAAAAAAAGAGTTTCTGGGTGAGGCGCAGGCTCTGACCATGGGTCGCAGGTACCACATCAGGGCCAGCTACATGCAAGGCCTGTGCCTTCACCCCTGAACTCTCGCCAGCCCCTGGGCATGGTTTTGGGTCCCTTCTGAATTGCTGGGTGAGGTTTCTCATGGGCAGTGGAATGGAGCACTCTGGAGCAGTCAGGACAAGGGAGCATTCCAGGGCAGTGTCCGGAGAGTCCTGAACAAAATAGGGCTTCACACCGTGGCCATGAGATCAACATTAGCTACCACAATAACAGTAGCAGTGACAGGAATGAACAGGTGAGAAGTACCTGCGAGGCCTAGCAGGGTGCTAGAGGGAGAACAGCACTTGCCTTGCACACGGCCAACCCAGGTCCAATATCCGGCACCACACATGGTCCCCTGAGCCTCACAGGGAGTCAGCCCTGAGCACAGAACCAGGAGTCATCCCTGAGCATGGCCAAGTGTGGAAGAGAGAGGAAGGAAGGAAAGAAGGAAGGAAGGAGGGAGGGAGGGAGGGAGGGAGGGAGGGAGGGAGGGAGGGAGGAGGGAGGGGGGGAGGGATGGAGGGACGGAAGGGAGGGAGGGAAGAAGGAAGGAAGGAAGGAGGGAGGGAGGGAGGGAGGGATGGAGGGACGGAAGGGAGGGAGGGAGGGAGGGAGGGAGGAGGGAAGGAGGGAGGGATGGAGGGACAGAAGGGAGGGAGGGAAGAAGGAAGGAAGGAAGGAGGGAGGGAGGGAGGGATGGAGGGACGGAAGGGAGGGAGGGAATAAGGAAGAAAGGAAGGAAAGAGGAGGAAGGCATTGAAGGAAGAGAGGGAGGAAGGAAGGGAACGAAGGTTTATATGCATTGCATGTAGGAAGGATTAATTCATGAAACTCGGTTATGTTCATGGGATGTCTGTATATGTGTAAGAGAGACAGAGGGAGGGAAGGAAGGAGGGAGGGAGGGAGGGAGGGAGGGAGGGAGGGGAGGAGGGAGGGAGGATATTTAGGTAATCATGAAAATGCATTTCTATCCCTGACAGTGGTCACAAATCATGAAATCACCCATTGAGGCTCTCACCACCTCGCCTCCAGCCCTTAATCTCACTTGAGGGGGACTTACTGCTGTCCACATGCCTTGGACCAAGCGTTCCAGTTCCTCAAGGTCCAGGGGAGGCAAATGTGATCCATTTTGCACCGTCATTAGTATCACTTACATCGGGGATGCAACCGTGCGATGGCGTGTAGATGTATTTAACTTGGAATGTTTTTAAATGTTGAATGACTGGGGAATGTTTTAGAACCAGGGCTTCATCCAGCCTGGGACTATCCAGGGTGTAGCTCTCTGTAAATTCCCTCTTGGACGGGGCTGGAGCGAGAGCACAACAGGTAGGGCGTTTGCCTTGCACGCGGCTGACCCGGGTTCGATTTCCAGCACCCCATATGGTCCCTTGAACACCGCCAGGAGTAATTCCTGAGTGCATGAGCCAGGAGTAACCCCTGTGCATCACCGGGTGTGACTCCCCCCCCCCAAAAAAAGTAAATTCCCTCTTGGGAGGAGGCAGATTTGCGGGTCGTTTTCTGTACAGTTAGCTGAAGATCAGCATTTCAAGTCCTACTGAAAAGAAACGTCTTTTTCTGGAGATCTGGAGATCTTGAGTGTTTTCTGTGTCGTGGGATGCAGGCGGGAACTTGGTTATCCTTCTGCAGGGATTTGGAAGTGGCTCAATCTACAGTCTGGCTCTGTCTCTCCTCAGGGTGCCTTGGAAGATGTTAGCTCAATGTTTCACAGAATCCCGATCACAAATCTTTCCTCCTGCCTCTCTCAATTTTAAAACTTTGGCTGACTGAGGTAAAACAAACAGGCCTCTCACGAGCCACGGACCCAAGGCGAAAGGAAGCCTCTGTGCCTGTTCTTAGCCAAGTCAAATCCAATAAAGGAGTATGGAGACTGGAGCGATAGTAAAGTGGGGTATCTCTCTTGCCTTGCCTGTTGCTGACCTGGGTTTGATTCCCCGTATGTTCTCCCAAGCCCCGCCAGGAGTAACCCCTGAGCATCATTGCGTGTCCCCCCCCAAAAAAATGGGGTTCAGTGGGGGTCATTCCCCCCAGCACATGCATTCACATCACTGGACAGTCATGTGACTCGGACAGCACCCAGCACCTGTCACAATAGCTCCCTGGATACCCACAAGCCCCGTAGCTTGGTGATGGCGCTAAGGAGACGTTTGCGAGCCTGGCAACGCTCACTGCCTGCTGGAGAGTGAAATCTTGAGCTACCCAATGTCCATTTTCCTGGGTAAACCATTTGGCTGCTATCAGAGGCTGTTACCGGCATTAAACAGAGGCCGAGTGCATGCCAGAGGGCCTGGGACACAGGGAGACGCTGTCCACAGAGGCTTGGATGCTCCTGGGTGCAGGCTGGGGGGTGAACGGGGTGCCCTGGGGGAAGGAGGAGAGTGAAGGAGGGGTGGGCCAACAGAGCAGCAAGCATGCGACCACCCGTAAAGCATGATGCCTCCATGAAAACGGCCCTGAAGGAAAACGGGCACTGCTGGTAAGTGGAAGGAGCTTCCCGAGAAAGTCATTTCAGGCATGTACCCCGGCACTGGCAAAAGCCTCCACGCCCCACTCCACCTTTCTTGACTTTCCTCTGGCCACGCCGTCCACATTCCTGGACAGCATTGCAGAAGGGGTTTTGACGCCCCAAACATCCATGAGCCTGCTCTGCTCACACGGCCGGCTTTGCAGTGCCCAGGGAGAAAATGGCATCGAATCCTGGACTGTTTTTGGCTACCAAGGAGGGTCACGAACCCATTCCAAACCCAGCTTAAGGTCACCAGCAAGGTCTAAAGTGGAAGTAAAAGCTGCTGTCCTGGTCACACTCCCACGATGACCAGTAGGGAGTGTGCAAAGTGCATGCGTGAGCGTGTGTGTGTGTGTGTGTGTGTGTGTGTGTGTGTGTGTAGAAAGAAGAGAACAATGACGTCAATGTCTGTTCTGTACCCCAGAGGGTCTAGCGTGTGGTGTGTGTGTGTGTGCGTGTGTGTGTATGTGTGTGTGTACACGCACACGTGCACACACCTGCAGTGAGGACAGATGTTTCGGCCTCGTTACCCAGGACTGGGTGAGATAATCGTGCCCTCATCTGTCGGGGACTCACCGTTTATCTTGCACAGACTTCTAAACACCCCCGGTCTGCTCCGCGCTTTGCCGATAGGTAACGATAGGCCATCATTTCATTACACTGATGGGAATTCATTTCCCTAATGCTCTATTGATAAATGCTTGGACTGTTCCCAGCGTTCCAATACTGAATGGTGCTGCCACAGGCATCGTTCTGCGTTGGTTCGGATTTTTCTATGGGATAAATTCCTGTCATTGAAACTGCAGTTGTTTTTCCAAATGACACTTTTCTCCCCTCCAAAAAATGGGCTCTGTGAGTCTCTGCTCTTGGCCAAATAGCTTCCGTGAACATCAGGATCAGGGAGCGGAAGAGACTGAAATGGCCGTTTCTCTCTGAGTCGCGCGTTCCTGTTTCGCCCCCACTGTGGGCTTCCTTTCCCAGCTCTCCTTGCTCCTTGGCTGGGGGGGGCCTGACCTTTCGGCTCCAAAGGCCAGTTTCCCAGCTGGATTCCCCGGCCATCTCACCTTGTTTCTCTCCTGAGTGCTTGCCACAGCCTCGGGCCAGCGGCTGACTCGTCCTTTCCCAGGATGACAGATGTGCTAGAACCATCCCAGAACTGACCCAGGCGAGGCTGTGAAGTCCGGTAGGAGAGACTTAGCCTGTATCTCTCATTACTCTCCTCTGCTCACGCACAATCTCATATAGGTGGGGACTGTCATACAAGAAACATCGAGGGAACGCGTGAATGACCCTGACAGCACCTGAAAGGAGCTTAGTTGTCCTTTCTCTGTAAGCACCAGGCACCCACTGGGCTGTTTTTTTCCCACCGAGAAGTTTCCATCCCCAGAACTCTCAGACACTCACCACATGTCCCCAGACACAGCCCCATCGTGGTTTTGGGGTCAACCACGAGATGCTGGCAGCGACTTTCTCCCTCGTCCATTGTCCAGAGCACATGTAGCCACACTCACTGGCACCCTGGATGTTCTGGAATGTTCCCAGGGATGCTTCAAGCATTGGTTCTCACATGCCTGCTTCTTTCCAACACTTTGCTCATTTTCCTTGGGCCCTCCTGTCCCCTCCCCCCACCTCACCCAATGCCCTTTTGGAAGCCATGGCCGTCTTCTGTGGACCAAGGCATTCCAGGCCATTTTTGCTGTGGGCGGCCACGTGGAAGGCCGATAGCGAACGCCACACCCCCTCCTCCCCCCATCCGCCACAGACGCCTTCTGTTCCTCTCACACTCCAGCATGGAGGCTTTTGCTGTTTGCGTTTGGGGGCACACTCAGAAGAGTCCTGGACTTACTCCTCGCTCTGCGCTCAGGGATCACTCCTGGCGGTGCTCGGGGGGTCCTGGGGATTGAAGCGGGGTTGGCCCCTGCTAGACGAGCGCCCTCCCTACTGTATCATCAATCCCACCGGCTCAGGGCTTACTCCTAGTGGTGCTTGGGGGAACTTGGGACGTGGGGGACGAAACCCGGGTGCCCGTGGAACATTCTCTACATGGCTCTGTGTCTGCATGTGCTGCTGTGGGTTTCTGGTCCCTCCTCCTAAGTCCTGGTCATATTAGTACTTCTCACTGATAAATTTTCTTTTTTTGTTGTTGGTGTGTGTGTGTATGTGTGTGTGTGTGGGGGTGGGGGTTGCAGTTGGAACACACCCAGTACAGCTCGGGGCTTCCTTCTGGCTCTGCACTCAGGGATGACTCCTGCCTCTACCCAAGGGACCACACAGGTGCCTGGACCTGAACCCAGGTCTCATGCGTGCACCCTACACACTGTCCTATCGCTCTGGCCCCCTGATAGCTTCTTTGTCATGTGTTCCTTTGGAGGTGTTGTCACCAAGAAAAAGCAAGGCGTTTTAAAAGCCTGCTGTCTTTCTCTTCCACACGTATTCGCAGCATTGCACAACCCTCCTTGGGACAGAAAAGCCTCATTGTCCCTCTCGTGCACGCCTCCCCACGCTTCTGGGGGTGCCCTGCGTGCAGGCTTGGTGGAGCAGAGGGGACCCCCTGAGCGATGTTGCCCAACCTCCTGCTGGCAGCTGAGTCCCCGTCCATTTTCCCCCTGGTTGAGAGAGAACAATGCGCTACTCATGATCCCCCAGGGTGTCTCTGAGGAGTATTGAGGGACAGCCCAGCCCTTCTCCCCTCTCCGGCAGCCCTGCCTCGGTGCCTTCATCTATTTGGTTGACTTCTTCATTATCTCCTCGAGTTTCTCAACAGCCTCTTTGAATGATCCCTAACTGGACCAGACACGCCAAAAATAATAATAATAATAATAATAATAATAATAATAAAACGCGGGGCTGGAGCAATAGCACAGCGGGTAGGGCATTTGCCTTGCACCCGGCTGACCCAGGTTTGATCCCCGGTATCCCATATGGTCCCCCAAGCACCACCAGGAGTAATTCCTGAGTGCATGAGACAGAAGTAACCCCTCTGCATCGTCAGGTGTGACCCAAAAAAAGCAAAAGCAAAAAAAAAAAATGGCCTGTGCCGGGCGTAGGGTGGAAAGCTCTGGGCTCTGCCACCCGCCGTCCCCAAGCATGGCCCTGGGGTGGCTGGAGCTAATGTGCTGGTGACGCTGCTCTGGCCAACCCGCCCCGTGGCTGCCACTCGCTGCGGGGACCGGGCGGTGGGGGCGGTGGGCTGACCTACTTTGGCTGGGCACCCGTCTCTTAAGTGAAGGGTTTGACCTTTGTCTGCACGCTCATTCGAATAGGCAACGGGGTGTCTCTGTGCCAGGAGACCTTGCAACCCTGAACTGCAGGGCCCCTGGCGCTTCCTCAGCATGGGGCCCGTCTCCTGTGGCGGGGGAGAGGGTGCACCCCGTGTCAGCCCCCTGCCCGTGGCTGTGGCTCAGCGCAGGGCTAGCTCCAGTTTCCTCATGAGCGCCTAGCTGCTGTCCAGCCTTCTCTCCTACACCTGAGACTGGTCTCGGGGTTGCTCGGTCACCTAGCTCGGGAGCCCAGAGTGCATCTAGTGGAGAGTCCACCTTCCTCTCCTCGCACGTCCCTGAGGAAATGTCTTCTGTGTCTCTCCTGCCTCCCTCTCTCCTGAGTCCCGTACCCCAACCCCGAGACCCACAGTTGCGGTCATTCCTGGAGCTCCGGCAGAACCTTCTAGCTGGCTTTCTCTGCGTATGCCACT
This sequence comes from Sorex fumeus, assembly GCF_029834395.1. Taxonomy (NCBI): domain Eukaryota; kingdom Metazoa; phylum Chordata; class Mammalia; order Eulipotyphla; family Soricidae; genus Sorex; species Sorex fumeus. The sequence goes on along the minus strand of NW_026606083.1, from coordinate 11,715,824 downwards.
TCCACCTGCTGTGGCCAGAATAGCTGGTAAAAAGGGCAAGACCATCTGCAATTCTTATTCCGAGAGAGAGAGAGAGAGAGAGAGAGAGAGAAAGCAAGGAAGAGAGGAAGGACGGAAGGAAGGAAGGAAGGAAGGAAGGAAGGAAGGAAGGAAGGAAGGGAGGGAGGGAGGGAGGGAGGGAGGGAGGGAAAAGGGAAGAAAGGAAAGAGAAAGAAAGAAGGAAGGAAAGGAGGGAGGGAAGGAGGGAGGGAGGGAAGGAAGGAAGGAGGGAGGGAGGGAGGGAGGGAAGGAGGGAGGGAGGGACTCAACTTCCAAGGTTCCCAAGTGATAGTCTCACATCTCTGGCATGTATATATGAATAGTGCCACTTCCCAGGTGGCCCCTGTGAATCTTAAGCTCCTGGCACAGAACTGTTATTCAGGATAAACAGAGGAGAGATGGACTCTCTCTAGGGGATCTTGTGTTCCCAGGCAGGGAGAGTGGGGGGTGGGGGTGCAAATGCAGGCCACCACATGCAACCGGGCTGGGGGGAGCGGCTGCCTCTCCATGCAGCTGCAGAAGCAGGAGCCCCTCCCTAGGGTCTCACCGTTTGCTCATCACCCCGCCTCGGCAATCAGCAAACCCAAGATAGGTCGCACTCAGGAGGCCTGGAAACCCCGGGTCAGTGTGGAGGGAGGTGGGTGGGGGAATGCAGGGAGGCTTGATGATGGTTACGTCTGTGTCTTGGGCCCAGGAGGTGCTGGAGAACATGGGGGGGGGGGGCGTTTATGCCGAGGGGTTTTCTCTTCAGCCTCCTGAGACTATTGCGAGCGTCAGCAGGTGTTTCGTTCCATTGGACTCTTGCTATTTTGATCAACCGTTCCTCCCACTTGCTAAAGAAGGGCCTAGAGGATGCCTACCTTGTGTCACCAGTGTCCACCACTGAGGCCAGAGTTGAGCAGCTGTTGCTCGTGAGTCCTCTTGAGAACCTGTGGTAGCAGAGCACGTGGCTACTAGACCCTCCCCTGCACACACAGACCCACACTTCGATTTGGGCATTACTGTCTTCTCTCTTTTGTCTATTTTGGGTCACACCCTGCGCTTCTCAGGGGTGACTCCTGGCTCTGCACTCAGGAATTACAAGAATTACTCCTGGCAGTGCTCGGGGAACCATATGGGATGCTGGGGATGGAACCTGGGTCAGCCACGTGTAAGGCAAACGCCCTACCCGCTGTACTACCACTCCGGTCCCACTGTCTTTTTATCTTTTCTCATCCCAGACCATGAATAAACTTGTTCCCTCCTGACCAAATAAGGGAGAGCCTTCTGCATGTCAAGACTGCACTATTTACAATAAGGGAAAGTGAGCTAGTAAAATTTAGCAAAGAGCAGATTGCTTAGGAAAGGTGGTTTCTCAGCACTTCAGAGGATTTCTTTCTTCTTTTTTGGTCTCTTTGGGTCATACCCAATGATGCTCAGGGGTTACTCCTGGCTCTGCAGTCAGGAATTACTCCTGGCGGTGCTCGGGGGGCCATATGGGATGCTGGTCGCTAGGCAAATGCCCTCCCCTCTGTACTTTTGCTTCGGCCCCTCCAAAGGATTTCTCTGAAGGTTGAGGTCTTGATTTCCAAGGTTGTCGCATAGCCTGGATCCTTGGTAAGATGATTTTTGTGTTTCCCAAATGATGAGATCTCGTGGAGCCGCGTGTAAGCAAAGACGCAGATCGATCTGGAAACCAGCCAGGAGCAGGAAGGTTTCTGGAGAGTCGTGTGTCTGCGGAGAACCCATCGGTGCCACCTGTGTCCCCGGCATTCCCTATGGGAATTAGACGTTGACTAATCCTAGCCCGGGAGATGGGGCCATCCCGAGCATGCCAAAGCCCTGTTGCTCACACGCTTCCCACTGTGTTCTTGGTTTGGTTTTGAGGCCACACCCAGAGCTGCTCGGGACCTGCTCGTGGCTCTGCACTCGGGACTCGGGGGACCATAATGTGGTGCTGGGGATGGCACCCATCAGCTACCTGGGAGACATTATAAGGCCAGTGCCCGTCTGTTGTGCTATCTCTCAGCTCCTGTACCTCCCACTTTTTAAACAATTAAAGAACTCTGGCTCCTCGTGTCAGACAGAATTTACACCCTGCTGTGAGGAGGATGCATGTGCCTCTGTGGGGCCTGGGGTGCTCTGTGGGAACCTGCCTGCTCTCTCCCCCTCCTCAGTGAGGCGGGCACTGGACTGAACCGGGTCTTCGCCATGTGTTCCAGAAGCGGCAACCCCCTGTCAGGGAGCGGGAGGTCGGGCTTCAGGGACCCCCGCCAGGCCGGCAGTGGCTCCTGGTGTACGAGCCCTGTGGCTTACCCCACGCCGTGGCCAACCAGGTGTCTCTCACCCTGTGCTGGACAGTCATGCCTCAGCCCTGAGCCTCTGCCTCAGGGTCTACACAGGCAACCCACGAGAGTGGGCTCTACACACTCACCCTGTGGCTAAAGGAAGTGACCCAGGCTGGTCCCCAGAAGTGACTCAGGGACCCCACACACAGCCAAGGTGACCCTGAGGAAGCTAGCCTGGCCCTCAGCCCACGTCCCCACTGCACCTTCCCCAGCAACCCTGCTTCGAGCTGGAGACAGAAGATCAGGCAGATGGACCTGGACACTCACACTTCCCGAGAGAGAGAGAGAGAGAGAGAGAGAGAGAGTGTGTGTCCAGCCGTGGGCAGCGTCTCTGCTTTGAGCTGGGGACAGGAGGTCAGTCAGGTGGACCTGGACACTCGCGCTTCCCAAGTATGTGTGTGTGTGTGTGTGTGTGTATGTGTGTCCAGTCGTGGGCAGCATCCCTGCTTCAAGCTGGAGACAGGAGGTCAGACAGGTGGACCTGGACACTCACGCCCCCCCATGACCCCCTGCTCTCTGAGAGAGTATGTGTGTGTATGTGTGTGTGTGTGTGTGTGTGTGTGTGTGTCCAGCTATGGGCAGCATCTCTACTTTGAGCTGGAGACAGGTCAGGCAGGTGAACCTGGACACTCGTGCCCCCCGTGGCCCCCAGCTCCGAGAGAGAGAGAGAGAGAGAGAGAGAGAGAGTCCAGCCGTGGGCAGCGTCTCTGCTTTGAGCTGGAGACAGGAGGTCAGGCAGGTGGACCTGGACCTTCGTGCTTGCCCTGGCCTGCAGCTCCCTGAGAGTGTGGGGTGTGTGTGTGAGTGTGTGTGTGTGTGTGTGCACATTTGCCATGGGCTGAAGTGTTCCTCAGAAACCTTTGGGCTCACCACAGAATCCCTCTGTACCCTTTCACCTCAGGCTTCTGGCACTCAACCAGGAAGAGAAACTAGAGCAAACCTCAGATGTCTTTTCTGCCTTGTGATTTTTAGGTCAGAAGTTCTAATCTTTTTAGACCTCTATGACATGAGGTCATGACTCACTCTTAGAAAGTTCCAGAACTGCAGTGACCTTTTTTTTTTCCTCTCCCTAAAGATGGTGCTTTCTGGTAGCTCTCAGTTTCCCAGTGCCCTTTTCCTGGGGTCTTCGGGGGTTCTCAGGGGGAGGGAGTGGGCACCAGGCAGGTCTCAGGCAGCATGGCCGTAGGAGGCAGACCGTGCTAGGGAGTCAGGAGGGGGGTGCTGTTCCCCACCAGTGTCCCCGAAACAAGGGTTCCACCAGCACCAGTACATGTGTGATGGCCCGATCTCAAAGGTCAGGGACAGAGAACCCCCCTGGGAAGAAGCTGCTGCTACCTTAGACCAGGCCAAGAGGCTTCCAAGAAAGCCGCTCATATCTGGCACCCTCGTCCCACACTCGATGATCTACCCCTCCCCCTCCCTTCCATGGAACCCCCCACTCCCCACAGTTCCTCGTGGAATTGTGCTGCCTAGCGCCATTCTCCTCAGAGAATGCCATTCTCCGCACGCTGATTTATTGTGTCGCTAGTATTGGCTCACAGGTGTTTGGCGTGCAGAGAGTTTTATCATACACGAAAAGATCTCCCGTGACCATGCCAGCCCCCGGTGGTCTGTCAGTGGGAAGGTGGGTGTCATTTCTGTGTTTTCCCTTGAGGGCCTCAAGAATAGTATCCACCCTGTCATCCACACCTTAAAGGGGAGGTACTTCTTTTAAAACAGTCTGTGAAAGGGTCTGGGATGTAGCTCTGTGATAAAGCATGTGTATTACTGTGTGAGGTTCTGGGTTCCATCCCCAGCATCGCAAAAAAAAAAAAAAAACCATTTTTTCCCCTTAATTGAAAAAAAAAATGTACGTGTAAGTTTCCTGATAGTTCAGCTTATATTCCGCTGGACAACACAAAATGCCGAGACTAATTGAACAGTTCCCAGTTCTGCAGAGATCCTGCGTGTCCGACGCTGACCATGTTAAAGCGTCGTTAGATTAAAGGCGTTTATTGCAGGAGCTGAGTTTCGCCAGTTAGAGACATTCTGTTGACCTTTCCTTTTCCTCATCGTTAAAATTCAAGGCATTGAGTCGCAGCCCTGTGTGCGTGCATGTGTGTGCTCATTCCTGCATCAGACACAGGCTGCCCGTCCAGGCTGGGACACAATCGGGGATTGGTACTGGCGAAGGTGTAGCTGAATGGGGAGCTGTTTGAAATGGCCAAACAGTGGCAGCATCTCGTATTATTATTTACAGAAAATATTATCTACCTGTGTGAATCTTCTGTTTTTCTTTTTGGGTCACACCCAGCAATCTCAGGGGGTTACTTCTGGCTCTGCACTCAGGAATTACTCCTGGTGGTGCTTGGGGGACCCTAGGGGATGCCGGGGATCAATGGGTCTGCCGTGTGCAAGACAAATGCCCTATCCACTGTTCTCATACTCCGTTCCCAACCTGCATGACTTTAGGGTCTCCTTTCATTTGTATTAAGCATCCCCGACCAGCACACAGATATCTTAAACTGTTTGGTGTGAGGACCACACAGGGTGTGCTCAGGGCTGACTCCTGACTCTGCACACAGGGCTCACTCCTGGCTGGGCTCAGGGAACCACATGGGGTCTTAGCGACGGAGCACAGCCCAGCTGTGGGCCAGCCAGTGCCCTACCCGTTGTCTTATCTCTCCAGCCCCAGATTAAATTGTTACTGTTGTTGTTAATCCATTATAGGAAAGGAGATCTTTAAAAGACGTTCATGGCAAAGGTCTGGAGATGTTCGCATGGCACCGTCACTCCGTGTCACGAACCTGTGTGCAGTGCAGAGCTGCGTGGAGAGGGGCGAGGTTTCTGCCGTCACGGGGCACGGTGCAGAACAAGGCTGCCTCTCATGGCACGGTGGTCTTGCTCCCACACAAGCGTGGCAGGGCTGTGGGACGGCGGGGACCCTCTATGGGTGGGCCCCCCATGCTCTTGCCATCTGGTATTGGCTTTGCTTGGCATCTGCACGGTGGTGGTGAGGCGACCGACCCTTCTCGAACCTTGATCTCCCTCTCAAGTGACAGATCCCGGTAGTGGATTTTGGCTCTGGCCCCTGAGCCTTGGCCTTAAGTCCCAAACAATTTTCTTATGACATTCTCACTCAGAAAATGCTTCCAAAGAGGCAGCTGAAAGCTCAAGCCAGATGAGACACACTTGGGGGGTGGGGGTGGGGATGGGAATCTCTTTTATCGTTTGACCAGGTTTTTTTTTTCTTATTTCTTTTTTTTTACTTTTTGGGTCACACCCGGCAATGCTCAGGGGTTCCTCCTGGCTCTGCTCTCAGGAATCACTCCTGGCCGTGCTCAAGGGACCCTATAGGATGCCAGGGATCGGACCCTATCCACTGCAAGCAAGTACCCTATCCACTGTACTATTGCTCCGGCCCCGGATATGGAGATTTTTTTTTAATTTTTTTAATTTATTTATTGAATCACTGTGGGAAAGGTTACGAAGCTTTCAGGTTTATGTCTCAGTCATGCAAATATCAAACACATTTCCCTTTACCAATACTTATTTTTTACCATGAAGAACCCCAATAAAACCCCACCCCCCACCCCTCCCCGTCCCTGTGAGGCAGATGAATTCTAGTTAACACTCTATCTGCTTTGATTAGATTCATTGTTTCAATAAAAGATTCACCACTATTATTTAGAGTTTACCCCCCCCCCCCCCAATGCTGAAAAAGCATTGTGAAGTGATTTGCTTTCTACGGCTGGGTTCAAGAATTAAATGTTGGTTTTGGATTTCTGCTCTTTTACCTATTGACCCTGGAAGTATTTCTACTGAAAGTCAGATAGTTAAGAAATTGGTTTCTGTGTTCTGGAGTCCTGGCCGTGCTGGAGAGCCGCTCGCGGGGGGCAACCGGTGGCCTCGGTAGGGTGTGAAGGGCGGAGCGAAACGCCCCCCTTCCCATGAGGTTTTAGTCGCCCCCACACTCCCGGCTCATACCTGCTGTCCACAAGGCTCCCATGTGGCCGCCATCTTTCTTTCCAGAGAGGAGAGGGCGAATGGGGCAACACCCTTTCCCCTCCGGCAGGCTTGATGGCCTGGATCAATGCATAGTCCGTTCACTTTTCTGCTCCAAGCTGCTGGGTTCTGCATTAAGTCCTTGTGCTTCTGGGGCCGTGGCTGTGCTGGAGAGCCGCTCGTGGGGGGCAACTGGTGACCACAGTAGGGCGTGAAGGACGGACCAGAACGCCCCCCTTCCCATGAGGTTTTAGTCGCCCCCACACCCCCGGCTCATACCTGCTGTCCACAAGGCCCCCATGTGGCCGCCATCTTTCTTTCCAGAGGGAGGAGGGCGGAAGGGAGCAACACCCTTTCCCCTCTGGGCAGAAATGATTGCCTGGATTAACGCATAGTCCTTTCACTTTTCTGCTCCAAGCTGCTGGGTTCTGCATTAAGCCCTTGTGCTTCTGGGGCTGTGGCCGTGCTGGAGAGCCGCTCGTGGGGGGCAACTGGTGACCTCGGTAGGGCGTGAAGGACGGACCGGAACGCCCCCCTTCCCATGAGGTTTTAGTCGCCCCCACACTCCCGGCTCATACCTGCTGTCCACAAGGCTCCCATGTGGCCGCCATCTTTCTTTCCAGAGAGGAGAGGGCGAATGGGGCAACTCCCTTTCCCCTCCGGCAGACTTGATGGGCTGGATCAACGCATAGTCCGTTCACTTTTCTGCTCCAAGCTGCCGGGTTCTGCATTAAGTCCTTGTGCTTCTGGGACTGTGGCCGTGCTGGGGAGCCGCTCGTGGGGGGCAACTGGTGACCTCGGTAGGGCGTGAAGGACGGACTGGAACGCCCCCCTTCCCATGAGGTTTTAGTCGCCCCCACACCCCCGGCTCATACCTGCTGTCCACAAGGCTCCCATGCGGCCGCCATCCTTCTTTCCAGAGAAGAGAGGGCGAATGGGGCAACACCCTTTCCCCTCCGGCAGACTTGATGGCCTGGATTAACGCATAGTCCTTTCACTTTTCTGCTCCAAGCTGCCGGGTTCTGCATTAAGTCCTTGTGCTTCTGGGACTGTGGCCGTGCTGGGAGCCGCTCGTGGGGGGCAACTGGTGACCTCGGTAGGGCGTGAAGGACGGACCAGAACGCCCCTCTTCCCATGAGGTTTTAGTCGCCCCCACACCCCCGGCTCATACCTGCTGTCCACAAGGCTCCCATGTGGCCGCCATCTTTCTTTCCAGAGGGAGGAGGGCGGAAGGGAGCAACACCCTTTCCCCTCTGGGCAGAAATGATTGCCTGGATTAACGCATAGTCCTTTCACTTTTCTGCTCCAAGCTGCTGGGTTCTGCATTAAGCCCTTGTGCTTCTGGGGCTGTGGCCGTGCTGGAGAGCCGCTCGCGGGGGGCAACTGGTGACCTCGGTAGGGCGTGAAGGACGGACCAGAACGCCCCCCTTCCCATGAGGTTTAGTCGCCCCCACACCCCCGGCTCATACCCGCTGTCCACATGGCTCCCATGCGGCCGCCATCCTTCTTTCCAGAGAAGAGAGGGCGAATGGGGCAACACCCTTTCCCCTCCGGCAGACTTGATGGCCTGGATTAACGCATAGTCCTTTCACTTTTCTGCTCCAAGCTGCTGGGTTCTGCATTAAGTCCTTGTGCTTCTGGGACTGTGGCCGTGCTGGGGAGCCGCTCGTGGGGGGCAACTGTTGACCTCGGTAGGGCGTGAAGGACGGACCGGAATGCCCCCCTTCTCGTGAAGTTTTAGTCGCCCCCCACACCCCCGGCTCATACCTGCTGTCCACAAGGCTCCCATGCGGCCGCGATATGGAGATTTTTAAAAAAGAGATGCCCCAGGAAAATGATGGCTTCTGCAGACCACAGCCCGTTTTTTTTTTTTTTCAGGGATGGCTGAAGTTTCTAGATGCTTGCATCTGCAATCAGCCATCTTTCCTGTTTCCAAAGAAAGGTTTTGTCTCTCTGCAGACTGTTTTCCCTTCTGCTAATTTACAGTGATATCTTTGGCCCTGTTTCCATTAGGAGATGAAAGCATGGAAATTAAAAAACAAGTTACAGGAATGAGAAGGTTACTGAATGACAGCACCGGGAGGATCTACCAGCGCGTCGGCAAGGAAGGGGAGAAACTCAAGGAAGAGCCACAGGACCTGGAATCCCTCTGGCCTCCGCGTCTGAACACCCCCGCAGACCCCCAGAACCTCCCGCCCTCGACACGAGGGGCCTGGAACGAGCTGCCGCCCCACAGCGGGCAGTTCTCAGGGCAGTATGGCACCCGTTCTAGAACCTTCCAGACCCAACCCGCCTCCACTGGAAGCTCCAACGGTACGGCCATTATCAGCATCCAGCATGTGCCCAGGGGTTGAGGGCGAGGGTGGCTTATTGAAAAATATCCCGCCTGTTTTCTGAGTTAATACGGTGTGTGGATTATAACCATCCTTAGTGTCAGCCTTAGCAGAGTTCACTTTGAGAGGAAGAATGAGGGAATATCGAGACGTCTGAAATCACCAGGGCCGAGAGGCAAGACCGGGATGTCAGCAGACGTGATTGCTTAGCAGAGAATTTTGCTTTATTAAGAAGCTAAAGCAGGGCTGGAACGATAGCACAGTGGGGAGGGTTTGCCTTGCATGTGGCCAGCTTGGGCTTGATCCCTGGCACCCATATGGTTATCTCAGCCCCATAGGAGTGATCCCTGAGCACTGATCCAGGAGTAAAGCCCTGAGCATTTCTGGATGTGCCCCCATTCTCTCCCCCACCCCAAAAGAAAGTTAAAACTCTTATTCACTTTACGAAGTTTTTTTTTTTTTTTTTTTGCTTTTTGGATCACACCCGGCATTGCACAGGGGTTACTCCTGGCTCATGCACTCAGGAACTACTCCTGGTGGTGCTCGGGGGACCATATGGGATGCTGGGGATCGAACCCGGTTTGGCCATGTGCAAGGCAAAAGCCCTACCTGCTGTGCTATCACTCCAATCCAACTTTATGCAGATATTATCACAAAGGAGTGAAGATGTGGGCAGAAGAGCCACCTTGGTCATTAAAGCAACTTCCTGTTACGGAACACGTAATTAACATCCGAATTAACATTCTCTTACTCATGTGTCAGTTCATGACCGGCTTGGACACTGTCAGGGGTCAGGCCCAGCCCTCTCACACCCAGGTCACGGACAGCCCCTTTCTCTCACTTTCTTGCCCATGAGCCACCTGTTTTGTTTTTCTTTTGTTTGTTTGTTTGTTTTTTGAGGGGCACACCCAGCATTGCCCACCCGAGTTCGATTCCTCCGCCCCTCTCGGAGAGCCCGGCAAGCTACCGAGAGTATTCGATATGCCAAACACAGTAACAACAAGGTCTCCAATGGAGACGTTACTGGGCCCGCTCGAGCAAATCGACGATCAACGGGAGGGCCTTTACCTTTTACCCAGCATTGCACAGGGGTTACTCCTGGCTCATGCACTCAGTAATTACTCCTGGTGGTGCTCGGAGGACCATATGGGATGCTGGGAATCGAACCTGGTTGGGCCGGGTGCAAGGCAAACGCCCTACCTGCTGTGCTATCACTCTAGCCCCCTGATCTGTATTTTAGAACCTGTTCCATGAGGGCTGGAAATTACTCTTCTAAAGCAAAAGTTTCTCGTGTGAATTCTTGTTAAGTAGAAAAAAAAACCCAAATGGCATTTTTCTCCCCCAAGTTTAAGGAAAGAGTAGATTTTTTTTTTAAGTTGGTTTAATTTTCCATCCAGTGATATTGGACTTTCCTTGTTCTAAAGATCATTTCTAGATGCGCTGGTCTCCAGTTTCCACCCAGAGAACAAGAGAGGAAGAATGTGTTTTCAGGGCAGGGATAGCACAGCGGGGAGGGCGCTGGCCTTGCGCATGCCTGACCCAGGTTCATCCCCGGCATCCCATATGGTCCCTCAAGCCTGCCAGGAGTGATCCCTGAGTGCAGCGCCAGGAGTTAGCCTTGAGCACAGCCAGATGTGCTTTTAAAAAAAAAAAAAATGTGTTTTTGGTTTCCTTGGAAAGTTAAGGATTGCTTTTCCAGTTCAGTGTCCTTCAAAACAATGCACACTATTTTGATTTTTTTTTCCTGTTTTTATGGGGTGGGGGTCTAGCCCTCACCTGGTGATGCTCAGGGGCTATTCTTGGCTCTGTACTGAGGGACCGTAAGTGGTGCTGGGCTATGAACCAGGGTCATAGCCACAGCAGTGAAAGCAAAACACGAACCTTATCTCTTCTACTTTCTCTCTCTGGCCCTGAGTTTTGATCTTTTTTGTTACTATTTTTATTTTGGGGCCACACCCATACTCCTGGTTGTGCTCGGGGGACCTCGTGGGGTGCCAGGGATTGAACCTGGGTCAGCCACATGCAAGGCAAGCGCCCTACTGCTGTGCTGTCGCTTGGACCCACGTTTTGATTTCCCTAAACATGATCTCTCAGAGGTTATAATAGTCCTGAAGCCATCCGGGACGCTGCTGTGAGGGCCCCCGGGGCCCAGGACAGATGGGCTTCTCGTGGCTCCAGTTACATAAGCCAGTATCAGATCCACGGCTGGCCCGCTGCCAGGCCAGGGAGATCGCACTTTAAACACTCCTCCAGACAACGAAAAAGTCAGTTCTCTTTAAAATTAGAGAATGATTTATAACAAGATAAAAAGGGTTGCTTTTGTCCTCTAAAAAACGATAAAAATAGTACTCCGCAGCTAGAAATATTCCCCGCGGCCCTCCTAATTCTCATGCCACGGAAGAAATAAGAGGAGGAATCAAATACGCTCTGGCACGTATTAGTAAGCAAACCCCTCTCGGCCTTCCGTGGCACCTTTGTGTTTCCAGGATGTAGGAGTTCCGGGCTGGTTCTGGAGGTGTTTTTTTGTTTTTGTTTTTTTTTTTTGTTTGTTTTTCGTGTGTGTGGTGTACAACGAGATGGAGCACTGGGACAGAACCCGTGTGTGTGTCTGTGTGTCTCTGTGTGTGTGTCTGTGTGTCTGTGTGTGCGTGTATGCGTGCGTGAGTTCATGTGTGTGCGTGCGTGTGTGCATGTGTGTGTGTCTGTGTGTGTGCATGTGTGTGTGTGCGTGTGCACATGTGTGTGTGTGTGTTTGTGTGTCCATGAGGGGAGTCCTTGGGGGCCCTCTCAGGAGCAGGGCTCATGTGATGGCAGGAAGGAGCAGGTGAGTCTCCCAAAGTCCCAGGGATCTTGGCCTAGACACATCAAACTCAGCTCATTAAGGAAGAGATTGAATTTCAACCGTGAGGCGAGACAAACAGGGAGGATGGGGAATGGGGAAGGATGCAAGAGGATCTCCCGATTAAGTCGCAGGACAGCGCCGGCCAATGGGGCTTGAGCCAGAGCCTCGGCACAGCAGCTGAGGCCTCCAGCACATGGCCCAGTGGGGTCACTAATTCCCAGCACCCCAAACAGCCCCTGGGCCCCGCCACTAGGATCCCTGAGCATTGTGGAGTATGCCCAAAACCAACCAAAATACCCTTTAGTCCCTCCTCCCTGCCCCCTGTTCTTGCCTGCCCCAGACACCCACACCAGCAGGCCTCGGTGAGCTTCCCGCACGCTCACAGTTCTAATGGCCACAGTCAGATGTCCAGACTGGAACTCTGATTTTTTTTGTCCTTTGACATTTAATTCTGATTATGAGTCTTATCCCACATGCAGTTGACAGGTCACTCTGCTATGCCCATGCTGGGGCTCAGTTTAGTGCACCGCTGTGCATGTCTAGTGAGTTTTCATGGCCCCATAAGTGGAAATGAACTGGGCTGACATAGGGTGCAGGCTGCAGCCGTCGTATGCACACAAGCTCACGGGCACCATGCCCTGGGACATAGCACGCTCCTCACAGGAGCCAGCACTCAGGTGGTGGAGGCGACCAAGGTCAGCACTCAGGTGGTGGAGGCAACCAAGCACAGCACTCAGGTGGTGGAGGCGACTGAGCTCAGCACTCAGGTGTTGGAGTTGTCTGAGCACAGCACTCAGGTGGGAGAGGCGACTGAGGTCAGCACTCAGGTGTTGGAGATGTCTGAGCACAGCACTCAGGTGGTAGAGGCGACTGAGGTCAGCACTCAGGTGGTGGAGGTGACCGAGCACAGCACTCAGGTGGTGGAGGCAACGGAGCACATTTTTCTGAGGCGGCTTCGTGCTCTCTGTGGCTGCAAACCCTCCCAGGCCTGTGTCTTTGTCCCCTGCTTTGTACACTCCCTTGTTTGGAGTCTATCATTCTCTTCTTTCTTGCTCAGGAGAACTCCCGGTGGGGAGTCCGTCGGTGGGCTCTAACTGCTGCACCTGCAACTGCCAGTCGACCCTGCAGGCCATCCTGCAGGAGCTCAGGACCATGCGGAAGCTGATGCAGATCCAGGCAGGTATGAGGTGTCTCGTGCCCGTGCTTCCCTCACCCTACCGGGGGGTGCTGGGTGCTGAGTTCTCTCTCCAGCTGGCTGCCTCGCTGGGCTCCTTCCTTCCCATCGATGCTGTCTGGCCCCTCTGCCCCAGCCCATCTAAACGGTTTCTTCTTGGGAGTCTGACCACTGGGTCCTTATGACCTGCGGTTCTCACATTCCCCCCCGACGCCCTCAGGAATGGGTTCTGGACACTTGGAAAGCACTCTGTACTGCCTCCTTGGCATCCGTCCTCTTTGTAGGACGGAAGGAGCACATCTGGCTTAGCAGTGTGGGCTCCCGAGCCGGAAGCCACCCAGTCTTCAATGTGGAGGAGGCACATCCGCATCTGGGACCCCATGGGGGTACTCGGGCCTCTGTGCATGGTCCGTCCACTCGCTTGCTGTCCCCGTCCCTCATCAACCAGCAAAATAGCCGTGTGCTTCATTTCAGGGTGCTCCAGTCTACGTGTCCCCTCTCAGAGCTGTGTGGCTTCTCCAAGTCCCAGATTTCCCCTCGTAGGGCGCCCTCTCGGCACCTTTGGTCAAACCGCTACTGCCACGGCCCTGTCCTCTCATCTGCATTCACCGCTGTCGCCCCCTCGGCAGGGAAAGTTCACCTGTGAGCCCACCGTGGCCTGAGGGGTCGGCATCCAGGAAAGGCAGCAAGCAGAGACGACCCAGAGCCCGGGAGAAAATCCTAGCAAAACTTTAATATTCGGTGATAGGGCTTTGATATAAAAACTTAATACTTAGGCTTGTCGGCCTCTGAGATTACCTAAAGTGAGGGCACAGAAGGCACCCAGGAAAGCACCGATTAATGCTCTGGACGTACTGGTGGCACCCCCGGGAGCCACAAGCCCCCTCGCCAGGCCAGTAGGCATCAGCCCGCCTTGCTTAGTCACGATAATCTGTGTTCTTACGAACCTAGCAAAGGTTAACATCCCCTAAATAAGGCGCTCAGGAAGAAAGGTTACTTCATTATGTGCGGATTCTCCCTCCCCCTCTCTCTCACGGAGGAAGAATTTGTTAGCACTTAAGAAAATATGCACATGAAATTGTAATGATTTATTTTGTTCCTTAAGCTCCTTACTACTGAAATGGCAAACTACAAATTACAACCATTTAAATCCTTGACTGAAGCCTTTTTAGAATCTATTAAGTAAATGCCACTTTGTCACCGTGTTTTCTTTCCTGAACCTTGCAGATTAGGGCAGTAAACGATTCCAAAGCCGGAGAATAGCCGAAAGGATAAACTGAATAAATGAGTCTCCTTTAATTTTCTTAAACTTAAGAATTGGTGTTGTGTGGGTAGATTTACTTAAGCTCCATTGCATATAAGGCTTGGATTTAAACTGTATTTAGAAAGTTTCACCTTTACTGTAGGGAGAGGACCATAAGGTCTGGATGCCAGAGGCAGAGCTGTGCTCACGGTTTCAGGATAAGGAAAGTACGAGAAGTTCCCCGAGCGCTTTGGTGCAAAAGTATTTTTACTTTTCACTGGCAGCAAGGAACTTGGAAAGAAGCGGTCTCTGGGAGACAGCAGCTTAGTGACCTTGTGAGACATGGAGATCTAGCCTTGGGTGAAAATTCAGATAGAACAGGAAAAGTTGGGGGCCAGAGCAATAGTGCAGTGGGGAGGAAGTCTGCCTTGCTTGTGGCCGACCCAGGTTCAATCCCCGGCATCCCATATGGCCCCCAGAGCACCGCCAGAGTGATTCCTGAGTGCAGAGACAGGAGTAACCCCTGAGCATCGCAGGGTGTGACCCAAAAAGCAAAAAGCAAAAAAAAAAAAAAAAAAAACCAGGAAAAGTTTTCCCCTCCTAGGCTGGATTCACTGAAGGTTTTGAAAGCAAGGCTGCAGCCCAGAGCCCACCCGGAAATTCGATTCCTCTGGTCTGGGGCAAGGCCCAAGCAAAGGTGCTTTGTAAAAGCTCCGAGTGACTTGCACACACAGCCAGGGTAGAGGATCGCTGAGCTAGTCTACTCACTACATAGGTAGAAAACTTTCCAGCGCTCATTACAGCACCAGTAACAGCTAATGCTCATTTGTAATTTTCTCTCCCATCTGGGGATGAAAAATACCATGTTTCAAGTGTCAACAGTCTTTATTTGCAAAGGGATAGGAACTGATCCACACTTGCGAGCATTTAAAGACTTGCATTTTCTTTTGGCTTAAAGTTTTGTGTCTCTGTAAAAAAAAAAAAAAAAAAGTAGGTATGTGCAATGGGTACTTGGGCAAGCCATACTGATACACTTAGCCCATAATAAAAATAACGTAATAATGCCATACTTTCCTATTAGAGTACTGTATACTTTCCATTTGAGTGTTGTTAAGTGCTTAATAAACTTCTCAGAGTGCACCTGTGAAAACCGTAATTACTCCCTGTGGTAAGTATTAGATTCAGTATTAGAACTTCTCCATGCTTATGCCTTTCCTCTTTGAAATTCAAGCTGCTTCTGGATTTTACTAATTTGCTTGCCTTGCTAAGGACTCTGTTCTTTTCTTCCTCTTCTTTTCTTTTCTTCCTTTCCCAGTTTTGGGGCCATACCCATCTGTGCATAGGGCTTATTCCTGCCTCTGATCCCAGGGCTCACTCCTGACGGTGCGTGGAGAACCGTTTGTGTTACCAGGGATCAAACCCTGGTTGGCCGTGCCCTGCCCTCTGTGCTCTCTCTCTGTCCGTAGAATTGGATTATTTTTTGTGATGGTGGCCTGGTCTGAATTAGTAGTACAGTGCTCCAGGAGTCACTAGAAGGCGGGCAGCCCTGTGTGGTGAGAAAGGATTGAAGCGGCCGCTGTAAGTGACCAGCAGACTTTGCCCACCTACTTTGGGGACCCATCGGAGAATCAGCCCAGCAGGTCTCTTCTGGCCGGACTTGCCTGAATAACTATCCTTGTTCTGTCTCCTTTGACTTTGGAGATTGCTGGCAATGGGCGAGTTTTACCTTAAAGTACAACTGGCAGTTCCGTAGGTGAGCTTTACCAGAACATGGGCCTCTGACGCCTCTGTTTAAGTTCCAGGTTCTCATGGATAAGAAACTGCCTGGTTGGTACCTTTCAAATAAAACCACACACGTTTTCTCGCCACTCGCTACCCTTCCCACCGCAGAATGGTGGGACTATTTGCTTGCATCAGTCTTGACTGCCTTTGAACTATCCCATGGCCAGGGCTCAAGGTATGTCCAGCCTAGCTTCATCCTCAATGGGTCTCCTGTTGGGGCCAGAGCGATAGGACAATGGGCAGGGCATTTGCCTTGCACACGGCCGACCCGGGTTCCATCCTTAGCATTCCTTATGGTCCACCAAGTACCACCAGGAATGATTCCTGAGTGCAGAACCAGGAGTAACCCCTGAACATTGCTAGGTGTGGCCCCAAAACAAAAAACTAAACAAAATAAAAATGGGCCTCCTGTTGGTGCAGAAAAAAGCTCCATGACGGGGCGAGGGCATCACCTTCCCCTGATGTGTTTTTGTTTACTGTCCCCTCAGCAGGAAGCCAAAGTCGACAACAACCCCCCCTCTCCCTCATGTGCTCCCAGCGAGCGGCTGTGTCACGCAAGAGAAACAAAAAGAAAAAAGTCCCTCCCAAGACGGAGCCTCTCACTGTGAAGCCCAAGCCCAGCGCGACGGGGTCGGAGCAAAGGGCCAACACCCCCGAGCCTGGGCCCCGGGCCGCCCAGCACAGCCCCGCCGAGGAGAAGCGTCTACTCGGCTTTGGCATTGTTCTAGAATCTCCTTCCTCAGATGTAAGTTGATTATTTTTTTTTTCCTGGCTGCTGACGTAAATGTGACAGAACTTCCAGGAGTTTTATAGTCAGAATGCACTTCCCCCCCACATTGCGCGCAACTTCCGCCTTCGCTTCTGCGCGGGGGGCCCCAGAAAATCAGAGAAACTTGCAGG
Source organism: Sorex fumeus (assembly GCF_029834395.1). NCBI lineage: Eukaryota > Metazoa > Chordata > Mammalia > Eulipotyphla > Soricidae > Sorex > Sorex fumeus. Next base: position 11,699,200 of record NW_026606083.1, on the reverse strand, counting down.
ATACACAGGGAAAGAGGAAAGGCAGGCATTTGGCTCCATTCTGGACTCGGATTTTTCTCCTGGGGAGCTCTTCTCTGCCTTCGTTATTTCGACGGGTTTCCATTCTCTGTGTCTGCAGGAAGGGGTTGGGGGGGGAGGAAGGCATTAATAACCTGTTCCCTAATTTCTGTAACATCTTTAATTTTGCAGTGGCCGTTTTCAATTTCCTCAGCTTAGAGAGCTAAAAGAACATAATTAAATCCTTTGTAGAGGGGCGTAAATGAACAAAGCCTTCCAGATAAGGTCACACCTTTCGAGAAACACAAACTAATAATAAAAAAGGAGCAGGAGTGCTAATTCTATTTTATAGATGCAAGCAATACTGCTAATTAGGGTGAGGAGCCGTGCCACTTAGTCTGTGTAATGATAGGTTAACACGCTGGAAAGGTTTTTTTTTTTCTATTTTAATATCAGAGCCGTCCACGGTGCTGTCCCCAACGCGGGTCTTTGACAGGGGAACTGGCCGCTGACGGGTGGGTCTCGCCCGTGGCCGGTGCCCCTTTCCCTAGCTCCGTGCTCTTGCCTGGCACCTGCACCCTGTTTACACTCTCCACTTGTTGAGAATTCTTAAAATAAACAAGAGATGCCTGATCTATTATTATCCGATAGCATAGGATGAGCCTCCCGCTGAGAACTCCCACAGCCTCTATAGGATTGGAGTTTGGCCCTACCTTTTAAACTTGAAATAAGAAATAAATTGCTATTTAAAAAAATAATAATAAAGTGTTCGCTTTCCAACTGCAGAAAGACAATTCGCCAGCATACATCCACGGAGGTCATTAAAAAAAAGGGAGGTGACAAAAATAGCGATCTTGTGACATTTCTGGACAAGAAAATCATTTGAACTTTCATCCAGTCCTTGGAGCTAAAGAGTCTTTGTCCGTCTTTTCATCCCTGAATATCTGCTACAATTGCTTAGAAGTTTTTCTAGGCTAAAAACTTAGTTTATTTTGGGGGCTTGGGAGCCCACACCCAGCAGTGCTCGGGGCTTACTCCTGATTCTGTGTTCAGGGAACACTCTTGATGGTGCTCAGGATATGGGATGCCGGGGATCAAACCAGGGTTGGCCACGTGGAAGGTCAGTGTCCTACTCACTGTACTATGACTCCCTGGCTAAAAACTTTGTTGTTTTTTGTTTTTTGGTTTTTGTTTTTTAAAAAAAGGTCATAAATTGGGGCTGGAGAGATAGTATAGAAGGGTAGGGTGTTTGCCTTGCATGCCACTAATCTGGGTTCGATCCCAGCACTCTGTATGATCTCCTGATCACAGCCAGGAATAATTTCTGAGTGCAGAGCCAGGAGTAAGCCCTGAGCTTTGCCAGGTGTGGCCCAAAAAAACAAACAAAAAAAGTCATTAACAGTAATGTGTTAGCTTGGGTTACTCAGCTCATTAGATCCTATGATACTTGTTACTGCAATTACGACCTCAGTTTGTGAAACCCACACAGATTACATATCTATAAACAGGTCGATTATTGTTCAACAGAAATACATTTAATGTTAAGTCATTTTCATCATGCTCTTAATATTTTTCTTGAATTTTCTAAGGATTCATTTCTGATGCGCATTGAAGTCTCGGGAATAATTAAGTCACATCGATCATCTTCTAAATGGCTAATCTAATGCTAATAACAACTTTCTCCTTAAAAAAGAAAAAGACTTTTAGGTCTCAAGTATACTTCAGAGGTAAATTGAGAGAGACCTAATTAAGGCCATAGAAATATTACTAAGGTATAGGGCTGGGGCCATAGTATAGCGGGTAGGGCATTTGCCTTTCATATTGCTGACCCGGGTTCGATTCCCAGCATCCCATATGGTTCCCTGAGCACCTCCAGGAGTAGTTCCTGAGTGCAGAGCCAGGAGTAACCTCTGTGCATTGCCAGATGTGACCCAAAACACTAAATAAATCACGGTCACTGTCCTCCCGTTGTTCATCAATTTGCTCGAGCGGGCCCAGTAACGTCTCCATCGTGAGACTTGTTGTTACTGTGTTTGGCATATCGAATACATCACGGGGAGCTTGCCAGGCTCTGCCGTGTGGGCGAGATACTCTCGGTAGCTTGTGGGGCTCTCCGAGAGGGGCGGAGGAATCGAACTCGGGTCGGCCATGTTGGCTGCGTGCAAGGAAAATGCTGTGCTATCGCTCCAGCCCACTAAATAAATAAATAAAAATATTAGCAAGGTAGAATAGAAGGGCTGGAGAAGTAGTGCAGTGGGTCAGGCACTTGGGCTTGTGCCTTTCTCCATCCCCAGCACCATACATTGTCCCTCGAGAACCACCCAGAATGATCCCTGGGCCCAGAGCCAGGAATAAGCCCTGAGTGTCACCAGGTATGAATCCAAAATCAACAAAAAATGGAATAGAATTTTTCTTTATAAATATAATTTTACTGAAATACTGAGTATTGATGTTTTTTTCCTCCATTTTGGGCCACACCCAGCAGTGCTTGGAGCTTACTCCGGCAGTGCATATAGGTCTATGTAGGCTTTGAAACGAGGTTGGGCTCAGTGAAGCACCTTACCCATATATTCTCTCTCTACCCTCCAAGGATTGCTTTTTTTATTTATGATGATTCTTGCTAACAAGAGCTGCTAAACAAAGTATATTCAGAATTATCCATAAAAAAAAAAAAAACCCAGCTATTGGGGCTGGAGCCACAATACAGCGGGTAGGGCATTTGCCGTGCACGCGACCGACCCAGGTTTGATTCCCAGTACCCCATATGGTCCCCCGAGCCCTGCCAGGAGTAATTCCTGAGTGCATGAGCCAGGAGTAACCCCTGCGCATTGCCAGGTGTGACCCAAAAAGCAAAAAAAAAAAAAAAAAGCTATAGTCTTTGAAGAGTAACATGTTTCTAAAGAAAAGCAAAATATATATGGATATTCCCTTTCCATGGTCTTCCAGCAGAGGTATACCATTTGATTCATCTAGTCATCATAAACGAGGCCAAGGAAATCTGATTGTATGATCTGTGCTTAGAGAGCGCTGCCCTGCATGGCCCTGGGGACGAGGGTTGGTGAAGCAGGCACTGACTCCTTGAGGGAAGGGACCATCCAAATGGAGGCATCCAACTCAGGTGCTTCCAGTCTTTTATTAATTCTTATCCACGAGCCTCTCAAAATCTGGTGGAAATTAAGACCGGAAAGCAGAAGGTGTATGGTCATCTCATGGGGGTGATTTTATTCAAAAGTCTGGTGAAAATGTCAAGGCCACGTTGGATGAAATACAGGAATGTGTGGGCAGGAACCCTGGGCAGTTCCCAGGGTTAGACGATCTGGCCCAGAGCTGTGGGATTGGACAAGAGCAAGCGGGCCAATGGGCCTTTGCATGGTCAGATGGGGTGAGACTCACGGAGGCTGTTGGCCTTTGTCCTGTGGGCAGTGGGGAACCACTGTGGTTTGCCGGCTCAGGAAGTATTGGCTGGCTTCAGACTGACAGCTGGGTGACAGGTGGGGAAGCCGATTGTCAGACAGACCAGGACCAGCCTTCTAGGCCCGTCAGGGAACAGGAGAAATGAGACCGCGTAGGCTTGCACACAGAGACGGGGGGAGCCCCAAGTTTCTGCCTCTGTGTACTGACCTCTTCGGGTCTGAAGGGCAAGACCAGAGGCAGGTCTCCTGCCCCAGATGGGCAGTGCCAGTGCCATCCAAGCGTTTGCTAGATGCCGGCACTCTAGAGAAAGGTCAGAGGTAGAAGTTAACAGAGACAGGATACGTGCCACTTAAGACGTTTATAAATAGTAAGTGTTTGCCGTCAAGCCTCTGGAACGTGGTGTGTTGAAGGGGAAGTCTTCTAACACTTTTGGACTTGTAGGGTCCCCAAGTAAACTTGTATCCGCAAACTCGCCCATAGAAGCGCCCCGTGGGCTGGAGCCCATGACCACCAGATCCCATTCTGTCTAGAAACGGTGCAACCCAGCGAAAACCTGCCACAGCGGGTGATCGTGTTGCAAGTCCTGGACACAGGACATAGGGGGAAGGTTCTGGGTCAACAGCCCTTTAGTCTGCAAAAGGCTGCACCAGGCTCAGGTCAGACTCTGGGCCTAGAACTCCACCTTGGTTCAAACTTTAACCTGCCTGCGATGCCCTTTCCCTCTTCCCTCTCCTCCACAAGCTCCACCTGAAGCTCCTCCTGCATCAGACTGTCTGTGGCCCTCTGCAGCCCGGGCAGCACCTGATTCCCAGGCACTGATGGCCCAAGGGATCATCGTCAGGCTTATTTGAGGGAAGAGGAAGCAGGCACAAAAGGCCACGTCGCCTGCTGAACATGAGCAGGTCCCCACGCCTGGGCCGCGGGCGCGTTCTCCTAGCTCAGGGTAGGGACGCACAGTGCTCAGATGCTGGGGGCAGTTGGTATGCAAGGAAGGTGAACGCTTTCAAAAACGCTTTCTCCTTTTGACTCAGGACTGTCGGGGGGAACTTGGTTGTTCTTGCAGGCTCTGGGGTCCAGCTCCCTGAGCGAATAGCACAGGGCTGACCCATGCCGGCACATGGACACTTGCTGCCCTCTGTTTCCTCCTCAGCACACGGAGCTAAAGAGTAGCAGGCAGGAGCCGGAGCATAAGACAGCGGGGAGGGCGTTTGCCTTGCACGGGGCTGACCCAGGTTTGATCCCCAGCATCCCATATGGTCCCGCAAGCACCACCAGCAGTAATTCCTGAGTGCAGATCCAGGAGTAAGCCCTGAGCATTGCTGGGTGTGACGCAAAAAGTCAAAAAGAGTAGTAGGGCTGGCCTGGGGTGGCTGAAGTCAGCCATGCACGAATTCCACTGGCCACACAGCAGAGATGCTTTCATTTTAAATAACCCTCAGCTTCCTCCCTGAGTCCCTTTGCAGGGACAAATATAAATATATATTGTTAAGTAAACCTCTTTGTGTGTTTAAGTGAGCACACACATGTGAACAAATACCACTCTGAAGAGAAGAGTGGCCAGAACCGTCTTGATGGAGGGTGGGGGTGGGACAGGAGGGGGCAAGGCAGGATTATTTGCCCCATTTTCAAGTCGCCTGTTAAAGAGCAAACCTCAATCATACAACAGCCCCAAAATTTTAGATTTAAAAATGATACTTGAGTCCCAAATAGTCCCATAGCCTAATGCGCTAGTGAGACTTAGGAAATTGTGGAATCCTTTTTTATTTTTTTTAATGGTCCCTGTTTTCTCCTATGTATCTAGGGTCATCTGTGCTTCTCTGGACCACCTATAAGGCATATGTTTATTTTGTTGTTGTTGCTTTTTGTTTGGCTTCTCTGGGGGCTTTGGGGAAACACAGATCCATTTTTTTACAATGTTTCTAGAGGGCCATAAAGATAGTCCAGGGACTGGAGGATAGCACAGCGGGTAGGGCATTTGCCTTGCATGCGGCCGACCCGGGTTCGATTCTCAGCATCCCATATGGTCCCCCGAGCACTGCCAGGAGTAATTCCTGAGTGCAGAGCCTGGAGTAACCCCTGTGCATTGCCAGGTGTGGCCCCAACATGTAAAAAAAAATGAAAGTCCAAGGGTTAAGGTGCTTGCCTGCATCTGAGCCGGTTATGAGCTGCAGCATCACACAGGCTGCCGACATGGCCAGGTGCAGCCCTGAAGGCCCCAAGCAGGCCGGAGGTGTCCCTCTACACCACAGGGCCCAAGCAACACTGCTTGCGTTGTGGGCCCCACTCACCAGCAGTGGCCCCAGGCCCCTTAAGCATCACTTGGAAGTTCCCCTCCCCTCCCCCGCCCATCCACTTTTCTGTTTTGTTGTAGTTAATATAAATATTTTCCTTTAACTCTAAACCACACAAATTAAAGAGGGACCAAAAGAGGAGACTATGACAGTCCATCAGCTCTCTGTGATTTTTATCTGAGCATCCCCTCGGGCCCTTCATTAAACCCCAGACCTGCTAGATTCTCAGGCCCCCTCAGCACCACCTGGAGCCCTCCCCTGCCCTGCCCGCCTCTGCCCAAAGATAATTGTATTAACACCTCTATGTCTTCGGTCAAATAAGTGGCATAAAATATTGATACTTTCAAAAACTAGGTTCTGAATTCGGAATCTGCTTCCTAAACACTTTCTTGGCCCAGTAACTAATGCATTGAGAACTAAAGCCAACCAACAAAGCAAATGAATTTTTTTTTTCACTTCCTCACTAACACACTGAGGATCTTGCAAACTGTATCACATCTTGCCTCATCACTGATTGGCTGAACTATCTTGAAGCAGTCACCAACCCTCTCCCCCACCGCCCCTCCCGCCGGGCCCTCATTTTCACATCTAGGAATTGGGACTAATGAGAGTAGCCATTGCGTAGGGTGAGAATTAAATCCGAAAACTCAGGTCACAGACTTGGAGCCAATGAATGTTAATATGTGACTATTATCCGGGCAGTACCGAAATGAATGAAAACGGTTCTTACCCTCCAAGAAGCAAATGAGGGAAAAACTCAAGAATACAGTGGAGGAGCTGGAGCGATAGCACAGCAGGTAGGGTGTTTGCCTTGCACGTGACCCACCTGGGTTTGATTCCCAGCATCCCATATGGTCCTCTGAGCACCGCTAGGAGTAATTTCTGAGTGCAGAGCCAGGAGTAATCCCTGTGCATCGCCGGATGTGACCCTCCCCCCCACAAAAAAAAAAAAGAAAGAAAAAGAATAGTGTATAGGAGGAAAGTTCTAGAACAGACAGGCAACGTGAAGGGCCTGAGAGCACGAGCAGGCGGCAGGCAGGGTGAACTGCTGGGAGGAGCAGTTTCTGGAGCTGGGCTGGAGGAAACTAAATAGCAGTGGTTAAACTCTCCTCTCGGTGTGGGGAGGCCGCACCCACTGGGACAGGGGCTGACTCTGGCTCTGCACTCGGGGACCACTTCTGCCCAGTTCGGGGACCATGTGGGGTATCAGGGATCAAACCCAGGTTGGCCGTGTGCAATGCAAGTGCCTTCTCCGCTGTGCTCTGGGCCCCACCCCCATTTTATGCGTTTTGTTTCCAGTATCTTTAACATAGATCAGGCACCATCATCAGATCTACTAAGTTAGCGCCGGGGAAAGGAGGGAGTGGAAACGCATCCTGCAAGACGGGAAGGGGTCTCCTCAAGCATGTGTCCAGAGAAGTTTCCATGGGCCAGATTATACTGTCTCTTCTAAAATTAAATTCTTACTTGTACCAAAATTTGATCAAAGAAATAAATCGGTGAAGGGTTGCCTCTTTAATGATGCCCTCACCTCCTCCTTCCCGACACCACGTGCGTGAGAGCAGAGAGGCCACGCGCCCAGGGAACCGTCTGCCTGAAGGTTTTGCAGGGGCAACCAGGCACCCCTTTCACATTTTGAGTCTTTTTTTCCTTTTAATTTAATTTTTGCTGTTGTTGTTGTTGGTTTTGGGAACCAGATCTGGCAGGGGTCAAGGGACCTTAGGCAGTGTCAGGGATCAAATCCAGGTTGGCCCTGTGCAAGGCAAGCTTTCTACCTGCTGCTGTCTTTGGCCCTCGTCTTGAATCCTGTCCAGTGTGGAGCCTTTGCCTCCAGCACACGTGCACTCGTGCACACACAACACATGCACACATGCACACACATGTGCACACATGCATGCACACATACATATACACGTACACATCCACACACCTGAGTGCACACACGTGTGTGTGCATGTACACATGCACACTTGTACACATGCATGCACTCACACCTGTGTGCGCGCATGCTCACACACATACACATGCATGCACATACATGCATGAACACAGGCTCACAGTTGTTGGAACCCTGCCAGCTGGTCAAGCTTGCCTCTCAGTCCCATGGACCCTGGTCCTGGCAGAGCTGCTCACAGAGGATCCCTGTGCCTTGCTCAGCAACCCCCTCCCCCCCCACACACACACACTCGTGGGAGTGTCTTCCCCTTCCTCCTGCCAGGGGCCACTCTCTTATGTGAGCAAAATAAAACCAGCTATAAAGGGGCTTTGTGGATTTTTTGTTAACTTCTTTTCACAAACTCATTTCTTAGAAATGTATTAACTATACTGCTAGGAAAAATTACTAAATGAGAATAAACAATGAATGTATATGATAACACTCTGAACAGAAAGACAAATTCTCTGTCTTTAGACTTCATCAATTCTATTGCATATTTTTAGTCCAAAATCAGTTGGTTTTGTGTTTTTGTTGTTGTTTTACTTTTTTTAGCTTTTTGCATCACACCTGGCAATGCTCAGGGGTTCCTCCTGGCTCTGCACTCAGGAATCACTCCTGGCAGTGCTGGGGGACCATATGGGATGCCAGGTATTGAACCTGGGTCGGCCACATGCAAAGCAAATGCCCTATCCACTGTACTATCACTCTGGTCTCCAAAATCAATTTTTATTCAACAGAATTGAGTCCTGAGCTCATCTGAAAATCAGCTGACCACCCAAGACTACAAATTACTGTGTAATTTATTCATCTGCACTTGAAAGTCATGGGCTAATCCCCAGTGTGAATATTAGTGTTCTTCGTTTTCCTTTTACTTAATGGCCACATTTACTCATCTTACTATAATTTGGTATCAATGCCTTCTATAAAATAGCTGATCTCAGAAATGTGCCCTCGGTGATTAATTTGTATGATCACTTTTAAATCGTCAAAGATACTTTATATGGGGCGTTGCTCAATAGACTCATGAGACTTTGGGGAAGTCTTTTCATTGACAGGGTTTAGGGATCCCCACCCAAACTAGATCCTACCCCTGCTACTTCTGAGCAAACAGGTCACATCTGAAAATCAGAGAGAAACCAAACAGGCCTCGGGTAGGACACTCATGAGAGTCCGTGGACTGCCTGACCTTTGGTCACCCGTGCTTCACCAGGTGTGAGATGTAACACCACCAGATACGGACAGTTCCACGTGACACCTTATTGCGCTGAGAACAGAGATACTGCAAATAGTCAGCGCAGGTCAGAACGCCAACTAATCACGGGATTCAGACTCCTGATTCCTGAGCTGGTGGCTGTTGCAAATGCTGGCTCCTTTAAAGATGCAGTGACATCTGTCATCAGTAGACTCCTTAAGGCACCACACCTTTGCCTGATGCAGACACCACCAGTGTAGCTCTGAGGGAACATCTGGTTTTCAGAATGCAATTCATTCGGGATGGTGGAAGTTTCCATCTGAGCCATCACCGGTGAGCTGAGAGATATCCCTGAAACTATAGCTGCTCTGTAAAGGGATTCAGCTGATGCACTTTTAACCTTCCTTCTTGAGAGAGGAGATACACCCAGCACAGTGCTCAGGGGACCAAATGGTGCCGGGGGAGGTGAACCCAGGACTTTTGCGCTTAAGGCATATGCTCTTGCATTATCTTGCAGCACCCCCAGTTTGAACCCTTTTTATTTATTTATTTATTTATTTATTTTGGGGTCAATACCCAGCAATGCTCCTGGCTCTGCACTCAGGAATCACACCTGGCGGTGCTCAGGGGACCAGATGGTTGCCAGGAATCGAACCCCTTGCTGTATGCAAGGCAGACACCCTCCCTGCTGTCCTATCGCTCTGGCCCTTTGAGTCTTTTTTCAAATATGTGTACTAAATGGTAGATCATACCACCCACCAGTTACCTACTGTGATTATCTTCAGTAAGTGATAGAAATAAGGGGGCTTCCCAGGGGCGAGTGGGGGATTAGTCACCCCAGGACTTTGAACAAGAAGTGACCCTCTTTTTTGTGCGGGGAGTGGGGGGGACACTGGCCTGAGGCAGACTTGGCCACTGCCTTATTGTCCACCTGCTCAAAATGTGGTGTGTGAGAGGGGGCAGAGGGTGGCCCGCTGCTACCCCGACTGGCACTGCCCTGTGCCCGGGTGTGAAGAGAGCGCAGCCGGGGTACAGTGCTGCTGGGGGCTGCAGTGGGGCCAGAAACACCAGAAGCTTCTAAACCAGAGTCACAGCTCAGAAACCAAAACACTCTCAGGGCACTCTGTCCTCCACAGAGACCTCCAGAAGTTCACATCCATGCAGGCAGTGGTGCCGGAAGCAGTGTCTCCAGTCCAACATCTTGCCCTGCTGGCGCCAGGGGCTGCTGTTCTGTGCCCTCCTGAGCCCTGTACCCCCTCCATTCGGGGCACCTAACGCCAGGACTGCTCGGCCCTGCCCGATGGCGGTGCCCCTCCCACAGCTGCTGGCCTCCTCTCCCCCGCAGAGGCCCCAAGTGGCCCCATGAGGAGCTGGCCCACCCCCCACACCAACCTCCCCTCCGTGGGAGGGAAGATCCCATCCTGGGCGGGGAGCCCTCCTCTCACATTTTGTTGATTCTGAAATGCCATTCGCTGGGCTCTAATGGGCTGCTCCACTCTGCATTCCAGGAGGGAGAAATACACACTCCGACCCTTGGTGATGGGAACGTTTCTCAGACCCGTTTCTCAGGTGGTCGAGGTTTCACCCATGCTCCACAGCACCAGCTTCCTGAGGGTCTAACCAAGATCAGGGGGTGCCATACCCCATCCCCTCATGAAAATTTAAAGCCTTCCCATATCCCCTGTGACCCCTAACAGCTGAGAGGAGCTACTTCTGTATAAAAGAAACTGCAACTTTTGTTGTTTTAGATTCTCGGGCCAAAGAGTAGTTCAGTGGTACTTACAGGGCCTGCCATACTATGCCCCAGCCCAATTCCCAGCGTCGTGATAAGATCATAACAGTAAAATAGGGGCTGGAGACATAGTCCAGAGGGAGGGCACTTGCCTTGCACACGGCTGATGGCGGTTCAGTCCCCTGCAACCCATATGCTCCCCAGAGCACCACCAGGAGTGACCCCCTGAGCACCGCCACATGTGACCCCAAACTAAAAACAAAACAAAAGGCTGTAAGAGCTCTTAGCCGGCTTCAGAGATAGATTCGATTAAAATTAAAGTTCAAAACGCTGCCATGAAATGTGCAAAGTCAAAGTCTGGCCATGAATGAAACTTCATCTGAGATTATGATGGCAAAACTCTCCCCATCCTAATATTCCTACATGGAATCCTTCAAGAAATATGCATCAAACATGCTTGGCGTGTGTTTCTATTTAGGAGATGGGGTTCAGTACCCCGGCTCCCATGAGCCTCCACTGCCTACATCCTGCAGTGGAGAATTCCACCAGGGCCAGGGGGGACAGAGGGAGAGTGTGAGGGCCTCTCAGTGAAGCCTGAGTCTTATCCTGTCCTCTTGACTTCAGCCCTTGCTGAGAGAAACAATCATTCCAATTCTCCCAGAACAGTGCTCATCCCACGTCCAGAGGTTTCTAGTCTGATGTAAAATAATATGAATTCAGACCAGGCCTGCAAAGCAGTCTGACAGAGTGTGAGCTCTGGGAGCCCTCTGACTTCAGGGAGCTTTTCTCCTGACTCTGATGAGATTACCAATTTCATTTAATTGTCCTAAAGATAGTGGCTGACAGCCATCACGTCATACTCAAGAGTTCAGGACTCTGTAGTATAGATGATGACTAGTGAATTTGAACTGTAATTTATGATGCAAACATACGGAGTGCCCACGGGTGCCCGCGACCCTGGTGGCATGGCCCTGACTTGCAGTCACGGGAAAGGCTGCCGTCTGTGAGACTTTCAAGACATTCTAATAACGCCAGTCCCAGAAGTACGGTAAGCCAAGAGTGGTGATGCCACGTGCCCATCTGCACCCTTTAGAAGGAAGAATTGGGAAGGGTTTTGAAAAGGACCCCCTGTTGTTGGGGTCGGATGATGCCAAGGCCCTTTGAGGCAGCCATGGTGCATGACAGAGGAAGCGTCAGTGCCGGGTGGGATTTTTTTTTTTCTGATAAAGCTTTATTTATAAAGAGCAGGCAGCAGGCCAGATTCAGTCCATGGACTGCATTTGCCCACCCTTGACAATATTCGGGAGACCTACGGGAGAGAGAACAAACCAACCAACAAACAACCGAGGGCTGGACCCCTTTAGCGTCTGGAGTTATCCCTAGAGCCGTACATGGGGGCAGCACAGGGCACTGAGGGTGGGAACTGGTTGCCAAGTGATGAGGGGGAGGAAACCCAATCTGCGGCCCACACAGGATGAAGCTTATGCATGAGAAACAACAACTTGGGGCCGGAGCGATGGTACAGTGGGGAGGGTGTTTGCCTTGCACATGGCTGACCCAGGTTTGATCCCCAGCATCCCATATGCCCCCCCGAGCACTTAAACCCTACTAGGCTATCTGCTCTTCATTTTCACCTATTACCTTATGTAGGTTTTCACTGGGGAACACATATGATTGAGAATAACTGGCCGAGCCAAAAAGAGCAAAAAGAGCAAGGAAGCCTTGCGGGCCTCTTACCATGTCCCTCAGCTAATGGACAAAGGGTTCTGTCAGCTGCAGTACCCTGAGCACGCTATTGTAAATCCTTTGAGGGGCTCTTGGTCCAGAGTTTCTTCATTAAAAAAAAAAAAAAGAGGGAGGCTAAAGCGATAATACAGCGGGGAGGATGTTTGCCTCGCATGCGGCCGCCCCGGGTTCGATCCCCACCATCCCATAGGGTCCCCAGAGCACCGCCAGGAGTAATTCCTGAGTGCAGATCCAGCAGTAATCCCTGAGCGTCACTGGGTGTGCCCCCCCAATAAAATAAATGAGAATAGTTTAATCTGAATTCCCAAGTCCCAATAACTCTAGAACTCCGTGATTCTGTGGCTGTCCAGCCTTCTCGTGACTGTTTCTGCAGATAAGGATGCTCTCTCAGCGCATGCCTATCCGTTTCTTTTGACGAGACCGAGCACTGGAATGAGAGCCTCTTTTTCGTATGACCCATAACCAGCTGTCGGTTTTATGAATAGAAGATACGGGCACGCAAAGCTGTGTCCAGCAGCAGCGGGCGGCCATGTCAGTGGCCAGTGATGTGTTTTCTGCTGTTGCATGTATGCCCTAGGTTGAATACTTCAAATCTTGCTTTAATGAAATATTTATGTTCTTTTGGTAGCCAGAAGTGCAACTTGCTGAAGGCTTCGATGTGTCTATGCCAAAATCTCAGCTGGACTCTATATTGTCAAACTACACTCGCTCAGGAAGCCTTCTGTTTAGAAAACTGGTGTGTGCGTTTTTTGATGACAAGACTTTGGCTAACTCCTTACCCAATGGGAAGAGGAAAAGAGGACTCAATGACAACCGGAAAGGCCTAGACCAGAATATTGTGGGTGCAATAAAAGGTTGGTCTGCATCGTTTCCTTCTAATGGGTTCTTGGTTGAGTTTTGCCTTCATTCTCCTCAAATGCAGCTAGAATTGGGGTACTCTCACAGGAGGCTAAGTTAATCGGTCACTGGCAGTCCTTCCCCTGGTGTGGCTTTTGGGGTGTGAGTCCTGTGATTCAGCACCCCAAAGACCAGGAAGATTTGGTATTCCAAGGTAATGGTAATTTTGTTTAAACTGATTTTGAAGAGCCAATGTGATTTGCTGCAGAACCAAAAAAGTGATGTTGATACTAATGTTTCCCTTAAATGACTTAAAACAAAGGTCTTTCTGGGGCCAAAGCAATAATATAGAGGGTAGGGGTCTTGCCTTGCATGTGGCAAACCCAAATTTGATTGCTAACATCCGATATGGCCCCCTGAGCACTGCCAGTAGTGATTCCTAAGCACAGAGTCAGGAATCAAAGTCACCTCTCCAGGTGTGGCCCAAAAACCGAAAGAAAATTTAAAAATAAAACAAAGATGTTTTTCTCCTCAGTTCTATAAGAACTTAATCAAAATGTGAGTCCCACTGAAATTTTTAGTTGTGAATAAAATAATGATTTTAAAAATGATGACAGGGGGCTGGAGCGATAGCACAGTGGGTAGGGCATTTGCCTTGCACACAGCCAACATGGCCAACACGGGTTCGATTCCCAGCATCCCATATGGTCCCCCGAGCACCGCCAGGAGTAATTCCTGAGTGCAGGAGCAGGAGTAACCCCTGAGCATCGCCGGGTGTGACCCAAAAAGCAAAAAAATAAATAAAAATGATAACAGTAAAGTAAAACAGGGCCAGAGAGATAGCTCAATGGTTTGGAATGCGTGAAAGAGGTCTGAGGTTTTCTTACCGCCAAGAGTGACGTTCCCTCCCCCCACCACCACCACCCTACCATTAATTTAATTAAATTTTAAAATAAAGCAAAACATTTTCTGAAGTTCAGAAATGGCTCTACCAGGCCAGTGTTCCTAAAGATATTTGGAACCTAAGTAAAGCCAAACCCTTTGCATCTGCACTTCCAGCCACATCTGTCACCTCTGGTCTTGTGACCTGGAGTCACAATTCCAGGCAACATGCCCGGGGTCCCCTGGGCAGTGCTGGGAGCACGGCGGGTCCAGCGCGAGCAGGTCTTCATTTATTTGCTGTGCCACTTCCTAGAATTATGTCCTCATCTTAAAATGTTGTTCTTGGTGCTCTAGTAATCCTGATTTCCAGTAATAATAGTAGTTAAAGGTTATTTTCAAAACTGAAAAGAAATGGATTCTAAGTACTAAAGCACAGCCACCCAGAAAGTGTAGGTTTGAATCAGGCCTTCCGAGCTCACGGATCTCAATTTAGTGTGAGATGGCTTGGTGGCCTCTCCCCCACTCAGTCCCTGTGAGCTGGCAGAGTGAATGATGGGTGTAATCCTGCTGAAAGGACACTTGCAAACCCACAGTCAGCGTTATAGGATAACCCACATTTCCAGTGAAATTATTGAGTGCCAGGCACCCTCTCTTCAGGGGCAGGAACCTTTATGAATAGGACATTTCTCCTTCTCCCACTCAACTTTTTCACCTAAAGCAGCAGCTGACTGGTGCTAAGTAAGAAAAGGAACAAAGATATCACAGATGGTGCTGTTTCTGAAAAAGGTGATTCAGCCCCAAGCGACATTGCAAACAAGATCACGGGCCCCGAAATGGCACTCACGGGCCATGGACAGGCTGAAGTGAAGAGAGTTCCATCCAGAATCCACGTGGCAAGGGAAGCCCATTGACACAGCATCCTGCTAACACGGGGCCCACTAACACGTGTCCCTGCTAACACACACCCCCGCTAACACGGGGCCTGCTTACTCGGGGTCACGCTAACACAGCTCCCGCTAACACGTTTCCCCACTAATATGTTTCTCCGCTAACATGTTTCCTTGCTAACAAGAGTCCTGCTAACAC
Source organism: Sorex fumeus (assembly GCF_029834395.1). Taxonomy (NCBI): domain Eukaryota; kingdom Metazoa; phylum Chordata; class Mammalia; order Eulipotyphla; family Soricidae; genus Sorex; species Sorex fumeus. The sequence goes on along the minus strand of NW_026606083.1, from coordinate 11,684,087 downwards.
TTTTCACCACTAACACGGGTCCTGCTAACATGTTTCCCCGCTAACACGGGTCCTACTAATGTGTTTCCCCAGTGACATGGGTCCTGCTAACGTGTTTCCCCAGTAACACGGGCTCCCGCTAACACAGGCTTCCGCTAACAAAGGCTCCCACTGAGTGCTTGCACGCCAAAGTTTCTAAATATACTAAACAGTCACCAGCAACTGCCCAGGTCTTCTTGCTGTTTGCTTGCTTTTTTTTTTTCTCTCAGGGTGATTTATTAAGACTGTGAGAGCATTTGGGGACCAGAGTGACCGTCCAGTGGGGAAAGCACTTGCCTTGCATGAAGCGGACCTGGGTTCAATCCCCAGGATCTCGTATGGTCGCCCGAGCCAGGAGTAAACCCTGAGCACTGCTGGGCGTGCCCCATCCACCCAAGAACATCAGGGAACCCCAAATGAGTACGTTCCATCTCAATGACAGAAGTCACCGGATAATAGACAGTAATGAAATCTGATTTACAAGTAGGGTGGGTTTATTCCGCTGTGTTCAATCTAGATTGGCCATTCTACAATTGTTTGAAAAACTGTTACAAACAGAAGTAGAAAATAAGCCTGAATTTTCTGTCTAACCTTCTCTGTAGCTAGAGTAAAAATGGCTCTGAGGAGCCAGAGAGGGGGACAGCACTCCCCTGGCCAGCTGGAGCATGTGGCTTAGATGCAGGAAGCCCCAGTTCATCCCAGCATCACATTGTCCCCTGAGCACTGCCAAGGACCATCCTCTGAGCACAGAGCCAGGAGTAGCCTGAGTACCATTAGGTGTGGCCTAAAACAGGAAAAAGGGGAGCGGGGCAATAAGACTTTTGCTCCTACTAAATTAATAAAGCAGATTAATCACAGAGCTCACCTTTTCCATATGCTTTTCTGAAGGTTCTATTAGAACAACAAAATGACTTTAAAGCAGACATAAATCCAAGGGGGCTAAAGAGATAGTACAGAGGATAGGACACCTGCCTTGTACACAGCTGACCTGGGCTGAGTCCCCAGCACACCACAGGACCCTGAGCATCACCAGGAGTGATCCCTGAGCACTGAGCCAGGAGTAAACCCTGAGCACTGCCAGATGTAGCAAAAAAAAAAAAAAACCCACAGAAGTCTACCCAAAATGGTCCAAGTTAAATTCTATTATTTATTGGCCACCAACAGTCCCAGTTAAATACTATTATTCACTTATATCCTTTCATTGTTTACACATTGACATAGATATTAATTTTTCTCTGATTACAAAAATAACACATGTTTGTAAAACAGATCCAAGTCATTAAAGGAGAAAGAGAAAGAACATGCTGAAGCTAAAATACCTCTGTAACCCCTCAGAAGTTCCTGTGTCTATTCCTCCTGTGTCCCAGGAGGGACAGAACATGGATCTCCCACATGCAAAGCAAAGCATTGGCTCAGCCTGTTGAACTCTCTGACCCATTTGGGGTTTGTATTTTGGCTGTTTTGGGGCCACACCCAGCGGTGATCAGGGACCATTCCTGGCTCTGTGCTTGGCATCACTCCTGGTGGGCTCAGGGAACCTTATGGGTAACAGGGATTGAACCTGAGTCAGCTGCATGCAAGGAAAATTTTCTACCCTCCTGTACTATCACTTCACCCCTCTGGCCCTTATTTTATATTTCACAAACTAGAAGTTTATTAGTCCAGATAATATAAAATGATTTTCAGAAGTTATTAATTGAAGGTTTTATCAAATTACAATGCCCAGTTTTTCTTGCTATTGAGAAGTATAATAAGAAATTTCTCTAGTTCAACTTTGATACATCTGAGTAATCTGGAAAAAATAACAAAATGGTTCTTTTCTCTATCATAGTATTACTGTTGCTGTCATATACTTTGAAAAGATTTTGCAAATATTGAGTCATTTTTACTCTGTGCTTTATGGGATGCTGCCTCAATATTATATTAATTTGAAATGTTCTGTAACCTAAGAATATATGGATATCAGCCCATTTTTTTTAAATCTTGAAGTAAAAATAACAGCTGGTTGATCAGGACAGTCTTGGGAAAACAGATGAATGAAAATTAGTAAAGTGCTTAAAAATAGGAACAGAAATGGACGGAGGAAAAAGTGTGTGGAATTATTAACAAATCTATTCATAGTTAATATCCCCTCTGAGCATATCTTAAAAATAAAATGTAAACCTCCTTAAACAGAGAGATTATATTTTCCAAATATCCCAGTCTGGTCTGTGGGAGCTGGCACCTATCAGTAATTCATCGATAAGTGTGATCAAGGTGCGGAGGTGTTTATGAGAAACACCTAAATACTGAGTTTACGGCTGTGTTGGAGCCACTGAAGATTGTCCAGCGCAGTGGGGTCTCGGGTTGAACGCTGAGAACTGTTGGCATTGCAAATTTGTTTCAGGACTCAGTTATGGCTGGGCAATTCCCACTGTGCTCACCTCTCTTCGGGCTTTACCTGGCAAAACCATCAACTTCTTGGTGTGACCCACCTGCGGAACAGTTTACTTAAGTGGGAGCTAAGTATCGATATGGTCATCAGCTCTCTGCATTCTCTTTGGGGAGGAAAAAGGAAAAACAATGGCAGTCAAACCACTTGTAGAATTGGATTCATCTTCCGAGCCTTTCCTCAGTGAAGGAAGGCCGTTCCTAATCACACTGCCCCAATTCTGGAACTCTCTCGCCATCAGACCGTACCCGTCCAAGGGTCTGTTGACTGCTCTTGCTTCCTCCCAGCTTTACAGTTACTGCTTTCAGGGGAGAGGTCCATGCTGACAGCCAAGACAGCCCACCGGGATTAGGATCCCTGGGGTTCCTTCATCTTTTGTGTATTTTGGTTTTTGGGTTTGGGGCTACACCCAGCTGTTCTCAGGACGTCGTCCTGGCAGTGCCCAGGGGGACCATGTGTAATGCTGGGGATCGAACCCAGGTCTGCAGCGTGCAAGACAAGTGCCTGACTCTCTGTACTGCACCCTCCGCTCCTCGTTCTCTGATCTTAGCTCAGCTTGTGACGAGGTCAGAAGTGCCATTCTCTACTGAGAGACCCAATCACCACAGTCTCTTTTGACACTAGGAACTCTCATGAGAGTCTCAGTTTGCCTCTGCAGACTTCCTGTATTTTTCCGTTTTTCCTGGACATCATCATTCATGTCCTTGGATTCGATCAGGAAAAGGAAATTGCTGTTTTCTCTTTGATCTTACACCGACTTCATTATGACTCTGGGTGGAATTTACAGCTAATTTATTAATTTATTCCGTCTAAGAGCAACAACTTCTAGGTGTTATCAGGACTCCCTGGGAGAAGCAAGATGAAACGCCAAGCTGGGCTTCAGTCTCCCCAGTCTCACTGATTTCCACCCCCAGGAGAGGGAGTTGAGGCCATGGACGTTAAGCAAACTCACCTCCTTCAACCGGTCAAAGGTGGAGCCAGGCTTAGTGTCTGCCTCTGCTGCAGCCTCCAGTGTCCTTGCCATGCTCCACACATTATTCCTTTCAGCAAGAGGACTTAAAAAGAAAATGCCCCAACTTTACAGTTCTCTCCAATTTTATCATTTGAGATTGCATATATATTCAATTAGGAAGTTGCCCGTGCTAATTAGTTTGGTGGTTGTGTAGCAAAGAATATGCAAGTTGAGTATCTGGGTATGGTTACACTTCAGCTCATCTTCTTCACCTGTAGAGTGGGGCTTGGGAGGAGTGTGAGAATCTGTTCATTATACTAGGGAGGGAAAAAGAGGTTTGGTTCCTTCTCTGTGTGCGTTTGCCCTGCATGCGGCCTTCTCTGAGAGGACATTTCTGAGAATCCCAGTGCATGGAACCATACAGAATATATGTGTGAAAGTGACAATGGACATAAGGGGTCTTTTAAAGTTGTATGCCAGTCAGATTCCATTGAATGGTGGATAGTCAGAACTAAATGCTGACCACATTAACTCAAGAATCCTTTTTGGAAGATGAATAATCATTTGATCACTTACCTGTTTACAGTTTTTACATATCAAATTGGTGTAAGACATGATTGAATAATAGGTAACAGGAAACCATATAGACACTGAATTGCATTAGAAACATAATCTCTCTATCTCTACCTCTCTCTGTCTGTCTGTCTGTCTGTCTCTCTCTCTCTCTCTCTCTCTCTCTCTCCCCTGTCTGTAACCATAGTGTAATTGCTAGTTATTTGTATTTTCCCTTTTGTAAACAAAAGCCTAGTGATAGGTTGTGTTGAAACTTGGCCATTCTGTATCATTCTGTATCACATGAATGAAAGAAACTGGACATGTTGGTTCAAAATTAAGATTTCTGGGCCGGAGCGAGAGTACAGTGGGTAGGGCATTTGCCTTGCATGTGGCCAACCTGGGTTCAATCTGGAATCCCATATGGTCCCCCAAGCACTACCACGAGTGATTCCTGAGTGCAGAGTCAGGAGTAACCCCTGAGCATTGCTGGGTTTGGCCCAAAAGCAAAATTCAGATTTCTGGGCCCTGTCCTCAGAGGTGGATGCAGCCTGTGTAGGATCCAGAAGTCTGAGGTGGAGTGAGACCACTGCAGTGCCCAAGACTTTCAGACCACACTTGCTGGGCCTAAGACGGGTGTCCTGGGACAATGTGCCTCTCCCCAGGGTCCTGAGAGCACCCCATTTCCCCGAAGGCCACTCCGCTCTCCAGAGCCCAGTGGGCCGGGGAGCACATGTCAGCTCCCACCCTTCCCTGCTCTGGGTCTGACGCTGATGGTTCCCTGAGGGCCCTAATTCCAGGGGTGCCCACACACCCGTCCCAGGACTCAGCTGAGGAACCGCACTGGCGAGGCAGGGCCCCGGCATGACCCAGAGACGCGCCCGCGCTGCTTTCCCGCGCCTGCTGTTCTCGAGAGTTGCCACGTGCTGTGTTTCCAGGGATCCACCTGCTGTGGAACCGTCTGATGACAGTGTTTGTGGCCTGGCGCCCAAGAGCCAGAGCTGCCCCCGGGAGATGAGCCAGGTTTGGTGCTGCGACACTTATGGTCCCGGCAGAAGCCCACCCACTCCTCCCTGATGGAATGAGCTCAGGGCCAAGTGTTCCTCCTGCGGGCAGCGGCTCAGGGATGTAAATCCTCCGCAAGAGACTCCCGAGTGCATGGGGTCCCCCGGCCTGGCCTGAGATGGCGGACAAGTGTATCCAAGGCAGAGAGAACAGGGAAAGCCAACTACGAAATCCAAGTCGAAAATGATGCCGGGAGAGGCGTTTTTGCCGCCAGTCCTGGTAGAAAGCAGTTCTGACGGGCCTGATCCCGTGACCAGCATAACTCAGGGGATTCAAGGTCAATGAAGTGGACGCGGGTTTTCATCCGCCCTGTGCTTCCTAATGTCCCTTCCTCTCAGGGATCCTGGCTGCTCTTCCGGAAGCTCCGAATAGGACTTGCCTCCTCCGCCAGGGCAAGGCCCTCTGCCTGCTCCCTCGGGCCACACGGAGAGGAGGGTCCTGTCCCTGCCTGTCTCGTTATGTGCAGGGATGGCTGGGTGTGTGGTCACTGCCAGGGCCTCCCTGCCCCTGCTCCCTCCCCCTCTGGCTCTACAGCGTGCATCTCAGCATCACTGTTTAGACTGTTAGTAGTCGACCGGAAACTGCCTCCTGCCAGAAAGAGCCCAGACAGGGCTGCTGGCCGGGAACGGTGTCGGTTTGTGCACTTGGAGACAGTTTTCAGGCAGCGGCATACTGGTACGGATGGGTTCGCCAGGCTCCAGGCCAGGGCACGTCCCCCTGTGCCCATTTCCTTTGCCATTTATTCCCTGGATCAGGATTGTGCAACTGATCTGAGAGCCTCACAGCATCCTTTCTTTTTTTTTGCTATTTTTGTTTTGTTTTGTTTTGCTTTTAGGGTCACACCCAGTGATTCACAGGGGTTACTCCTGGCTCATGAGCTCAGGAATTACTCCTGGCGGTGCTCAGGGGGTCCATATGGGATGCTGGGAATCGAACCCGGGTCGGCCGCGTGTAAGGCAAATGCCCTACCTGCTGTGCTAACACTCCAGCCCAGCATCCTTCCTTTAAAAAAAAAAAAAGAAGAAGAATGTATTACTCTATTTCCCTTCCTCTGACGTCTGTGTGGTTCTCCTCATGCGGTGACCCAAGTCTACACACGGTGGCAGGACTCGCCTACTTGGCTGCGGTGCCCACCGGGATCCCACACCGGGCTGGGGCCTTCTGTAAACTGGCCTTGGGGCTGGCTGAGGACTGGGTACTGTCGTTTGTGGTGCTCCTCGCTGCACCCAGGGTTGCACACATGGGGGTGCGTGAGCTGCCCCTGCCTGCGTAGCCCTCCTGCGTGATCTGCACGGCCTTTCTGCACTGAGTTCTCAGCATCCAGGGCTGTGCCATCTCGCTATCTAGCCTTTCCCTTAGGACCTGCTCTGTGAATTAAGTCCACACTGGGTAAAGTTATGTTCTACGCTATTCCCCCAGAATGGAGAGAGTTGGTGCCCTCGGGAGACGGGCAGGGGCTACGGGGGGGGGGGGGGGGGGCTGCCACTGACGTCCCACCTCGTAGATGGGGGCTGATGCTGACATCACACCGTGCTTAGAATCCCTCTAGCATGTCTTCCCTTTGAGTAGTTTAGCAATAAACCTAAACCCTTTTCTCCATTACTCACAGCTTTTATGGAGGAAGATTCTTTCGTTTATTGCCCAAATCAGGGCACTTTTGAGTGTGGAAATAGTGCTGTTAATAATTTCCACGGGGGGGGGGGGGGGGCTGGAGTGATAGCACAGTGGGTAGGGCATTTGCCTTACACGCGGCCGACTCGGGTTGATTCCCAGCATCCCATATGGTCCCCTGAGCACCACCAGGGGTAATTCCTGAGTTCAGAGCCAGGAGTAACCCCTGTGCAGCACCGGGTGTGACCCAAAGCAAAAAAATATATATATTTAAATAATAATTTCTGCAGGGCCCTGGGAGAGAGTACAGGGGTTGGCCATGTGCCTTGTGTGTGGTGGACCTGGGTTCAATCCCCAGCATGCAAATCCTGGGCATCGCCAGGAGTGATCCCTGAGCACAGAGCCAGGAGTAAGCCCAAAGGATCACCAGGAGTGACGCCAAACCATAATAATCATAATATAATAATAATTTGCTCGAGCGGGCCCAGTAACGTCTCCATTGGAGACTTTGTTGTTACTGTGTCTGGCATATCGAATACGTCACGGGGAGCTTGCCAGGCTCTGCCGTGTGGGCGAGATACTCTCGGAAGCTTGCCGGGCTCTCCGAGAGGGGCGGAGGAATAATTTCAACAGGAAAACAGTATTTTGAATTACCTTGGGCAGACCGGATCTGTGGCCATCACCTTTCTGCTCGAGCATCTCCCTTCCCATAGGGTTGCTCTCCCTGGGGGCAGCGGTCAGTCCTGTTCTCTGTACCTGTCCCCTGGCACCTGAAATGCTGCCGCTCATCTAATGTCAGTTGCAGGATTGTCAGAAAGCAGCAGATGAAAGGAATCAGGCAGTCAGGTTTATCCTCAGTGAAAAGGAAGGAAAGTGTGAAGCCTTGGATCTATTCAGGCAAGAATAAGACGGTAACCTCCACACATCTCCATTTCACACTGCAGAAGAGCAGCTGAAATTCGACAAGGGGGACAGCAAGTTTGAAGAGAAGAAGCAGCAGCAGCAACCGGCCCAGGGTGCCCAGCAACTGGACACCCAGACCATCTGGTCTGTCCAAAGCCTCAGAGTGGTCCTGATCAGAGCACCAATCTTTTATCTGTTGGGGTCCCTGAAAGCATCAATCCTAGTTGAACCCCAAAGAGCAACCTCCACAAAATGCAAGAGATAGCTTTCCGTCCCTTCACTAATGATGGGGAGTGAATCATCTTAGAAAAGTAAATAGGGCGGGACCAGAGCAGTCCTACAGGGTTCGGTCACTTGCCTTGCCCGAGCCCACCCAGGTTCGATTCCCAGCATTCCATAGGGTCCCCTGAGCCCTGCCAAGAGTCATCCCTGAGCACAGAGGCAAAAGTAAATCCTTAGGATAGGAACTATAGGACAGCAGGGAGGGTGTTTGCCTTGCAGGCAGCTGACCCGGGTTCAATCCCCGACATTCCGTATGGTTCCCCCAAGCACAGCCAGGAGTGATTCCTGAATTGCAGAGCCAGGAGTAGTAACCCCTGAGCATCGCCAGGTGTGACCCCCTTCCCCCCCAAAAAAATGAAAAAGAAAAAAAAGAATAAATCCTTAGCACCCCAACATAGAACCAAATCAAAACCAAACCTCCCCAAGACGTCAATATTAGCAAAAAAAAATGGGCTCCACAGCCAGGCTGAGTATGCCATCTGCAGTGTTCACAAGCACAGCCTTCTTCCCTGTCGGTGCAGTTACCCGTCATGCCTGTTTCGCTGTTGTTGATGATTTCGTATTTTGGGATTTTTTTGGGGGGGGGGGGGGAACTTGGAGGTATGTAGGGGCTGCTCCCAGCCAGAGGGTAGCTTGGGGGCATGTGGCACTTTCTCCTGAACTCTAGGGGGTCTTCCTTCTAGAGCCTGGGGGTCCTGCATGCACAGCAGCTCTCCACCCCTCTGGAATGCATGTGGTTGGCATTCGGAATCAGACCCGCTTGCGCCTCCCAGAGGCATCCAGGAGAAGCTTTAGAAGCCTTCCTCATCAGCCTCCTACTGTGAGCCCCAGCTTCCTTCTCCTGTTTCCCCAGGAGGGGCGGGATTGGACCCATTCAAACAGATCAGAAACTCCCGTCCTGCCTCTGAGGCACTAGCCTGCCCTGCCTGGGTGGGCACCCGAGAGCTGACAGACAGACAGACGGGGAGGGACGTGTTGGGGCCCTGCACCCAGCCCGAGGACCCAGTGCCAACACTGGCTGTTTCGGAGTACAGACGATGGCGAGGGACAGGGAGGTCCCTTGCTTCCAGATCTGCTCACTTACTCTTACAGTTCCCTCAGGCTTCCTGCCAGGGTGAGCTCAGGGCCTTCTCATGGAAGGATCTGGAAATCTCCTGGAACCGGAAATTGTCCCAGTGTTAACGGCAGTCAGGGGAAATAGTCCTCCCTCCCAGCTCATTTCTAACAGAAAAGTCAAGGTGGCTGGCCCGGCCCCCTGCCCACTGTGGGATCTGATGGCCCTTGGCCTCTTTCAGGCTCTGTCGTTTTATTTGGCTTAATTCTCAGTTTCTGATCTACCAAATGCCCTGCAAACAAAATGTCTGGACAGCTGTGATTTGAAACATTTCTTTTGGTCATAGGGAGTAAAATGGTAAACACAGACTAAATCTCCACTCTCCCAAAGCTTGTTATTACCCGCAGACGTAGTGCAGTGCTTTGAAATACACCGACATGTTCACTGCAGGTGCATTTGGCACAGCGAGCCTAAGTGTTATTATTTCCCAATAGTTATATTATAAGTGAGCTCCTCTGTGGGCTTTCTTAAGTGGAAGTAAATTAAAACTAACTTGGTTTAATTTGAGAAACCTCTAAAGGCATTTTCTTGTTAGACAGAGCTGCCATTGTAGCGAAAGCTGGATGAAAGAGTTCCAGAACAGTCTTCTTTCCCTCTGCCTCCCTCCACCCTCCAATCTTTCAGAATCATGATTAAACAAGACTGTTCAAACCTCCAGGTCCCACCGGTGTGGGGTTAATGAAAGGAATGCAGATTTACTCTTCTCTGCCATTTGAGATCTTGAAACACTACCTTCTCTTGAAAACACAGCAGAGAAAGTACGGCTTGGCCAATTTTTAAACTCTCAGTTCAGCTCAGAAATTGCAAGGTTCAGTAATTTTAGCCCGGATTCTTAGAAGTAAGCCTAGAGTGTTAACTTTTAGTATATGGGAATGGGTTTTAATTAACTCTATAAAAGTTCACTCTCTCGGGCCTTTTTCATTACAATAGCCGCCCCATCCAAAGGTCAGGATTAGATGTTGCTGTGGTCAGCTCTGACTCCCTCTGGCCGTCAGACAGCCCGGCAGTGCTCTGAGGCAATGGTTCAGCAGGATATTCCGACTTCAGCCACGAATATGTTCTAGCTTCTGTGCTTTCTTGACCTTGGTTTACATACATTGCAGTCCTGGGGATCAAACTCAGGGCCTCGAACCAGAACGGGTATGCGTTCCACTACTGAGCCACACCCAGGCCTTCATGTTTTAGGGATTAGAGTAATAGTCCAGCAGGTAGGACCTTGTACCTGGCTGACTCGGGTTCAATCCCCTGAAATCTACCAGAAATGATCCCCGTGTGCCGAGCCAGGAGTAAACCCTGAGTGCCCTAGCAAGTGTGTCTCAAAAGCAAAAACAAAACTGAAAACCAACACTTAGCTTTTAGCCAGGGATGCAGCTCAGTGCATGCCCGTGTGTGAGGCCCTGGGCTCCATCCCAGCACAAAACAACCAAAAGACCTTTTTTTTTTTAATGCTAAATCTGATTCAGTCAGAAATGAACAGCTGGGCTCAGTCTATATATTTTTATTTGAAGGCCACACCAGGCAGTGCTCAGGGCTTATTCCTGGCTCTGAGCTCGAGGGTGTCACTCCTGGAGGGTCCAGGGGACCATAACAGGAACTGGGGATCAAACCCAGGTGCTAGGCAAGCGTCCAACCCACTGTACTATCATCCCCGCCCCTTTAAGACCTAATTTTGGTTTTTCACATATCCTTTTTAGTTTTTTGGTCCAAGTCAAAGCAGAGTTGTTGAAAAGGCAAATGAGGTCACGAGTGGGGGTAGTACAACCCAGGCTGCCCACAGCCCCAGAATTCACCACGGTGAACCTCAGGCACAGATCTCCCTACAGAATGAAGAAAGGAGAGGTACATGGAAACGCAAGACAGAGATCAGGGTGGGCGGTAAGACTCCTAAGTCTCCCTCAACACTTGTGCTATTTCCTGAGGGTTCCTAGGAATTACTTACGGTTTTGGAGGCCCCCAGGTGGGGGGTGGGGCTCGAAGGGTTCTGTCGGGGACACCACTAGGTGGAACTGAGTCACAAGGTGGCAGCTTCCTCAGCTTCATCAGACTAATAGCCTGAGAGCATTTATGCACCCACCAGAAACGTGTGAGAAACCCTTTTATTTTTATTCTCATGTTTGCCAATAGCCCATACTAGAATTACTGGGAGGGATATTCTCAACTTACTAATGAGATTGAGCATCATTTCATGGAAGGGCTTTTATTTGATTTTCCTCCTTTGGCTTTTATTTGATTTGTTTTCTTTTCTTTTTGGGTCACACCCAGCAATGCAAGGGCTCCTCCTGGCTCTGCACTCAGGAATTACTCCTGGCGGTGCTCAGGGGACCATATGGGGTGCTGGGAATCGAACCCGGGTTGGCTGCGTGCAAGGCAAACGCCCGACCCGCTGTGCTATCACTCCAGCCCCTATTTGATTTTCTTTTTCAATTTCTACCCGTCTCGGATTTTTCCATCAGGTTGTACTTTTATTGTCTGACATGAATTCTTTTGTCATTTATACATTACGCATATTTTTTCTTGTTTTCCAACTTGTGGAACTTCACTTATGATGTCGTTTATCATGCCAGAGTTCTGATTTAACAGTCAGGTTTCTTTGTGCTTTGTGTGTCTTGCGAGCATTCATTTTCAGAAACTCTCCTTTCTCTAATAATATAATGGTATTCTTCTTTTTGGGTTTTTTTTCAAGAGTTTTATAATTATAAGTTTCATATTCTTGTCTTTCTTCTACTTGAAATTGGCTTTTGCCTATAATGTGGGGAAGTGAGGCCAGAGAGATAGCACAGTGGGTAGGGCATTTGCCTTGAACATTGCCGACATGGGTTCAATCCCTGGGACCCCAGACAGTCGGTCCCTTGAATGTAAAGTTAGGTAGCCCCTGAGCATCACTCAGCGTGGTCCAAATAACAAAATAAATAAATGTAGGACAGGATTGAAATGTTTTTCTTCTCTGTCCATACCTTTCCCGGGCTGTGTTTCATACCCACTTCACACACACACGTATTATAACATTAAACTTGGTCTTCACTGAGCCCGTTAGATATACTTCATTAGCTTGGCACTGTGATGGGCCTTAATACCTGACAGTCACGTGCCCCTGCCGGTTTGTGCTAATTTCAGTGTCATCTTCAAGTGCAAGTGTGCGTGTGGTCCTGGGGTGCATTCTTTGCATCGTTGGCCTGGACATTTCTTCATCCCACCCTCACTGTGAAATGATGTGGAGATTATTGACTGGGTAACATCCTGGAGTGAGGCGTGTTTGTTTGGCGGAGCCTGGCAATCCTGTGCTTTTCAGACCCCATCACTGCTGAGAAGTGGTCTCTCATTTTGCAGTACACATTGCTTATGATCATTGCAGAGTCTCCGGCCCCGCGACATCTTATTATCTCATTCTTACTTTGAACAAACTGGCAGGCTACCGAATGTAGCCTGCCCACACGGCAGAGTCTGGCAAACTCCCTGTGGCGTACCCAATATGCCAAATACCAGTAACAATGATGGGTCTCATTCTCCTAACCCTGAAAGAGCCTTGAATGTGGCAGTTTTTAAAAAATCTCAGGGCTTGGATGAAGGAGACGTTACTGGGGCCTGCTCGAGGCAATCGATGAACAACAGGATGGTCGTGATCGCTTATGACCTCCCTGACTTTGAGACGCCCCAGTCCCTCCTTGTCAGTCTAGGTATGGACTTGCTGTTGCCAATCTACTTGGGACTTAGGCTTCGTGAGACCAGTGGTTGGTGACTTACCAACTATGGAAGGTTCCATCTTCTAATTCTTCAGTTTTGGCCTTTGCTTCATTCTCCCCCGTGCCCCCGAAACATCTGTTGGTATATACTGATCTGTCTTATTCTGTCCTCCACATTTCTTAATTTGTTATTGTTCCCACCTGTTCTCTCTGTGCTACGTTCTGAGTAATTCTCCAACTCCCTAATCGTGGGTATTAATTTCTTGATTAGCCTGTCCTGAGGATTTTAAGTTTTCTGGGACTATGTTTTCTGTAACTTCCTTCTGGTTCTTTTTGAAATCAGCCTTCTTTTCTTGATGTTTTAAGTCCTTCTTTGATATCATTCATCTTGTTTTGTTTGTTTTGTTTTGTTTTGTTTTGGGCCACACCCAGCAGTGCTCAGGAGTTACTCCTGGCTCTGCACTCAGGAATGACTATTGGCGGTGCTCAGGGGACAGTATGGGACGCTGAATATCAAACCTGGGTTTGCCGCATACAAGACAAACGCCCTACCATCTGTACTACCACTCCGACACCTCATTCACCACTTTATGAAGTCATTTATTTGGATTTTTGGGTCACACCCAATGATGCTCAGGGATTAGCTACCCCTGGTAACAATGGCTCTGCACTCAGGAATTACTCCTGGCAGTGCTTGGGGGACTATATGGGATGCCGAGGATTGAACAGGGTTGGCTGCCATGCAGGAAAAACACCCGCCCTGCTGTCCTGTCACTCCAGCCCCTCATTTACTACTTTCAGTGGATTTACTTCCCTTCCATTGCCCTAAGTTAGTGGACATCTGTTCCTTTTTTTTTGGGGGGGGGGGTTACTTGACCCTGGGCCTGTGGTGGATTGTTTTGTGATATAACCGTCCTGTGCTGTCTCCTCTGGTGGTCCAGCTGCTCCAGCCTCCCCTCAGAGGGATTCTGCATTGCTTTTAGTCTTGGGCCCAGGGACATGTTCAGTGACAGAGAGATTGTAACTTCAGCTCTCAAGCCTGCATGAGGTCCAGGCATTTGGGTTTTTCTTTTTTGTTTTCTTTTGTTTCTGAGCAACACCTGGCGATGCTCAGGGCTTACTCCTGGCTCTGCACTCAGAGATCCCTCCTGGAGGTGCTCAGGGGACCATATGGAATGCTGGGGATCAAACCCAGGTCAGCCGTGTGCAAGAAAAATGCCCTCCCCACTGAACTATCTCTCCAGCCCCAGTACCTGGAGTTTTCTGAGGAAACTTCCCTTCCTCTGTGCGAGATGGACAGTGCTCCCCGTCGGTGGGGAGACGCACCCCTTCACTGCTGTGCAGGCCTGTGGCAGTCTCTATTTGACCCACAGGCTTCCATTCTGACCCTTCACTCGGGTCCATGACTTGATTTTCCTACTTCTTTCTTTCTCTTTTTTTTTAAATAATGTAGGAGTACTGCTCTTTGTTCAGCCATTGATTAAGCTGGTTGAATTGGGCGTGAACTCCACATTACTTTTCTTTTTTTTTTAATTGTATCACCGTGAGACAGAGTTGCAAAGCTTTCATGTTTGAGATTCAGCCATACAATGACGGAACACCCATCCCTCCACCAGTGCACATTTTCCACCACCCACATCCCAGTCCTCACCCTGCCTCTGTGGCAGACAATTTCCCCAATACTCTCTCTCTAATTTGGGGCATGATGTCTTGCTCGAAATTTCCCATCACCATTCATGCCTACCTGCCAGGGGCAGATGCTAGATAATTTATTTTCCATTGCTCGTTTTGAATATAATGAGAGCTTGCATGGCCGCGATTGTAAAATGTAAGTTTCTAGATTGTAAATGGTTGGGTTCCAGAGACATCTCTGTATGCCACTAATCCATTTTGGGATTCAGTTGGGAGTCTCTGGGCCAGGGCTGTTGGTGCGCTAAGATGGCACATGGAGGCAAATTGTGGGCATGACAGTCAGTCTACTGGGTGGGCAGGGACCCGGGGAGGGGCAGCCCAGGTACCCTGCCACCGTGTGGCCTGGAGATTCAGTCCTGAAATCCTGTTTCGTTTTGAGGAGCGGGCCTCCCACACAGCACCCGGTGAAGTTTTTCCTGTCTCCTCATGTGTGTGAAACTCCAGGCTGGGCCGTCCGCTCCTCCTCTCTCTCCTCCTGCCTTTCCCTCGCTTCACCGAGCGTTTCTTGTAGACAAGGGACCGTTTGTTCCCAAAGTCCTCGCGACGTCCCAGCCAGCACTTCCTGCACGGAGGCGACTGCTCTCAGACTAGGGGCCTGCTCGGTGTGCAGGGGCAGAAATCACCAGCGCCAGAACTGCTCTTCGTGAGCCTCAGGACAGACAGGCAGACCCGGTCCTGGGGTCTCAGCCCCTTGGCGGCCCCAGGCAGGGTGGCACATGCCTGAAACTTGGAGTGCAGGAAAGCCAGTGGCAGCAGAGAGCTCCCCGTCAGCCTGGACAGGGCATGAGGCACAGCAGGTGAGAAGCCAGACCTGGGGTTCTGGACCTGGGCTGGGCAGAGCAGTCTGGGACAGCGGGAAGGGCATTTGCCTCGCACGCGCTGGACCTAGGGTTCGATCCCCGCATCCCATAAGGTCCCCCGAGCCCGCCATGTGTGAGCACTGAGTAGGGCCCCCAAACGAAACAAAACAAAAAGGCTTCCGACTCCCTCTGGAGACCGCTGTCTCTGAGTCAGGTCACCCCAACCCCCTTGGGGAGGCTATCCAGAGGGTGGTGACCAGCTCTCCCACCTCTCCCCAGCCTCTTGCCATTCATGTCTCACATCATACTGTGCAATCTCCTGCCATGTCTAGATTTTTGTTTTATTCTCGTTGTATCTGCTGGGCTTGAGCGATAGCACAGTGGTAGGGCGTTTGCCTTGCATGCAGTCAACATGTCTGAACTGAGTTCGATTCCTCCGCCCCTCTCGGAGAGCCTGGCAAGCTACCAAGAGTATCTCGCCCACACGGCAGAGCCTGGCAAGCCACCCGTGACGTATTCAATATGCCAAACACAGTAACAACAAGTCTCACGATGGAGACATTACTGGGCCTGCTCGAGCAAATCGATGAATAACGGGAGGACCGTGACCTCATTGTATCTGCTAGGCTGTGGTCAGTAGTCACGGCTGTTCTGGTGCTGCAAACAGTGCCCAGATAAGAGGGCAGACGACTCCTAAACACGGGGTGCTGACTACTTGTACCTGCCACCCATTCCAGGGCTTGGCTCTTCACCCAAGTGTCCAGGTCGGGGAGGAAGCAGGGTATGTCTCTCACTGTAACTGGGAGCCGGGAGCTACAGAGCTGTACGAGGCTGGCAGGTCGACACTGAGGTGGGCTGAAAGACTGTGCCCCTGTGCCAAACAGCACCCGTCACCATGGTATAAACACAAAAGAGAGGTTCTAGAAGGTTCTTAAGGTTCTAGAAAGTTCTTAATGGCTACTCCAGTGAGCACGAAATGGTAACGTGAAACAGCCATTTCTGCAACTAAGGGGAAAGTTCAAAGGTTGGAGACTAAAGGTCCAACCGTACACAACAGTCCCTCAAGCCAACGCAAGACAGTCTAGAGCAAGGCCCTAATGCTCCTCGGTTCTTCAAAGACTGAAAGAGGTGAAGACGTTGAGGAAGGAGGAAAATTGTGGGCATGACAGAGATGGCAGGAAGCTGAAACTAACATGCAAGTGTTGATGGGACCGCAGCAGGCTCTAAAGGTGCCCGTGATGGGGTCGCCGTAAACAGCAAATTTTCTCCAGGGGTGACACACTTCTCTGGCAGGAAGATAGTGCTGGCCTCAAAGCTTCAAAAGACACAGTGACCGTCTCATTAGGAGATGCAGCTGATGAGGATTTTCAGTTTGAAACAGATGCTCTTATGCCATTCTGAAGATCCTAGCCTTGTAGGGAGTCATGCTAAACCTACTCTCTGCCCATACTCCACCAACAGACAGCAAAGCCTGGAAACAGCTGACTGCCCACATGATTTACTGAATCTTTTAAGCCTATTATTGAGACCGCTGTTCAGAAAAATAAAATTCTTTTCAGGGCTGGGGAGATAGTACAGTGGGTAAGGTGCTCGCCTTGCACGCAGCCAACCCAGGTTGGATCCCCGGCATTCCATATGGTTCTCTGAGCACTGCCAGGAGGGATTCCCGAATGCAGAGCCAGGAGTAACCCCTGAGCATTGCCAGGTGTGGCCCCAAAACTAAAGAAAATAATACAATAATAAAGAAAAAGCACTTTGCTACAGCTGCCAGCTTGGCAGTTCCTCTGAAGGATCTGGGCCAAGTCCACTGAAAACCTTCTGGAAAGGATTCAGCCTTGCAGATGCCACAGGGAACGTTTGTGATTCATGGGAGAAACCCAGAGCTACAGCACCAGCTGACGTTTGAGGGGCTAAAGACTTGAGCAGAGCAAGGCTCTGTGGTAGAAATGAGGAGCTGAATATGGAAGCAAATCCACGGGTCTGACTGAAGAACCGCAGTTGGAGAATAAATGTGGATGGGTGAGGAGTTGCTGTTTATGGAGGAGCAAAGAAATGGGTCTGTCAGGTAGAACCCAGCCCCTCCGGAAGAGGCTGTGAGCAATACACTGCTGAACTGACAATGAAGGGTTCAGAATACGACTTGAGCGGAGAGAGCCCCGGCAGGGTTGAAGAGTTGAATATGGCACGAGCCGACTGCAATTCCGAAAGAGGCTTGACTCGAGGTCAAGTGCTGGCACAGAGCAGTGCATGCTGCAGAGAAATCTTTCAAGAAAGGATGCATTAACCCACGCAGTGAACACCGTTGCTGCCTCACATGGAGAAAGAGTGACCTGAGTCTTCAGCCATCCTCCAACCAGCACCAACAACGACTCCGGCCACCCAGAGACAGACACCGGCTAAACACTCATCTAGAACATTTTTATAATAAAACGTTGTAAAGTTATGGACCTCATCCATTTTTTTAGACACTCTGCTGGTACATCTCGAACATACGAGAGTGTAGAGGCAGTGCAACTGGTCTGTGCACCAAGAAGCCAGAAATCCGCTTCAGCACCATGGCCACATTCCTCCAGCATCTGCAGCCAAAAAGCTGACAGCTCCGGGAGGCCGTGCGTCTGCAGGGGGAAACGGGCAGTGCTGCCCACTTGTGGGGCTGCCCACATGCTGTCTCTCATGGCCCACCTATATGGGAGGCTCGCTCTGTTCCCCACAGCACCTCCCTCCACCTTCATTTCTTTCCCTCAAGGTACTGGCTGGCACGATACTCCCTTCAGGGCTCCCTGTATCTTTATTTTAAGTGTCCTGATGCCATGGACCTTGTCACCCTCTCTGTTCCTTCCTCCAAGTCACTGTGTCTGCAGCCTAAGGCCAGGCTTCTCACGGGGCAGTGCCCACACCCTGGCTTGGAAAGCATTGTCATGAGTAGCCCCTCCAGCTGGGCAGCCCGGGCCAGGAGTGGACCCTACCCCTGGGGCTGCCTTTGGGTTAATTAACCCTGTGCTCTCCAAGCACTCTGCTCCTCGGTGCAGGCAGACGGGTGCCCATTGCAACTGTCATCCGAATTTACTTAGTCCTTCTCTCTAGCTTGAGTTACAGGGAGCTGTTTCTCAGTAGGTGAAGCCCTCCTCCCAACCCCCCAGGGTTTTGATGGCATTTCTGGCCCTGCACAGGCAGGAACTGGCTCGAGAATAGGCTCAGGATGCTCCGGAAGGCCTCGCGTCGGACACTGATCATAGTCCTGCTCTTTCCTTTTCTATTATAGAAACTCAGCCTCTGCGTGTGTTATTTTGATGAATCATTTGAAAGGACATCAGAGCAATGATTTATAAATGACCAGTCTGGAAAACTGGAGAAAGATGCACAGGATAGCATTCGTGAAAATCCAGGCTCCACGCCCAAGAGCTAGGGCAGTGGCAAGGGTGTTTGCCTTGCACAAGGCCAACTCGGGTTCGATCCCTGGCATCCTATATGGTCCCTTGAGCACCGCCAGGAGTAATTCCTGAGTGCAGAGCCAGGAGTAAGGCCTGAGCATCGCCGGGTGTGACCCAAAAAGCAAATACAAATAGAAGTAACCCCTGAGCATCACCAGTGTGACCCAAAAAAAGAGACAAAAAATAAAGAGTGACAAGAAAAGAAAATCCAGGCTCTGTTAGAAGCAGGTGGATTGGAGTCCTCCGTGTCATAATCAAAGGCACCAGCCCAGCCTCGTCCAATTGCCCGCTCTTCGCCCTGCCCAAGGCCAACTGGGGCGTATCACAGACCCCACCTGGTTCTTTCCGGCCCTCCCTACGTCCACCAGGCCTTGTTTCCTGTCACTGAAAGTAGAACCAATGCTCACAACTCTCTTGGAACTATTAACTCGCTATTGATTTGCTTATATTTGGAGTTCAGTCATTTTTCTTTTGCAGAATCTATGGGCTCATCTACGACTTAATTAAAAATTAAATAATTTATGTGGAAAATAATGCCTTTGAGCTTCGCGGTCCAGGTACAGTTCCTTCCCCAGCTTTGGTCACATCATCTGCAATGTCAGGCTCACAGTACCAGCTCCATCAGGTGACTTCAGAGACCCAATGAAAGAAGGTGCTGACTTTGGGGGCCGTGTCAACAGATCAAACAACGGCTTGCAAAAGCAAAGAGGAGAGTGCATGGGCCCTGAGGGCTGGCAGCCCTGCACATGCGCCCAGCAGAGACTGTCCCCCAGGAGCCTGCTCCTTTGCAGTGGGGAGCTCTGTGTCCCACCCCATCCCTAGCCCCCTGCAAGATGCTGGGCAGATCCAATGAGGACCCGGCTTTCAGTTCTGCCTGAATCTGACTCTGTGTTCGCCCCGTGGTGAGCTCCGGCCTCAGAGCCAGGCTGGCACTGCTGGCCAGTCTTCTCCTGGTGAGCACTGATAGCAGGAGTTCTGCCCGCACTCTCCTGCCTCCCCGGGGTCTGCAAGAGTGACTTCCTGTAGAGACCCATGCTCGACTCTGCCCAGTGGTGAGATCTCTAGGAGTGCTGGGGGACGAGGAGCTGTCAAGGGAATCCTCAGCCGGTCAGCTGTGTTCTCGTGTGTTCTCAGCACGTTCCCTCCCCTTGCACCACGGTGT
Organism: Sorex fumeus; assembly: GCF_029834395.1. Classification (NCBI taxonomy): domain Eukaryota; kingdom Metazoa; phylum Chordata; class Mammalia; order Eulipotyphla; family Soricidae; genus Sorex; species Sorex fumeus. The sequence continues at coordinate 11,664,394 of NW_026606083.1, read as the reverse complement.
CCACCCAAGAGTCTGTTAAATGCCTCCTTCCCGGGGTGACTTCTTCATTATTTATATACAATTAAAGGGCACTGTTCAGATGAGTGCAGGCAGCTGAGAAAAGTCATTATTCATGTCCAGATCCAATTGAAGACCAGTCATTTCCCCAGTGACTCTGCACACTCCCTGCCTCAGGACACCGGATTAGACTATGCAGAGTAGATGCTTTACCTCTGTTATTGAGTTTATTTCTTGGCCTCAATCTTTCTGTTCACATTACTGGGACTTGTTTAAACACATCCCTTGCCTCCCCCGAATATACTGAGAGGGGAAATGGAGAAATGTTTCTTCGGACCTATTGCATTCTAAGGATGAAAGCAAACTGTGATTCTATCCTTTGTAATGACTCATTAACAAAGGGGAAGCCAGAGCATTAAGGCTCCGCCTCTTTTCACTTCATTACACTGGACGTCATTGTTACCCAGATAATAGCTTGACCTTTAGCTGTAGATTCAGATAGGGGAAATATATTCTGCCCATCGATACCTCTATTCACCTGGCTTATTGAGCATTTTTGGATCAATACAAGGGCAGGCTTTGGACCTTGTTCCAAGGCGCATCTGCACAAATCTGCAGAGAACGGGAGTTCATCTTCCGTGCGCAGTCTGGTTAAAAGTCTCTTTGAAGCGTGAATGGAGTTCACAAAATAGAATGTCAGGAATTCACCCAGTGGAAATATTTGTTTATACAGGTATTTTTCAGAAAGCCTAACATGGGCCTTCAAAGGTCTCGCGGACCCAGCAGACAGATTTCCCTGGCTTCTTACTGCAACCTCTAAGTTTTCATTGAAAAGAGAGGAAATAAATTAGCCACAGGGGCTGGGAAGACAAGCTCAGCAGAGCTGTGTGTGGGACCCTGATTCGATCCTGACCCTGGGGTGGTCCTGGTGTTCCCTGGCTCAGCACCCACCCACCTTAGCACTGAGACATCTGTCTGAGTGGGCTGCCAGGGCTTCAGATATCCCCAAAGACCCCTAACCACTGCTTGGGACATTCTATCCACCAAATAAAAGGAAACTAAAATTGTTGCCTTTTCAGGAAGTGACAGATAGGATGCTTCCCCTGAAGATTCTCTCAGAAATCTCCGCTGTGAATCCTTCACAGAGCCAGGGCCATGCTCCAGTGCCCACCCCACACAGTGCTCACGCCTGGCGCCTGCCACACATACATGCCGGGACTCATCCACTGGTTGGCAGAACCTAAACCTACCGTGCTAATTTGGAAGCGCTACTTCTAATGTGTGCTAATTTGAACACATGCATTTTGTAATCTCAGGAAAGAGGGGTTGCCATGGAAATTGATTATATAAATAGTATTACAAGGAAAGAAGATGTTTACCTGCTAAGACAATGTATTCAGTCATTTTCTGGGTACACATTTTCATATAAACTAATAAGGTGCTAAGTACAAACATTTTTTTTCCTCTTCATTAAAACAGGACTCCAAGAATTAGCCGGCAATTCTCTGATTAGGAAACTTGATTGTGGGCATTGCAATCTACTCAATGGTGTTCTTTAAAAAAAATTCTATTAATTAAGACTTCCTACCTATTCGGGAGCCCCTCGCCCGTAATTGGTCTGCAGGGGAGAAACTGGCAGTCTTGTGTTGGCTTCCGTGAGGAGTTGCAGTGCGAAACAAGCTTAGGTGGCAAATGTTACTGGCTCCTCACTGGCACTGAGAGGGTCAAAAACAAACGAAGACCCCGAAAGCTGTCCAGCTCCTCATGCTGGGAAGGACAGCACCCCTGCCCGGGTACCCCCTGGTTTCTGCGGTCTTCCCTCCTCCAGGAGGCCTTATCCTCTCGCCCCCAAGGCCCACTGCCCTCTGAAGAGCTTCATGGAAGACCCTCGTGACCCCCAGCTGAGCGTCTGATCCCTCCACGGAAGCCACCAACCTCAGCTCAGCATTCGTGCCTAGAACTGCTCTGGAGTCTGTCTCTGCTGTCCTCCCAGCCCAACCCACACCAATCATTCTAGAGTTTTCCAAGTGTACTGCCTTGCTCTGGAAGCCCTTCTTCCCAAACAGAGCAGGCGGCAGGCTCTGGGCGGCAGGCAGTCACTCGCTGTCCCATGCGCCCTTCTTTCTGATGCTGGGCTTCGCCAGCTCTCCAAGACAGTGCTCCATGCATTCAACACATTCTCCAGGGCACGGCGTTCAACTTTACTATTCTCACTGCTGTGACTGTGCTCTCAGGCTGAGTGGTAGCCTCCGCTTTGCTGTAGCTCCCGCAGGAAGAGTTCTGCTCCCCTCTCCATGTGGACGCACCATTGTGCAGACCACAGGTGCCCTCAGCAGCCTCCCGAGCCCTCTGGGTCTAGCAGAGCACGTGACGCCCCAGAGCAGAAGGTGTTGCTTCCAGACACTGCCCTGATCCGCAACCTGGAGAGAGAACCACAGGAAGTTCTCCACTCCTCGTATTCTCACCATCTAACTGGCTACAGGCAGTTCTTCTGTAAAAGATAACAGTTGGTTTCCGTGTTCCCTTACTCTGTTTGAGAAGGAGAGCCTAGCGGTTTGCTAGTCTATGGAGAGAGCAGTCATCACTCCTGTCACCAAAACCCAAAGTTTCCCTGACAAGGACGAAAGGAGTAGCTAGCAATGGAAAAGTTTGGTTTGCTCTAGTTTTGTTGTGGTGGTGTTTTGGATTGTTGGTTTTTGTTGTTTTTTTTGGGGGGGAGGGGCACATCCGACAATGCCCAGGGGTTCCTCCTGGCTCTGCACTCAGGAATTACTCCTGGTAATGCTCAGGGAACCATATGGGATGCCGGGGATCGAACCCAGGACAGCCACATGCAAGGCAAGCACCCTCCCCGCTATCCTATCTCTCTAGTCCCAGTCCACAAGCTTTGAGAGCATTAATGATCCATTCTCGTTTTCTGTGGGAGACTGAGGGGCACGCCCTGCAGTCCATGGGGGCAATGTCCAGCTTGGGGGTTGGTGGTCAGGGATGAAGGGTCAAACCTGTTGCTCCCACATACCACGCAAGTGCTCCAGCCCTTTGAATCACTTCCCCAGCTGAATCTGGTCCTTGTCTGTTAGATACAACATTTGTTCTCGAATGCTGTCTTTACCCAATTTGTCACACAAGAGTAGAACTCGGGGGTGCGGGGGGCAGTAATCAAGTTCCTCCTCTTTATCCAACCCTCCCCCCAAATAGTTACGTGATTCTTAATGTGGCTTCTTCAAAATCTGCTTCTGTTTGATAGTAAAGAACATGCTCTGGACAGAATTTTTGGTATTTGGCACAGCACCTGACTTCAAGAATTTGGTGAATTCAAAAGACTTCTACTTCACGCAACATTCTAATGCATGCAGAGAGCAGGGCTGGTTACATGCCAAATGTTGTGCAGAATGATAAGAAAAAAGATCCTGTCTGTTCATTTTATTTCCAGTAAAATTGAAAAAGATTTACAGCAGACTGCTTTGCAGTGTGAAGAATTTATGTCTGACATTCGATCCTGGGTTCTTAGTGAGACCTGTGAGAAGGATGTACCACCATCTTCTCTAAGACAGACCTGAACGCAACTGAACTAGCAACCCTGTTGTTTTATCTTGTGCAGAAAAACTGCCTAAACAATCACGCAGCAAAAATATGTGTGGTGAAGATGCTTGCAGCAAAGAACTGAGGGGGAATTACCTAGAACTATCTAGAACTATCTAGAATGGCTCATGTGCATTCCACCCTAACATCTCCCTCTCCCAGATGGCTACAGTAGATGGCTGCAGTGGCTACATGCTTCGAATCTCCTCTTCCTTCCTATCATCTTTTCGGGCTCAACTGGATTATTTACATATTTATCTGACTTTCCCCTTTCTTTTTCAATAATTCCTAAGGATACGTCTCTAGAAGAAAGATTACCAAGGGCATAGGGCTTTTCATGTGTCTCATTACAGATTGCCATCTTATTTCCCCCACAGGGTTTTGCCGGTGTACATGTCTAAGTGACTGTTTTAGTTGGTTGAGCATATGTTTGTGAACATTCTTTGGCTGACCTATTAGTTGAACACGTTTCCTAATGTGTTTTTTGCTAAATATACTTTGTTCATTATCCACATGGTGACTTTTGAAATTGGCCTCTTCTCTGAATGGGCTCTTTAGGTGGTGGTAGATATTGAACCTTTTCTGCCAGGTTTAATGCTACTAGCTTGGCTCACTCTAGCGGAACATTTGTTTCTCACCGCATTGAAAACATGCAGCTTTCAATCGTTAAAGCTGCCAAGATGCGCCACTCTTACTTCTCTCTAAAGGAAGCCTTTAAAAACTTGAAAATGACCAATATTTTCAAGAACAAGTCAGCAATGCAATGTGACTGCGCATCTGGTCCCATCCTTCCAGAGAGTAAGATGACGAGTCAGAGTGTCGAGGTGCCCGGGGGTGGAAAGGGAGGCCAAAACAGCAGCAGTACCCGTGCTCCAGGTCACATGTGGTACAGCTTTCATAAGTTCTTGGTCTTGCCCCACTTTGTCCCAACACATGATTCTCCATCACGTCTTTGTGCTTCAGAATTGGCTCTCTCCTGGAGGCTAGTACATTATGAATGGCATGGCTAGGCAACAATCTGAAGCACTTTGGGCTTGGGTTGTTGGTTGGGGAGGCCTGGTCATTCCAGGTCTTACTCCTGGCTTTGCACTCGGGGATCACTGCTGGTGGGACTCGGGGGACTGTATACTGGGGATCAAACCCAGGCCCCCAGGTCAGTCACATGCATAGCAAGCACCCTGCCCACTGGACTTTCTCTGCAGCCCCGATCAGGAACTTGATTAACTTTACTAAGGTACACTGCATGGTGCTGATATGAGTACTGATTGAGTTCAAAGACATCATGAGAAAGTCTCTCTTTTTTTTTTCTGGGTTTGATTCTGCATATTTGGGCTGGAGAGAGAGCACAGCGGGTAGGGCGTTTGCCTTGCACGTGGCCGACCCGGGTTCTATTCCTCCGTCCCTCTCAGAGAGCCCGGCAAGCTACCGAGAGTATCCCACCCACACGGCAGAGCCTGTCAAGTTCCCCGTGGCATATTCTATATGCCAAAAACAGTAACAAGTCTCACAATGGAGATGTTACTGGTGCCCGCTCCAGCAAACCGATGAACAATGGAAGGACATTGCTACAGTGCAGTGCGATGATTTTGCATTCAATTTGGAATGAACCCAGATATGAAACCTCTTAATGCGTTTGCTGAGCAATGCCATGGAGCCAGTGGACCCAATTGGAAGCTTTTCCTTCCCTGTTCACAATACATAGATACACGAGTGCAAAGGTGCAGAAAGAGTGTTTCCACAAAACATTAATAACGGCATTATTGTATCACTGTCATCCAGTGGATCATCAAATTACTCGAGTGGGCGCCAGTAATGTCCTGAGATTCCTCCCAGCCCTGAGATTTTAGCAGCCTCTTCTTACTCGTGTTTTCCCAAGGATTGGAGGCTCTTTCAGGGTTAGAGGAATGAGACCTGTTGTCATGACTGTATTTGGCATGTCGAATACGCCACAGGGAGCTTGCCAGGCTCTGCCCATGCAGGCGAGATACCCTCAGTAGCTTGCCGGGCTCTCCGAGAGGCATATATTCATATATTTTTCTCTACGATTTGTTGTACTGTCTGAACTTCATCAGATATGGTGTAGTAATTGTGGGAAATGGGTAGGAAGTGTCTTATAATGTGTCTGGAAAGCGTCCTGGAGCATGGCAGTGGCTGGACAGTGGAGGTCGGCTGATGGGACTGGGGAGGGTGGGGAGGGCTCTCACCCGCCCCACAGCCTGGCGTGGAGTCCGGTAGCATGGTTCTGGGAGTCTCATTTTATACTCCGGTCTGGGAGGAGCAAAACTCGACATCCGGTGCTTAAATCAGATATTAAGAAAGACGTAGTATTATCCATGCAACTTTCCTTTATCAAGCTCTGTCTCCACCAGTGGAGGGTCCCCAGGAATATCGACAAGCACCACAGCACTTGACACCCTCTAGAAATAGACTGTTTCCATCTTAGAATATATTCCTGTTTCAGATCTGCATAGTTTGTGTGTTAAAATAACACTATTTCATGTTTTCTTTCAGTCTTCACAGAAAAATACTGTACGGCTAATCATGTGGATAAACTTCCTGGCCCACGAGACTGGGTCCAGATCCTGCAGGATCAGATTAAACTGGCCAGAAGAAGGTTGAAAAGAGGCTCAGGTATGAATATACCGACAAAAACTAATTACAGGGTCCCGGATGAAGCTCTTCGGCTGTGCAGTCTGTTCCTTTGCTCTGGAGTTCTTCACTGGCTCTTGTCTTCTGAAGGAGAAGCTCTGTAAAATGTGCCATGGATTTTTTTTTTTTTTAGTCACACTGGCAATGCACAGGGGTTACTCCTGGCTCTGCACTCAGGAATCACTCCTGGCGGTGCTCAGGGGACCATATGGGATGCTGGGAATCGAACTGGGGTTGGCCACATGCAAGGCAAACGCCCTTCACGCTGTACTATCGCTCCAGCCTGCGCCATGGATTTTTTTTGAAAGTCTTACTCCAGTGCATTTTGAAATGACTGGAAGATTAAATAGTGAAGATTATATGGTGCCGCTTACCTTTAATCAGACAAACAGAACATGTTGCTAATCTCTTTGTGCTCTCTTGTGCCTGCAGTTGAAGAGTCTTCTCTCATGAGTTGCTTCTGTTGCTTGTTTATTTTGTTTGCTTGGAATTGCATGACTTCATAAAAAGATGCTGGTTGCTAAGAGTAAAAACAATCATAGTAGGGGACCAGAGAGATAGCACGGTGGGTAGGGCTCTTGCCTTGCACGTGGCTGACCCAGGTTGGATCCCCGGCACCATCCCTCCCTGGGGTACCCACAGACACGTACATGCCTGGGCCCTTCCTGCCCGATTCACAGGGGCTGGGAGAGTCAAAGGAATGTGTGAGGAATTCTTGGAACTGGACGGGAAAGAACCAGCTGGATCCAGAATTCTGATTCTGCTCATGTAGGTGCTGCAGAGACGGGGAAGGACTGTGTTCCAGGACATGTGGCTGTAGCAGAGGACAAGGGGTCCACGTTCCTGCAGGACCCCATCAGTGTCCAGTTCTAAGAGAACCCTTTGAGGGAAGGAGACATAAAAAGGAAGGAGCAGGCCAGGGGTGTCTGTGGACTTTATTCTCACTGTGTCTCTCAGAGAGGCTCTTCTCACATGCAGAGACACCCTGCTGGCAACATACCCCATGACTGAGGCAGGAAGTGTTGCTGACGTTCCTCTTTTCCAAATTCAGTGGACTGGGGCTGGAGCGATAGCACAGCAGGTAGGGCATTTGCCTTGCACGCAGCCCAACTCGGGTTCGATTCCCAGCATCTCATATGGTCCCTGAGTACCGTCAGGAGTAATTCCTGAGTGCAGAGCCAGGAGTAACCCCTGTGCATCACCAGGTATGAGCAAAAAAACAAACAAACAAACAAAAAACATGGACTTCCTGCAGGAACACACCTCTCCCTCGGCCCTATTTCCAGATGCGAAGAACGATTCGAGTTCAGCCTAGCCTCTGCTCCCCTCGCCCCCAATAAACCCACAGGCTTCCCTGAGGATCTCTCTCTCCCCCCTGCAAACTGTCCGGAGAACACAGTCCTCAACCAAGTCCCAGCCTCGTGTGCAGTTCCGGAAAAGTTCCATCCCACACACGGGGGAAGCCCAGTTCTGCAGACAGGACCAGTCCCACGTCCCCTCCTGTCAGAGCTTTCCCCACACTTACACCTCTCCACCAACCCACCATAAACCCATAAACTCAGCTTTGTATTTGGTGCAGGACACTTTCACTATCAACAGCGGGGTGGGGGTGATTCGAGTCGATTCGAGTCGGCCTTTGAGATTGGCACCTGCCCACGTCTTTTCTGCCTTGAGATCAGGAACTGCCAGGAGAGGTGCCCAGCCCCTTATACACCTTGTCGCCCTGAGCAGCTGAAAGTGGGTCCCAGCCTCCAGCCACACGTTCCTCATGACACAGACAGAAACAGGGGCCCAGGGTCAGTAATCCTGCTCGCTGTCGTGCCTTTTTTTTTTTTGTCTTGATTCTTTTTAGTCTCTGGGATAATAGAAACAGGGTCTCACAGATATTCTGCATGTTCACCCTGATTTATCCTAATTGGCTCAGGTCCTAGAATTAGGTGCGACTCTAAGTGGGCAAAGCTAATCAACCCACTGGTTCCAGAAGTCCACACTGCCTGCCACCTAGGAAAAATGGAAACGCCCCGTGCAGATTTGAAAGGTTACGTGAATTCAAATAGAAATTCATTTGGGCGCTCGTGACATGTCACAATTTTCTTCTTGTAACTGGAATAATTTCTTTCCTGGTGTGGATTTTTATCATTTTCATTAGATTATTTCCTCAGCGCTGAATGTGTGTGTGTCTGTGTCTATATTAGATCTAGAAGTAAAGTTGTCAGTGCTATTAAATTTTTATTGAACTTGCTCCATCTTTTCCAAATTTCACAACTTGCCTGTCACCAGGGAAGAAAGATTTTGAGCTTGTTGTTATTATAGACCAATGTTATAATTAAATTCAGACAACACGACGCTTTGTCCTGTTCATACAGTACCATATAACTTATGTATAATAATTATGTCTTAATATACATTTCTTTGTTCTTTGTTTTCTTACTAAAGCATTTGATAGCGTAGCTTTTTTGGGGGGAGTTCCCCCAAGTGGTGCTCAAGTGGTCTAAGAACCCCTCCTACCAGTTCTCAGCCAGCCAGGTCATGGGTTCAATGGTGCTGCTCAGACCTTGGGGTGCAAGGTTACCTGAAACACCCCCGTGATGCTCAAGACACGGGCCATTTTTTTTAAATGCACCTAGCATGGGGCTGAAGAGATAGTACAGGAATTAAGGCACTTGCCTTGCTCACACAATCAGTCCTGGATGAGTACCCAGCACTGTGTAAGATCCCCTGAGCACCAGCCAGAGTGACTCCTGATCAGAGAGAGCCAGGAGCAAGCCCTGAGGACAGCCGGGTGTGGCCCCCAAGCAACAACAAAACTGAGTCTAGCTTAACAACAAAGGGAAAATCGATTTATACCCAGATGCGAAGAACACGTGTTTATAGCCAGATGAAGAGCAATTATACATGCAAAGGAGAGCGTTGCTAAAGTATAAAGTGTATAAAGCATTGCTAAACTACGTAGTTAGAGGGCCCAGAGCAATAGCACAGAGGAGAAGGCATTTGCCATACATGTGGCCAACCTGGGATCAATCCCCTGCATCCCTTATGTTCTCCGAGCATCGCCAGGACCAATTCCTGAGTGCAGAGCCAGGAGTAAGCCCTGAACATCGCCAGGTGTGACCCAAAAAGTTTAAAAAAAAAAAAGCTGTAGATAGAAATTTAGCTGATAGCAATGCACGTGATCATAGCAAAGAGGTAACAGCAGAGAGCCCAGTAGCACCCCACTTCAAGGCAGCTGGTGTCAGTGGCAGAAATATCTTAGTTCCTTAAGTTCCTAAAGTCTCTGCTTCGTCCTTTGTGAAAATGAATATTGTAAGAAATGCAATTCCAGGGGCTGGAGTGATAGCACAGTGGGTCGGGTGTTTGCTTTGCACATGGCTGATCTGGGTTCGATTCTCAGCATCCCATATGGTCCCCTGAGCACCTCCAGGAGTAATTCCTGAGTGCAGAGCCAGGAGTAACCCCTATGCATCACCAAGTGTGACCCAAAAAAGCAAAAACTATAATAATAAAAAACAATTAAAAAACCCCAATTCCATGGGTTTTTTTTTTCCGGGGGGTTGGGGGAATTAAATGACAAGGTTGATAAATGACTATGTAGATAAAGTACTCCTCTGATAAGAGATGCAAGTTACCATTGCTCTTAATATTTCTGAAGAATTTTTTTTAATCCCAGTGATGCAAGTCCGATTGCGTTCAACTCCCTGTTAAAGTCACTCAGACCACTCGGAAGGAAATAACACTCCAACTGTGAATGGCAAGAGACCCTTCAGCCCATTCTCCCTGGAACGCCATCCCACTTGCTCATCCGTGGCTCTTCACTGGCCTGTTTCTACCCAGAAAAGTGGGGGTTCTCTCAAGCGCACGCTTCTCTCTTTCTCTCCCCACATATTTCTAAATAAGTTCCAATCAAAACTTTGTTGCTCACCAGAAAAGAATCAATCCTAGATTCAATATTTTTAAATATATAGGATTTATTTTTGCCACACCCGGCGATGTTCAGGGCTTACTCCTGGCTCTGTGCTCAGGGCTCGCTCCTAGCAGGGCTCGGGCACTATATGGGGTGTGGGGGATCGAACCCAAGTCATATGCAAGGCATGCACCATACCTTCTCTACTCTCTCTCTGGATCCTGGTAAAGGTAAGGTAAAGGCCCTCCCGTTGATCGTCGATTTGCTCGAGCGGGCCCAGTAACGTCTCCATTGGAGACTTTGTTGTTACTGTGTCTGGCATATCGAATACTCTCGGTAGCTTGCCGGGCTCTCCGAGAGGGGCGGAGGAATCGAACTTGGGTCGGCCATGTTGGCCGCTTGTAAGGCTAACGCCCTACCCGCTGTGCTCTTTTTTCTTTTTTCTTTCTGGGTGACACCTGGCGATGCTTAGGGGTTCCTCCTGGATCTGTACTCAGGAATTACTCCTAACATTGCTTGGGGAACCCTATGGTATGCCCGGGATCAAATCTGGGTCGGCCGTGTGCAAGGCAGATACCCTACCCGCTGTACTATCACTCAGCCCCCTAATTCACTTTTTAAAAACCAACAGTTTAAAGACTTTTTCTACGCCTGTCATTTGGAAGCGCTGTGAACATCTTAGCGACTCACCGAGAGACCTAGTCAGAGTTTTCATCTTGCCCTTCCTCCTGCAGCTCATCTCCATCATTGATTTTAGAGCTTTCTGCTCAGAATCTCTGCCCAGTGCTCCCTCCTTGGGGCCGACTTAGCTGCCTGCAGACAAAAGGCCTTTCACTGCTGCCCACCTGTAGCTGTCTGAGGACGTGATGTCAGGTGTGAGCTAGAGAGGGAATCACTGGACGCTGCCAGCCATAGCTGAACCCCGATAGTGTCTGAAAGGGACAGCAATGAAAACAGAAACAGCCTCAGTGAGCTCCCGCCCGTGTGGCCTGACCGTGGGCGGCCGAGGGCAGTGCCTTAGAGGGGTGGGTGCCTGCCCACGTGCTGGGGGGGGCACGGGGTGCTGGGACGTGGGGCGCATCACACATGGCCTTGGGAAATGTGCCAGCCTGTGCCAGCTTGTTGGAAGACTGACAAGCCCACGGTTATCAGGAACCCCATGGGCACCCCCTTTTCTGTAACTGTCTGGAGGAAACATCTACAAAGATCAAAGCATCAGGGCTGGAGCTATAGTACAGCAGGGAGGGCGTTTGCCTTGCACGTGGCTGACCCAGGTTCAATTCCCAGCATCCTATATGGTCCCCCGAGCACCGCCAGGAGTAATTCCTGAGTGCAGAGCCAGGAGTAACCCCTGAGCACTGCCGGATATGACCAAAAAGCAGGAAAAAAAAAAAAGATCAAAGCATCAGAGAAGAGTGATGGCTTGTACTTTCAAAACACAGAGGGATTGTGAGCATGCAAGGCACTTTCTGAGGAGCTGTGGCAGATAACAGGGAAACATAAAGTGTATCTCCTGAAGAAAGGCTCCTTCCTCCTGCTTTTCTTTATGACTGAATTTGAGTGTTTAGGTTAGCAGCGCCAGGATCTGAATTTCTGGTCAGCTCCAAGGAGAGACCCATGCTCCATATTTCCTAAGCCCGCTCAGCAAAATGGCCCTGGGCGTAACAAGTAAAATCCTTCCACAGGAATTCACTGACCAGCCCTTTGATTATGTCATATTTAAACAATTCACTCCTGATTCTGGGCAAATGTTAAGCTTGAGGCAAGTGAGTGAAAATGGATTGGAATTACCAGCGATTGATGGAATAAGATTTATAAGGCGTAAAATCTATTGTATCCGGGAAAAGCGACTTTATCTCATCTTAAAATATATTTTATTTAAACATGGCACTGGAATCTGTAATGTGAGCCTATTGAAGGGAAAAGAAAGGTGAAAGCTATTATGTATACTAGAGTTTGTAAATCGTATTACTGTACTCAGTAAAATGAATGTGCGCCCCGAAACTAATGAGATTTGTGTTTTATGTTTGTAACCAGCAGAGGTAGCTGACGGTGATGAAAGGCTGGACAGCATTTCTCTACCACCAACAGGTAAAAGCACATTTACATTTCTATCACTGCAGGAAAATACAGCCCAGGAAAATATTTGCATTAAGGTTTCTAACATTACAGATGCAGACCTCCAGCAAATTGCTACAAGTGCAAACGCCGACCCTCCAAGCAACAGGCTCAGTGCCCTTATGTTCCTCAGTATTTTTCCTATTAAATATAAAAAGCTCCAGTTTTCTCACTGTTTCATAGTCTTAAAAACCACAGGACAGGTACTGGAGCAATAGCACAGCAGTTAGGGTATTTGCCTTGCAAGCAATCAACCTGGGTTCGATCCCTGGCGTCCCATATGGTCCCCCAAGCACCGCCAGGAGTGATCCCTGAATGCAGAGCCAGGAGTAACCCCTGAACATCACCAGGTATGACCCAAAAAGCAAAGAAATAAAAAAATAAATTAAAAAAAAAAAGGGAAAAACACAGGCTAGTGAGTCCTGAGAGCTGAGAGGCCCAACATATTGCTCCCCCAAACCTTTGCCCATTAACTTGTTCTTTCTAGAACAGGAATCCCAGGTTTAGGGTGCAGTTCTGTGATCTCCCCCACACCCCACAGCGCTCTAGGTTGGCTGTCCTGCTCCTCCGAACACGGGCAGCCAACAAATGCTATGTTCCCAACTCATTGGATGAGCTGGTCGTAGCACAGAGGGTGGCCCCTTCCTGCTTGCTGTCTCGGGATTGGCTCCACACAGCGTTTCACTGGCACCTTTGCTGTGACGCGAGCCATTCACATCGCTTGGATTCCTCCTGCCTTAGGGCTCACGTGATGCTTCTGGCCAGCCTCGCTCCTGGCATTGCTCCCCACCTGGAATATGACCCATGAAGTGGCAATATATTCCCTGTGCGTGGCCTCGGGGCTCTTCTTGGCTGCCCTCCTATAACTGATGAGTCTCTGCCCACAAAAAATTCCACTCAACAACAACAACAAAAAATAGTATGAAAAATCTCAGTGTTTCTCTTCTCAATTTGGGGCAGTGAGAGTAAGGTTCAGTAAGTATTTACGAAGTCGGGGCGGGGGTGGCTCGGCTGGGAGCTGTGTTCACGAATGGCACTTCTGGGGTGGCAAGGATGGCGGAGGGCATCGGTGAGGAACAGGCACACAGAACTGAACTTCAGAGCTGAGAGAAACCCAGCGCTGTGGACAGTCTGAAACGTCTCCATCAGGGACAGCTGGTCACGTGGGTGGGCAGCGGATGAGAAGCTCCCTCCCCCCAGGATCCTGCTGTGCAGAGTCCTGTTATGAATGAGGTTTCTTCTCCGGCTTCATTTCCACGTTCATGAATGAAGAGACTTGCAGTGCCCTGGCTCTGGGGCTCCTTCCCTGAATATCAGGACAGCTCACCTCAGCCGTGTTCTCCGTAGCTTGGCCATTTCCCAGCAGAGGCCTGAAATCCTACCTCTGACAGTGAAATCATGTGTCACTCTATCTCTAATAATGAAACTGCGTGGCAGGGGGCCCTTTGGAAGAATCCCAAGCTGCTCTAGTCGTGCCCACAGGATTTCTCAGTCCCACCCTCCCAACCTTTCCCCAGGGGCCCCAGGGCATTTGCACTGCTATTCCTGAGGTCCTCTGACCCAGTGGATTCCAAAGATAGTATCATCGGGAAGCCATTCCCCCTGAAATGATTCCTTTGCCTTTTTCTACCCCATAAGGCAGAGAAATGTTTCAGAATGGTATAGGAGGGATGGGAGAACCATCTTATGCAACTGAAAAGACATTCAGGAAATCAGAAGGACGTTAAAGAGCTTGTGGTCTACCCAGTCCTTTTGGTTCCAGATAGGAGAACCTGAGACCGAAAACACTTTGCCCGGCTCTCACGCGGGTTTGGTGGCCTGGCCTCTGGGTTCCCTGCCTTTCCATCACACAGAAATCTGCCACCTAAGGCCAGCATTTCCCTGCGTGGTATTGGGGGCCTGGGTTTGGGCTTGGGGGCCACACCTGACGGTGCTCAGGGCTTCCTCCTGGCTCTCTGCTCAAGAATTGTTCCTAGTGGGCTTAGGGAACTTTGTGCAGTGCCAGGAAAATAACCCGGGTCTGCCACATGCAAGCCAAGCGCCCTCCCCACTGTCCTAGCGCTCCAGCCCCCTCAATCATATTTTAACATCTGCATAAAGCTCCTGCTTTCCAGATAAACCACTTTATTTAGGCGTTTTCCAATCCGGCACATGCAACGGATGGACTCCAGCTTGTAGTAACCCTCGCCATGGGTTTGCCTTTGACAGTAATCAGGACAAACTCCCAGGGGCGCAGGCTGGACCTCCATGAGGGGACTAGGAAATACAGTTTCCTCGTCCACTCGGAACTCTGCCTCTGGTCACTGCCATTAAAGATCGGAGGTGCCTTTGGAAGTGACGCCCCTTCATTTTGTCATCTCTGTTGTAGGGAACATGTTTGACACCAGGAGGGAAAACACAGCGAACTCGGCGCCCGATTTCACCGCCTGATGCCGCATTCCATGACGCCGCTCGTTCGCCGTATAACATTCCTCTTGGAACTTCCTCAGAGAGCCACGGCGCGTTTCCTGGTGACCGCAGAGAGTGGGTGTTCTGTGAAGTTTCCCGTCATGTTGGAATCTTTTTCATGCACTTCCTTTGTAACATGTGATAATCAAGCCTTCAATTTGGTATATTTTTTTAAAGATCATTTTCAGAGTTGATTTATCACCCTTCAAATGTCCAACATGTGATCCGGTTTATTGTACAACAAAAAAGAAAGCAGTTCTCTTTCCTGTTGTTTGTTTTTCCCAGACCTTTAATGTGAATATGTGGACTTCTGAAGCATATTTATTTTCAGTTAAATTGTTTAGATGCAAGTGTAAAGGAGAATGTCTGTCTCCGGTCCTGAGAGAACAGTTGGGAAGGCCAAAACTAATTAGGTCTTTATTGGATTAGAAGATGAAATATTATCCATGGCGACAGGACAGCTCTGATCTAAATAAAATCTGCTGTGGCATCAATTCCCCTCCAAATAACTATTTGTAACTAAGTGCAAATGATACATAAATTCTTAGAAAGATGTGGCCAGAGTGATAGCACAGCGGGTAGGGCATTTGCCTTGCACGTGGCCAACCTAGGTTCAATCCCTGGCATCCCATAGGGTCCCTCAGCACCGCTAGGAGTAACTCCTGAGTGCAGAGCCAGGAGTAACCCCTGAGCTTCACCGGGTGCGACCCATAAAGGGAAAAAAAAAAGTGTTTTAACAGAGGGCTTAACTCTGAATGAGCCAGTGCTTTGGCATGATGTGGCAATGAGCCACAAACACACTTAATCACTAGTATATACTTGATTTGCTTCCTAGGGCACTTGCCCTTCACTTGATATACAACTGACATGAAAAGTTAAATTAATTTTAAAGTGGTATCTTGCCACGTTTGGCCCTTTGATCTACAGGAAAAAAAAAATTACCTCTAGATTTCCTTTCTTTGATGGCGTATTTAAAATACCGTTTATCCAGAATGACTGCATTTGGGGTACAAAGCAAATTCGTTGGAGTTGTTGACGCTTGACCCAAAGTCTTGGAAGAGATTCGGAGTGCTGAGAAATTCCACGCCATTCCCTAGCACTGTCAAATCAGTATCAGAAAGGGTTCCTTAGTCACCCCTCCAGCACACACACACACACACACACACACACACACTGGACACATCGGCTCAGATGAGGCCCAGGACTCCTCAGGGACTGGTGACCCTGTTGGCTAGCCAGGCCTCGAACCTAAATTCCTTCCTACTGTGTCGAGGTGCGGTGCCACACCTAAATTAAGAAAGAAGTCTATGTGGGTCCGTGTTCCTCTGAAGACAGCCATCCGGTTGCCCTGTCATGTGACAAAACTGGCCACAGGTGCCGCTTGAGGGGTCTAAGTACAGAAGGACACTTACATCCTACACATGTGTGCATGTCTCGCCTCAAGTCCCAGACTGCTGCACCTGTGCTGTCTTGCCTTCCTTTTGCAGGAAGAAGGGGGAAAGAGTTTCCATAACAACCTTAGTTGGCCGTGGACATTTCAGGACCCTTAGGATTCCTCCCCCCTGAAGCCAGCCCCTTTGTTTTTGGGATGATGTGATGAAGTACCAGGAACCAGAGGTTTTGTTCTTCTGCAAAGGGTTTTTAAACTTGTCCTGGGCCTCTCCGAAGGAAGTATTTCTCAAGGGAATTGAAAAGATCAATTAGTGGCCTGTCCGAGATCACTGTGTTGCTAATAAAGGCCGTAGCATTTATCTTCCAACTGTGGGCCCTGATAGATGCGCCAGATCAGAAACTGGCAAAAACCTTGGCAGACGGGGCCACAGCTCGAGTGTTCAGTGCTTGGGGAGGGGGCATTGCCCAACTCCCTGGTATGTGCCACGGGACCACATATTGGAAACGCAGCTCACGGGAAGATTATGTTTTCTAAGTCAAAACTGTATTTGTGTTTCACTGACTATGACTACTGTGCAGATTCTACCCAGAAATCGTTTTTTATAAGCTTTCTTAGCATTACAAAAAAATCCATATCTATGGATAATGTCTCCAATCTTATGTATATATGTTTTATTAATATGTAAATATTTAGATTTTTTTAAAATGACTATGTTCTTTTAAAAAATTCAGCGCAAGGCTAGTTGTGGAAAATGGTGTATAACATTGTGTTGTGAGATCAACTCCCGAGATGCTCTTCACATTTGTTCTGGAAGAATACAATAAACGACTTAAACTGAACAGGCCTGTTCTGTACCTCGGGACTGTCCAGCGTCCATCATTACAAGGTTCTGTTGTTGTTGTTTGTTTGTTTGTTTGTTTTCTTTTTGGGTCACACCTGGTGATGCTCAGGGGTTACTCCTGGATCTGCACTCAGGAATTACTCCTGATGGTGCTCGGGGGACCATATGGGATGCCAGGGATCAAACCTGGGTTGGCTGCGTGCAAGGCAGACACCCTCCCTGCTGTGCTATCGCTCCAGCCCCTACAAGGCGTTTCTTGATATTCTAATGCTCTCCCCCAGAAAGTTTGCTCTCCTCATGAAGTCAGTTCCTTTTTTTTTTTAAAGAAACGGGCCGCCTGGCTGCACCCGAGAGCATCCTTGCAGGTGGAGAGGCATAGAGCTGTGCCTGGCAGTCCCATCCGTGCTGCGACAGGCCCCCGGGCAGTACTTGAGCGGTAAGTACCAATATGCTTGAAACCTGACTTTAAATGAATTAGGGAGCCTGATAATCTGCACTTAAAAGGTTAAGCCCTGCTTCTATGGAAACAACACATCAGCAGCACAGGCCAGCCTCCAGAGTGCCCACCCCGGCCCTGACGTCTCTATGTCCTCTCCTGCCACCGGAGGGCGCTAGCCTCTGGGGTCCACCTGCTCCCGCCTCCAAAGGGCACTGGCCCCTTTCCCTAGCCTAGAGCAACCTCCTGGCGGGTCCGAGGACCCAGCTCTTGGCTTCCTGGTTTCTGCCCTGAGCTGCTTCACCGCTGTCAGGGGAATACGTGATAAGTGGCTGGACTTCAGGAGACAAGGTGAGAGTGAGTTGCTTGCAAAAAAGCAAAATACTAACTGCCGCAGAGCCTTGTACAGATCCTGCCCTCGTAGGGTCTCGGAGCTGGCAGGAGTCGGACCATCCTGCACAACCCAGGCTCCAAGCTTCAAGTAATCCTTTGTGCCACAAAAACATTTATGAAGGAGCCCCCCTCTATTCCCCCCCACCCACCATGCTGTTAGCTGGCCCAAGGGCCCCCCTAGGCAGTTCCTGCTCCCACGAGCAGCTAAGGGTCTGGATATCGCTGACCTGGCTCACTTCCTGGTTGCACCCCAAGTCCAGCCTAGCTCCCTGCCGTGGAGAGATGAAGAGCTTGCCCAATACTGCTGGGGTGCCAGGCCAGAGCCTCCCAGGACAAGACGCAAGCGGGGAGGCTTGGGGGCAGCTTAAGTAATCTTGGTCAGGTTCTGTTACATGGGCCCAACTGACCGCAGGGGTGAGACATTAACTAAGCCAAGGTAGGGAGTCCTACAAAGGCACCGTGGGGACCACCAGGGACCACCAGGGACCCCAGATGCACACGCATAAGAAAACAAACCAGCACTGGGCGTCCTGATACGGAAAAGATAAGTGCAGCTACAGGGAGGAGGGAGGCAATTGAGCCAGCCTTCACTGAGCACCTGTGGGCAGGGGTTTTGTTTTGTGCCGGGCAAGGAAACCAGGGGAGGAGCAATTAGGAGAGGGAAGGACAGTTGTCACTGTTGAGCTGTCCCAACACCTGCTCATTCAATAAGCGTTTGCTGGGTCCTTGGGGTGTGACTGGCGCTGGTGCCCCACAGCCGTGAGCCCGCCTTCCTGCTTGTGAGTGGGGCTCGCATGCAATGTGTAAAACCCCAAAGAATGCCAGCATACAAATCACACTGTGTCCCAGAACGACAGAAGTGGTGTGTGTGTGGAGAGGTTGAGGGCGGGGGGCGGGGGGTGCGGAAAGGGGACTCAGGACTTGTAAGGGAACTTGGTAATGCTGGCCCAAACAGAGAAAAGCAAGTTTTGAGTTATTCCACATTAATCGCTTCACCGTGGCAGAAGGACCCAGGACCATCAGCTCGGAAGGAGCCATCATGGGCATCAAGCCGCTGTCAGTTCCATTCTGCCATCTCTGACACTCTCAGGTTATCTGCCTGGTTGTTGCTTCTCTGCTTTTTCAGCGGAGCCTGTGCCATGCTGTGTGCAGGATCCTTCGAGAAAGACCTTTCAGATTGCAGAGACGTGGGGAAGACTTGATTTCAAGGTGCCCGGAGGAGCGGCCAGGACCTCGCCGACTTTGAGAGCTTTGAGGATTTGAGAGATGACTGACTCCACCTCCCCGTTTTCCCTGCCCCGTGGACAGGCACTTCCGCTCTCTGTGTCCGGAGCTGTTAGTGGGACCAACAAGGAGATGCTCTGACTGAGGCGTCAGAGAAACTCTGAATTGACACAAATCTGCTCTTCCGACCTTGTTGTCACCTCAGAAGCATAAGCTCTCCCCCACTTCAGCTCTCCCCCCTCCCCAACCCCTCCACCTATGTGCAATGGCTGCTCCTTCCCACTGTGCACTCAGTGAGGTGGAAAGGGTGCGGGCAGAGGAACTGAGGAACCAGGCAGAGCTCAGGTTGATCTGCTGCACCCTGGGGTGCCCAGGGCTGCTGCTGAATTTGACACACACTGGTGTTTCAAACAGTCTGATACTTAAGGGGCTTTTCTTGGACCATTTTTATGTTAATAAAGAAATGGAAGAGCATTTTGCTGTTTTTAATTTAATTTTTTTTCTTTTTGGGTCACACCCGGTGATGCACAGGGGTTACTCCTGGCTCATACACTCAGGAATTACTCCTGGCAGTGCTCGGGGGACCATATGGAATGCTGGGAATCGAACCCGGGTTGGCCGCATGCAAGGCAAACACCCTGCCCGCTGTGCTTTCGCTCCAGCCCCAGAAGGGCATTTTAAAGCAAAACTCTGAAACAAAGCTACTGTAGATAATTCCTTTAAAATACACTCTCAGGGCCTGAGCGATAATACAGCAGGTAGATTGATAATGCAACTGGTAGATCATTTGCCTTGCACATGGCTGACCTGGGTTCCATCCTCAGCATCCCATATGGTTCCTTAGGCAATGCCAGGACTAATTCCTGAGTGCAGGACCAGGAGCAATCCCTGAGCATCACCAGATGTGACCCAAAAAGCAAAATAATAAATAAAAAATAATGAAATACCCTTTCAGAGCCAGAGAGCTAGTACAGTGAATAGGGCCTTCTAAGTGGCTGACCGGGGTTAATTAAATCTTCGGCATCCCAGGAGTGATCCCTGAGCACAGAGCCAGGAGTAAGCCCTGAACACTACCAGATGTGACCCAAAAATAAAATTTAAAAAAGAATAAAACGCCCTTTCAAAATGAAGTCAATATGAACATATTAGTGGAAAAGTGATAAAAATAAATAAAACCAGCTCTCTTGACCTCTAGTTGTACAAACTCCTCACCCCAAGGCCATAACTGCTTCCAAAAGGGTTCTCCTCACTCTAACTACAGAGCAAAAAATCAATTTCCACAAGGGAAATTGAGCATCCTAAATTGGTTCAATGAAGAGGTGGATCAATTACAGGTTCTGTTAGAGGAAACAGTTTTGGCTCTGGTCTATTTATGGAGGAGGAGGAAGAGGAGACATTTTACTAGACGGTGCTTCCTCTGGGTATGACTAAACATTCAGCAGGGCTTTCTAACTCTGGACATTTCTTTTTTCTTTTTTTTTTTTAAGTTGGACTGTGTTTAATGTTTGTTATAGCTTCAGGCTCTAGAGATTTGTGCCTGGTGCTGCCCACCTTTGGTTTCGATGTCCCCCAAGAGAGTTGCCATGTTGGCTCTGCCCTCACTTTGTCCCAGGGGGACTCTCTCAAGCATCATGGGGAAGAGGCCAAACGTTGAATGTCTGGCTAAGTCCTGGACACTGGCTGCTGACTATAAGACACAGTACCCAGGACCAGAGCAATGGCAAAGCAGGGAGGGCACTCACCTGGCAACATTCCAGCATCCCAAAGGGCCCCCAAACACCACCACGAGTGATCTCTGCGTACAGAGCCAGAGTAAGTCCTAGCACCCCCAGTGTGACCCCAAACCAAAATAACTCACAGTAGCCCAAATGCACTGTTGTGGTGCCCCCAACTGACTTTCTAACGTACAATACATATTCTCTGAGCACTGAGTCAGGAGTACCCCTAGGCACCACCAGGTGTGACCCAAACATCAAAAACAAAACCAAACTTCCACATGTGGATATATGTTGTCCCTGCTCTTGGGGCCAGTTTGGAATGTCTTTGACACTCGTGAACCCTCTAATATATGCTTCTAAAACATCACAGAAACATCAGCTCACGGTGCCAGCAACATGCCCCAAGAACCTATTTACAAGACTCTGGAGGTTGGTGCTTTTCTTTGAAGGCAGAAGACTCATTCTGCAGCTTAACAGGAAAAGAATATCCTCTCGGAAGCTTGAAAGGAAAGCAGAGAAAAGGCATTATAAAAGATGTGTCAGTTGCGAGACAAGAAGACACCTCTCCTAGGCATGATGGCACCTGGCACATCAGTGCAAAAAAAAAAAAAAACTAAAAAGTCTTTGGGACTTGGAGAAAGGGCTTTCCCGGAAAAAAGGACCCCTGGGGTGATTCCAGGAGTTCAAGCTCAGGCCACGGTCTGTTCTCTCTGCCCCTCACTTGTCCTGCCCTAGGCTGGACACCCACCGAGTACAACTGTTGAGGCCCAGGCACTGCTCTGATGCCTCAGAGAACAGTTAATCTCACACAACCCACTGCCACCCTGGGAAGCAGATGTGGTTATTATTCTAACAGGACAGAGAGAAGAAGCGAGGCGCCTTGTTCCAGTTCAGGAAAAAGCACAGTTGGGGTGACATCAGGCACCTGCCTTGCGTGCAGTCGACCCAGTTTCAATTCCCGGAACCCTATATGGTCCCCTGAGCCTGCTAGCAGTGAGCCCTGAGCACAGAGTGAGGAGGAATCCCTGAGCACCACTGGGTGTGCCCTCCATCCCCACCCAAAAAAATAACCTGTTTTAGGCCTGGGAGAGGCCCTGAAGGGCTGGAACTGGGTTCGGTCCGTGGTGCAACTTCTTCCACTCACATTTTGGGGTTGGTCTCAAAACAAACAGCTGGTTATGAGTTGGAGACCTGAGACCTTTCCTGGTTTTAGTTTTGTCGGGTTTTTTTTGGGGGGGAGGGGGGAATATGGAGGGTGTACTTTCACTCTCCACCCCTTGCACCTGAGAAAGTCTGAGCAGGGAAGGACAGGAAATGGGTGAGCACCCAGGGACCGGCCAGTCACTGGCACCCACCACCCGTTCTCTGCCCTCTGACCTGCCCATTTGGATGTTCCCTCAAAGTAGAAATAAGTAGCGGGCGGCTTGCTGACCAGTTCCTCTCAGCATGTTTGCAAGGTGGGTCCCTGCTGCCCCACGGGCCTCCATCGTTGCTTGTGCCAAATGAGATTCCATCCATTGTGCCACTTGCCACAATTTCTTTATCCACTCCTCACTAAGAGCCAGCCGGGTCTGTGCACCGCACCTGGAGAAAAGTTACTGCTGGAACATCGGTTCCAAATTTTTGCTCTCTTTTTTTTTCCTCTTTGGGTCACACCCAGTGATGTTCAGGGGTTCCTCCTGACTCTGCACTCAAGAATTACTCCTGGTGGTGCTTGGGGGACCATATGGGATGCTGGGGATTGAACTCGGGTCAGCCACATGCAAGGCAAATGCCCTCCCCACTGGACTATCGCTCCGGCCCCCGGTTCCGGATTTCTATTAGGACACAAGGAAGTGGGGATGCTGGTCCTGTCATGGCTGTCTCTTTGCCTCTTGGAGAAGCATCAGTTTTCCAAAAGATTGGCCCCACGTTCACAGTCCCGCCAGCAAAGGATGAGAGTTCTCATTTCCCACAGCAACTCTTAGCCATGCGCTCCACACAGCCTCTTCAAACTCTCAGACCCCGCCACGCAGATCCACTTACCCTTTTTCTTCCACAAACGTTATTCTTCTCTTGACTTCTGTACAGACAAAATGTAAACGCGCAGAGGAGGCCTGGGGTGGACTGTAGCAGTAGCACTGTAGCACTGTTCTCCTGTTGTTCATCGATTTGCTCGAGTGGACAAGTCAAGTCTCCACTATGAGACTTGTTGTTACTGTGTTTGGCATATGGAATACGTCACAGGTAGTTTGCCAGGCTTTGTCGTGCGGGTGGGATACTCTCAGTAGCTTGCTGGGCTCTCCAAGAGGGGCGGAGGAATCGAACGGGTAGGCCGCGTGCAAGGCAAACACCCTACCCGCTGTGCTATCGCTCCAGCCCCAGTGCTGACATTTGTTGGATTCTGGATTCAGTGAAACTGTCTCTCAGCATTATCCCATTTCGTGTTTATAAAGAGCCCGACTTTAGAACCAGCTCTAGAAAGGAAGAAATTAGACTCGGAGGCAAAGTGGGCAGATGAGTCTTATAACCTCGCCCCAGAGCTGAGATTCTTCACCCTCCGTGGTGACACTTAAGGGTTCATTCAGAACAGTAGGACAGTGGTAGGGACTTTGCCTTGAGTGCGTCGACCCAGATTTGATCCCCAGCACTCAATTTGGTCCCCACTGCCCGGCTGGGAGTGATCTCTGAGTGCAGAGCCTGGGGTAAGTACTGAGCAACACCAGGATTGGCCCAGAAATGAAAACAAAAACCCCAAAACCAGGAAGACTTTGAAAGCCCGCCTCTACGCTCTGCAGTTCAACCGCCTGAATGTCAGCACCAGCTTCCCCCTGGGAGAAACCCTTTCTCAAGATGATTTTTCACAAGTTGGTAGGAACAACTTATTCTCGAACACTAACCATTCTGTTCATGCCTCACAGCGCTTGAAGCATTACGTAAAATGACTCCACAGAATCGAAAAGCAGTTTATTTGACACAAAAAATAAACACCTTCTTTCTGTGAACTATTGTGTTATGACTTCTCTCTTTCCAGATTTTAGTTTTCCTTACATATTTTTGCTTGTTACTCTCTGATCTGTTTTGTTTTGTTTGGGAGTCACACCAAGCTGTGATTGGACACTCCCAGGGGTTGCCCAGTGGACCCAAGTAATGCCAGGAATCGAACCCAGGTCTCACACATGCAAGGTAAATGCTCAGGCTTAGCCCAGCCCAGCTATCTTTATTTATTTATTTTTTTATTTTGTTATCGAATCACCATACAGCAATGGAGAAGATTATCCATGACTTCTACTCAAATCTCTTCGATAGCCATGTCCACTTGCCAACATACCAAATTCCACAGGATGGATATGTCGTTCCCAACGTTCTCCCTTCCGAAATCCAACACGCCATTTCGTCAGTAAAGAAACAAACAGCACCCGGCCCAGACAAGGTCAGACCTGAACACCTGAAGAACCTGCCGTCAGTACTCATTAATACACTGGCTCGGCTCTTCACTCGCTACCTGTCTGAATGCAAGGTTCCGTCCCAATGGAAAACCAGCAGGACCGTACTACTGTTCAAGAAGGGAGACATCCATGACATTGGCAACTATCGCCTGATCTGCCTATTGTCTGTCATCTACAAGTTGTTCACTCGAGTCATCCTAAATAGGATTGGCAGAACACTAGATGAAGGACAACCATGCGAGCAAGCCGGGTTCCGCAAAGGATTCAGCACCATCGACCATATCCACACGATAACCAAGCTCATTGAGGTTTCTCGGGAGTTCAAGATGCCGCTCTGTTTAACGTTCATTGATTTAAAGAAGGCCTTTGATTCTGTTGAGACGGAAGTGGTCATTGAAGCCCTAGCCAATCAGGGCATTCAAGCCCAATACATCAGGATCCTCCGTGAGCTGTATTGCGGATTCACTACCAGGATCTCACCATTCTACAAAGAAGTGATCGTTGACGTCAAGAGAGGGGTGCGGCAGGGTGATACCATTTCACCGAAACTCTTCAGTGCCACCCTCGAGAACATCATGCGACGACTGGAATGGGAAGGAATGGGAGTGAAGATAGATGGTCGGCAACTACACCACCTCCGCTTTGCTGATGACATTGTTTTAATAACACCAAACATCAGCCAAGCGGCACAAATGCTGGCCGACGTTGACCGTGAGTGTGGAAAGGTAGGACTACAGCTGAATCTTACGAAGACAATGTTTATGAGAAACAGCCTCGTTCCTGACGCCCCATTCGCTCTCAATGGAACGACCATCTCCGAATGCAACAGCTATGTGTACCTAGGTCGAGAGGTCAACATGACAAATGACCTGGCACCCGAGCTGCGCAGGAGGAAGAGAGCGGCTTGGAACGCCTTCAAGAACGTCGAAGAAATAGCTAAGAGGACGAAGAACCTCCGGCTCCGGGCACATCTCTTTGATTCCACTGTTCTTCCTGCATTAACCTATGCCTCAGAGATCTGGGCCCTACGCAAACAAGATGAGAACGCTATTCAGGTCTCCCAAAGAAGAATAAAAAGAGCTATGCTTGGAATATCACGTTTCACTCAAATGAGAGGAAGAATCCGGAGTTCTGACATCTGTCGACGATCAAGAATCAGGGACGGTGTCTCATTTGCCAAGGTGTCGAAAATCAGATGGGCTGGTCACGTAATGAGATTTAAAGACGACCGCTGGACTAGAGCTGTTACCGACTGGATTCCACGGGATGTCAAAAGACCGCGTGGCCGCCCACCTACCAGATGGTCAGACTTCTTCGTCAAGATCATGAACGATCGGTTTGAGGCTCTTCATGCTCCCAGAGCGAACAGATGCCATTGGGCTACACTAGCACGCGACAGGGACAAATGGAGACGTTACTGGCGCCCGCTCGAGCAAATCCACGACTAACGGGAAGTTAAGTGATTAAGTGATTAAGTGATCGAATCACCATGATAGATGTTGATTCAAAGCTTTCATGGTCGGGTTTACAAAGCTTACAAAGCTGTTCATGGTCGGGTTTCAGTCATGCAGTGTTCCAACACCCATCCTCCCCCAGTGTGCATTTCCCAGCACCTGTGTCCCCAGGTTCCTTCCCCCCTCCAGAGAATCAACCATCTCTTTTGATTTCTTTGGAGCTGACTAGTGTGAAGAATGACTCCCTAAAACTGAGCAGTACCCAGAAAGACTGGAGATCAAATAACGCTTCTGAGGACAGTTTCCTGTTTTGTTTGGAAGTGAGAAGGGTCCTCCCCACCCCCACCGCCCCAACATTTGCCTGGGTTTCCCAAAAGAAAACTCACTATCTTTTGTGTTCAAAAACACGCCCTGCTTGGGAGATATCAAAGGACAGCAAAACCAGTTCCGTCTGTCCCCAGGAATTTCAGCTCCTGACAAAGACCAGTGGAGGGAATGGAACGTGGAGCTGAATCAGGCATATTATTAGATCTTGGGGAGAACCAGCCAATCACACGGGGCTCCCCATGCAGCCCCATTGTCAGGGCCTCTGCACACGTTGCCTGTTCTTCCCGCTGTTGTTTGAGGGGGACAGGTCCAGGACTGACTTGTTCCGTGGAATCCCAGACGTCTGCCGAAAGCGGAACTGAAGGCACAGGATGCTTCTGGAGATGCAGAGATGGGATTTTCATTACCCGTGCTTCATAAATTCATTTTAACTGGAAAGGTTGCATGGGTCCAGGTTAGACATTCTGCTCTGACTGGGAGGCTCCGTAGCTCTAGGCTGAGCATTAGTCTGTGTAACATCTGGAGGGACCCAGAGCAGGTAGAACGCAGCAGGTAGAGCACTTGCCTTGTACACGGCCCACCAAGTGCAATCCCAGAACTCCCTAGGGTCCCCTGAGCACTGCCAGGAGTGATTTTTTGAAGACAGAGCCAGGAGTAAGCCCGGAGCACTGCTGGGTGTGGCCAAAAAATAAGCCAAAAAAAAAATAAAAAAGAAAAGAAGAAAATGATAACATATCCTGAGGCTGGAGCAATAGCACAGCGGGGAGGGTGTTTGCCTTGCACGCAGCTGACCCAGGTTCAATCCCCAGCATTCCCTACGGTCCCTGAGCCTGCCAGGAGTGATCCTGAGCGCAGTCAGGAGTCAGCCCTGAGCACTTCTGGGTGTGGCCCCCAAACAAAAACCAAAAAAAGATTATGTATCCTCCTAAACGCTGTGTTCCAGCCTTAACGCAGATCCTTGGCACTGCGTTCTCCCAACACCTCTACGTTTGGGTCCCACACAGCAGAAACTGGGAAGAGTGTGGGGAAGTGCCTGATGCTCTTCACTGCCACTTCATGGAACATTTCTTCAAGTCACTTTTTTGTTTGTTTGGGGCTGCGCCCAAAGGTGCTCAGGGGGCCAACCGCGGTGCCGGAGATCAGACCAGTCAGTCACATGCAAGGCAAGCGCCCACCTCTGCCCTCTGCCCCAGCAGACCACTTTGGTTTGAGTTACGAAGGGCATGCAGGCGAACTCCAGGGCATCCAGAACGTGAGAACACAAAGCGGGCCCGGAGGACAAGTGCAGGGGTTCTAAACCTTGCCAGCATGTGGTCCCAGGTTCGAATCCCTGGTGCCCCACATGTGCTGAGCAAGATCCTGGGAGCTCTGCCGTGTTTTCCTGGAAGCTCTGCCAGCTACTGTCCCTGACACCACAGGCAACCACAACAAGTCGTGTGTGTGTGTGTGTGTGTGTGTGTGTGTGAGCACCACAAAAGGGTATGGCCCCGGTGGTGCCACTTGTAGCTCATTTCCCTGAGCTCTGTGAGGGACCCCCACAAGCACCGAGACTGTCGCTCACATGTACCAGGCCTGGCGAACATGTATCCATGCACCCCAGAGAGAGAGCGCAGACTTGGAGAGCACTGCATTCCAGAGTACTAAATGCATTTTGGGCTTAAGACAATTATTTCTTTTATTTTGGGTTTTTTGTTTGTTTGTTTTGCTTTTTGGGTCACACCCAGCAATACTCTGGGGTTACTCCTGGCTCTGCACTCAGGAATTACTCCTGGCAGTGCTTGGGGGACCATATGGGATGCCAGTGATTAAACCCGGGTCTGCCACGTGCAAGGCAAATGCCCTACTCGCTGTGCTATTGCTCCAGCCCCAGGACAATTATTTCTTATTTATTGAATCACAGGAGATACCCAGTGACAAAATGATTGACGATTGGGTTTCAGTCACACAATGTACCAAAACCCATCCCTTCACCAGCGTGCATTTCCCACCACCCATGTCCCTAGTTTCCCTCTCGCCACCTCCACAGCCCACATTCCCCCTCCAACTCTCTCTCTCTCTCTCTCTCTCTCTCTCTCTCTCTCTCTCTCTCTCTCTCTCTCATTTTCCTTTTAGGCACTGCGGTTTGCAATACAGTTGCTGAAAGGGTATCGTGCTCATCCCTTTACCTCTTCTTAGCACTCAGTTCTTGTCCAGAGTGATCGTTTCCAACTATCATTGTCATAGTGGTCACTTCTCTGTCCCAACTGCCCTCCCCCTCCCCCTTATTGGCAGGCTTCTTACCACGGACCACCACAGAGATCGGCACACAATAACAACAACCGAAAAGAACAGCCAGTGCCAGCGTGGATGCAGGAGAAAGGGGCTCTCACTCACTGCTGGTAGGAACGCCAACTGGGCCAGCCTTTCTGGAAAACAATACGGATATTCCTTAAAAAAAAAAAAAATAAAATAAAATAAACTAGAAATTGAGCTTCCAAATGGCCCAGCAAAACCACTCCTGAGAATACCCCCTTGCGGCCCCAAGACACATGGCAGAAGAGCCATCTGCACTCCTACGCTCACTGCAGCGCTGCTCAGAACAGCCAGACATAGGACACGTCTTGTCCCAGGGATTCAGAAGGATATTTTTCGGCTTAGGAAGATGGGGGATTGTCAGGGTGCAAGCCCCAAACCAAGACGTGGGTCAAATCAGTCCCCCTAGATTGCCCTGCCACAGTGGCAGGGGGGATGGGGGGATGGGGGTGGGGGGATATTATCCATGGTGGTGGAAAATGGGCACTGGTGGAGGGATGGGTATCTGATCATTGTATAATCAAACCCAAGCACAAAAAATTGTAAATCTACAACTGTACCTCATGGTGTTTCACTAATAAAAAAAAATTAAAATAAAATAAAAAAATCAGTCCCCCTAGCAGCAGCCCGACCGTATGAGGCAGGAGCCCCACTGAGAGGCAGAGATGAAGGTGGGAGCAGCCCCCGAGTCCCCGGAACCGTATACCCCAACAGAGAAAGCCCCAGGCGGGCAGTCTGGGGAAAACCCCCATGAAACCAACTCTAAAGAGGCAAGCAGTGGGCTGGGGGTGGGGGTGGTCCCCAGGACCCGTTCCTACCCTCACTCAGCCCCTGCTCTGCGCTGACCCATCCCGCCACAGAGCTAGTCAAGTCTCATGAAGAAGCACAGCGGCCGAGCACTAGTACAGCGGGGAGGGTTGCACACAGCTGACCCGGGTTTGATCCCTGCATCCCATATGATCCCCTGAGCCCACCAGGAGTGAGCCCTGAGCACTGTGGGGGGGTGACCCAACACCTATCCCAATCCCCCCCCCCAAAAAAAAAGCAGCAGCAGCAGCAGCCCAGCCCTTTACAAGCTTCTCCGGCTCTTGTGCCCATGCTGTTCTCCGGGCACGGGGCCTAAGGTGGTCACCTGCCTGCGCTCTGGGTCTACGGCCATCCTAGGCTGCCGGGGAGCCAAGTGGCCCAGGAACCCCGCAAGCAGCCTCAAGCTTGCCCGCGCGCTCCGGGCTTTTAATCTCTTTAATTGAAATCGATTGGCCTCAACGACAGCAGGCATGAGTGTCAGCACGCCATCACCCTCAGCTCCTTTCTTCCCCAGCCCCTGGACACACCAGGACAGCTAATCTCCACCCGGAAATTCCCCATGCCCCAACCACAAGCAAATTCAGAAGCCAGCACACTGGCCAAACTGCTGGACAGCAGGAAAAGCCCCCAAAAAGGAAAGGAAAAGGGGGTTGTCAAAAATCCCCGTCCCTTTGTGGCTGCTGCCAAAGGCCAGTCCAAACCCCGGTACCCAGAAAATGCCACCAAAGGGCAAAGTTGGCCAGGGGAGGGTCGCAGGAGATGACCAGCAGCAAAACAAGATTTTGCAAAAGGGAAGATAAGCAAAGCCCAATTCAGAGATAAGAAAGCCCAGTGGGGGGCTGGAGCCCAGTGGGTAGGGCGTTTGCCTTGCACGCGGCCGACCCGGGTTCAATTCCCAGCATCCCACATGGTCCCCTGAGTACCACCAGGAGTAATTCCTGAGTGCAAAGCTAGGAATAACCCTTGTGCATTGCTGTGTGTGACCCAAAAGGAGGGGGGCAGGGGGTAAGCCCAGTGGACAGACGGCAGAGAGCCGGGCTGGGGCAGTGGGGTGGGTGTGAGGACTTCTCTAAGGGCGTCCTCACCAGGCAGGGCTGATGTGGTTTGGGTCTTCTGGAACCAGCCCTCTGGGGTCAGCTGGGAGGCACCACTCCACTGGGAGTGGGACCAGGGCTGGAACACTATACCTAAAA
Source organism: Sorex fumeus (assembly GCF_029834395.1). Classification (NCBI taxonomy): domain Eukaryota; kingdom Metazoa; phylum Chordata; class Mammalia; order Eulipotyphla; family Soricidae; genus Sorex; species Sorex fumeus. The sequence continues at coordinate 11,634,193 of NW_026606083.1, read as the reverse complement.
CTCACCTGGGCATAACTTGGTCAGCCACGGCGTCCTTTATAGACACCACTTTATAGCTACAGGCCGTGTCCCTCTGCCTGGAGGCACCCAACACAGAAGCTCCCCACCCAACCCACCACCAGCCTGATGCGTGGCCAAACCACGGACATTCTGTGCCTGCCCGGCCTGGGAGAGCCAGCCAAAAGGGACTGGGACATGCCCCCTGCCAAGAGGTGCCCCTGGGGCAGGAGGAGTATTATAAGCTGAAGGCCACTGCCTTCCCTTCCCTCCCCCTTCCTGCCAAAAAGCAGGACATTAAAAAAAGAAAGAATTAATACAAGTAAATAAAATTCAAAAACTGAGAACAGGGTACGACTCTGTGGGGAGAAGAGGAGGAAGAGGAGGAGGAGGAGGAAGAGAGAAGAGAAGAGAAGAGAAGAGAAGAGAAGAGAAGAGAAGAGAAGAGAAGAGAAGAGAAGAGAAGAGAAGAGAAGAGAAAAGAGGAGGAAGAGGGGGAGGAGGAGTAGGGAGTGGAGGAGGAGGAGGGGGAAGAGAAGGGGGACAAGGGGAGGAGGAAGAGGAGGGGGAGGGGGAGGAGGAGGGGAGGAGCAGGAAAAGAAGAGAAGGAAGAGAAAGAGTAGAAAAAGGAGAAAGGAGGGGGTGGAAAAGGAGGGGGAGGGAGGAAGAGAAGGAGAAGGGGGGAGGAGGAGGGGGAGGAGAAGGATGGGGAGGAGGGGGAGGAGGAGGGGGAGAAGAGGAGAAAGAAGAGAAGGAGAAAAAAGAAGGAGGAAGAGGAGGAGGAAGAGGAGGGGGAGAAAGAAGAGGGGGAGAAGGGGGAGGGGAGGGGGGAGGGGAAGGGGGAAGGGGAAGGAGGAGGAGGGGAAGGGGGAGGGGAGCAGATTTTATCACCCAGAGGAAAAGGTGCCCCCTGAAATGTGGCGGGGTGGGGGTGGGGAAAACCAGGTGGAGGGAAGTTGACTGGGGGTGGGCCCAGAACTGGAACACTGTATGCCTAAAACCCACCTAGGCATAACTGTCAATCACGGCATCTCCATAAAAATAATAATAAAATACCATGAGGGAGAGGGACCAAATGTCCATTTCCGAATGGAGGAAAACAGCGTACAGAGGAGCACGGGCTTGTCCAGCATCCCAGAGATCCAGGGGCGGAGGCAAGGTGTGAACCAGAGCCCACTGGGCCCACGGCTGAGACCTACAGCTGCCAAACGCAACGAGCCAAAGCAGAAACCAGAATGCCGGGTGGTGGGTTCCAGAGAAACCACCCCTCCGCCACCTGGGGGTGAGATTTACCTTCATTAGCCCCAAGTGCTGCCCCCTCCCGCAAGGTGTTTCCCGATTCCAGTTTGCGGGTGCATGCCGCTGGCCTGCAGCTCCCCAGACAAGGCGAGCGTGAGGCAGAGCCACCGGAAGGAGCACTGGGAACAGGCTGGAGTCGAGGGAGGACTTGCTCCGCATCTCTGCTGACATCTCGTGTGTGCTGGGTAATTTGAAAAGTCTCGTAGAAGTTGCGAGTGTTTAGCCAAGACATGATGGTCGTTCACCAAATCCCATTTATGTCCTTCTTCCTGCTTTCACAGGAAGCTCTTCAGCGGCTGGAAACCCCTGCTATGGAAGCTCAAGGCCCTGAGTTTGAACCCCTGTGCTGCCCACACGTGACAAGCTACTCCTGGCCCTTCTGCTGTCTCCGGAGCTCGGCCAGGTGCATGAAAGGTCACTGCAATGAAAGAGGGTGCAGTCCCCGGTTAGCACCCAAACTATGAGATGTGTAAACACCTCAGCTGGGAGTGTGAGCACCCCACCTCCTGGTCAACCCCCAAGCATCACAATCCAAGCAATGAGAGGCAGGAAAGCGAGGTAGGCGACACGCACCTCCCAGCTTCCCTTGCACTGAGGCGGAGCTTAGGAACCCCGATTCTCATCAGAGGCAATGCAGAAAGAAATGCTGGGTTCCACTTGAGAGTCTGGCCAGAAGCCTGCCAGGCCATCATGCTTGCTCTGGCTCTCCTGTCCCCTGCTCTCGAAAGCACGTGACTCGAGTGCCATCTCTGTTAGGTGGTCCAGACTCTCGGGCCCAAAGTGGAAGGGAGCGGGTTGGCTAACATCACACTCCAGCCAGTTGTCTTAAGCCGCTGGGGTTCTGGGTCTGTAACCACAGCACGGTGTGGACTTCTGACAGCAGGGACCGTCCAAGGCCCCAGAGTCCCAAGCACCCTTGGAAGCAGCCTCTTAGGAATTTTACTGCTAAACAGGATTTTATCTGTTTTCAGGTCCTACATTTCTGAGAGTCTCCTTCTGTGTCTGGATCACCTTCTCATCCTCCCTGGGATGTGTGGGGCTTGTTGCAAAGATAAATCAATCAGGACCAAGAAAAACAGGAGCCAGAGGAACAGTATAGCACGTAGGGCATTCACCTTGCACGCATCTGACCCAGGTTCAACCCCTGGTATCCCATACGGTCCTCCGAGCACCACCAGGAATGATGCCTGAGAGCAGAGCCAGGAGTAACCCCTGAGTATCCCCAGGTATGGCCCCCAAAATAACAACAAAAGGAATATTATATGTATATAGACATATATAGTTGTATATATATATATATATATATATATATATATAAAATACACACACACACACACACTTTATGTTCTCATCTAAAAAGACCTAAAAAAGAAGGAAACTTGATTACGATTTTATTCTCCTGCAGGAACCATTCTGAATTTTACAATCCAAATATTTACTTCTTATTCGAATAAGACCCGGACGAAACCTTCCAGGTGCAAAGCTCTAGGCAGGCGCGTGTTCCACAGAAAATGGAGTCTGTGCTCGTAAGCATGAGAATACTGTGGACTTTGTTGGAATTGTTTAGACAGCTGGCCCACAGAGGTGGTGACAGTCTCCACCTTCAACACTGTTGGGGTGTGGTGGGCTCCCAGAGGCCTCTGCGGGGCCGCCCTCTCCGGCCATGCTTTTCCCTTCCTTGGCCCGTTCCCCTCACTGCTGGGGTGCTCCACGCCAGCTCCCTTAGGCACAGCTGGAAACATTCACTGAAACACTTCAACCTCGTCACCGGCAGCAGGTGGATTCTGCAGAATAGAAATGACCCTGCGTAAAGTTTGTATTTCTTAAACCAGATGCTCCATCAAAAAAGGTTTCACACAAATCTCAAAACCCAGTGGCTTTTGGCAGAAATGCATCCGGACTCCACAGTACGTTACTGTCACCGGGCCACCCCAGGGAGGAAAGGGTGTTGTCCCTCCGCCTGCTCCCTCTTGGCGACTTGGTGGCTGTCATCCTCCAGAGGCCATTGGACAGTAAGGTTTGGGTCCGCAGTGACAAAACTTGTTGGGCCTCACGGGATGGGGGGGGAGGGGGGTGGAGCCGGGCCTGTCCTCCCCACCCCAACGAGACCCCAAGTCACTGCCCACGAACAGCCTCTCTGGCTCCTCATCAAGCTGCTCAACGGCCTTGATCCCAGAGACTCAGAAACAAATCTCGAAACCCAGCGACTTTTGGCAGAAATGTGTCCGGACCCTGCAGTAGGTTACTGTCGCCGGGCCACCCCAGGGGGGAATGGGTGTTGTCCCTCCACCTGCTCCCTCTTGGCGACTTGGTGGCTGTCATCCTCCAGAGGCCATTGGACAGTCAGGCTTGGGCCCGCAGTGACGAAACTTGTTGGGCCTCACGGGATGGGGGGCGGAGGGAGCCGGGCCTGTCCTCCCCACCCCAACTAGACCCCAAGTCATCGCCCACGAATGTCCTCTCTGGCTCCTCATCAAGCTGCTCAACGGTCATGATCCCAGAGACTCAGGAGCAGATCTCTAAACTCAGTGGCTTTTGGCAGAAATCCCTCCAGATTTAAGTGTTAAAATTTCGGAATTTCAAAACCACATGGCCCTACTGCAGCCACGCGACATCATATGTTATTCATAACCAGCAATAGAACACAAATTGTCTATTGTTGCCTTTTCAGCAGATCTGAGTGTTGGGGTAAAATCTCAAATAATGGTGGGTGTGGTGTCGAAATAGTGAAAGTGATCAAAGTAGAGAGAGAGTAATGTGGAAATCATCTGCCCCACAGGCAGGGGGAGGGTGTGGGATGGGGGTATACTGGGATTTTTGGTGGTGGAGAATGGGCACTGGTGAAGGTACGGGTGTTTCATTGTATGACTGAGACTTAGACCCAAAAGCTTTGTAACTGCTCTCATGGTGATTCAATAAATAAAATTATAAAAAATCGGGGAAAAAAAAGTAAGGTGGAGTTTATGCACAATTCAATCAGCTAATCAGTGGCTGAATAAATAGAAGTACTCCTACAATAAATAAATAAATAAATAAATAGCTGCATTTGAAAAAAAAGGTTTCACAGGGGCTGGAGTGATAGCACAGCAGGTAGGGTATTTGCCTTGCACGCGGCTGACCTGGGTTCGATTCCCAGCATCCCATATGGTCCCCTGAGCACCGCCAGGAGTAATTCCTGAGTGCAGAGCCAGGAGAAACCCCTGAGCATTGCCAGTTGTGAAAAATTTAAAAAATCGCCAAAAAAAAAAAAAAAAAGAGCTTTCACAGAAGCAGCCCTCGCCTCCGTGACTGTGTTGCACACAGAACTTCCTGTTTGCAGCCCTGGGCAGGGAGACAGCGGAAGGGTCGGCATGCATGCTATGCATGCAGGAGGCCTGGGTTCAATTCCCAACTTCTCAGGGATTCCTGAGCACAGAGCTGGGAGTAGTGGCCAGACCAACACAAGTACGGCCCCCCAAACAAAACTGATATTAGGGTATAGGCAAGGGGGAAGGGATGTTTTCCAGATACTTCTTGTGGGGAAAACTCGGTGAAACTACCTAGCCGAGTGAGTAGAACATTGATGTGAACCCTGGCGGCCCCCGTGTTAAATTCAGATTTTCAGCCTGACAGTGAAGGCGACACCTTTCCCCACATCCCTCTCCAGGACAGTACCTCTAGGTCCCACCCCATGCAAGGTACTTACTCAACTGACTCTGACCAACCTCAATACCCCACCAAGGTTCTGCTCCTACTTTCCTGCCTCCAGCACTCCCTCGCCCTCAAAGTCGTTCTAGCATGTTCTTTCCTTCCTCCCCTATCACCTCCACCATCGCACCACAACATTGCAACAGACATTAGCTCTCCACAGACTGCCACTTCACACTCAGACAGGGGGACGCCCATGGATTCCCGAGCACGCGAGTGACATTTCCTACCCCCATCTCCCTTGTGGCACTGGCTGGATTTTCTTGCAGGCATTTCCTTTCCATTAGCTCAGTGTTCTGGACTTACCTGGTCCAAGCTGTGTTCTACCTGTCACCTGGTCCAAGCTCTGCCTGACTAGGAGATTTTTTTTTTCTTTTTGGGTCACACCCAGCAATGCTCAGGGATTACTCCTGGCTCTGGCTCTGCACTCAGGAATTACTCCTGGCGGTGTTCAGGAGACCATATGGGATGCTAGGAATCGAACCCAGGTCGGCCGTGTGCAAGGCAAATGCCCTACCCGCTGTGCTGTCACTCCAGTCCCCTGACTAGGAGATTTTTTTTTTTAGATTATTAAAATTTTGGGGTTTTTTTATTAGTGAAACGCCATGAGGTACAGTTGTAGACTTACAAATTTTTGTACTTGGGTTTCAGTTATACAATGACCAAGTACCCATCCCTCCACCAGTGCCCATTCTCCACCCCCACCAATCCCAGTATCCCTCCCACCCACCCCCACTCCCCCATCCCACCCTGTCTCTGTGGCAGGGCACTCCCTTTTGTTCTCTCTCTCCTTTTGGGTGTGGTGGTTTGCAAAAGAGGCATCGAATGGCAATCATGTTTGGTCTATAATCTACTTTCAGCATGCATCTCCCATCCTGGGCAGATATTCTCAGCACCCTTTATTTGGTGCTCCCTTCTCTCTCTGAGCTGCCTTTACCCCTAGAGTGTGCGGCTGGCCTCCAAGCCATGGAGTAAACCTCCTGGTATTTATCACAGCTATTCTTGGGTATTAGTCTCTGACTAGGAGATTTTTGAGAGTTTTATGTTCCCACAGCTTTGGATCGCTTCCTCAACTGACAATGTGCGTTTCTCTTGCTCACAGATCCAGCCTTCACCAATATTCACCTTGGCGCTCCCCCAAATCCCTAAGAACCTCTTGGCATACCTGCTTATTTTCTAAATGTTTCCTGCTCCATTTCCTCCTGTCCCATGGCTCTGCTGCAACCGGCAGTCACACTGACTTTGACTCCGTTCTCTGGTTTCTTCTTGTGTGCCACGAAGAGGCACAGACAGAACTAAGCTAACCTAGGGAGCAAGCCTCGCTGACTGCTTTCAGTGAGAGTTGGCTCTGCTCTTTCCAGAACCAGGAGAACCATGAGAAGCATCTGCCCAAGCCCAAACCCACTCCTGCATGTCAGTCTCCTGAAATTCCAGCCACACCATTCATGGGGTTGCACAAGGAAGGTGCCAGTAGCCACCGCAGCCCTGTCACCCTGCAGGTTCCCCCCTCAAAGTCCCAGGCCGCCAATAGATTGCAAAGCAGAGAAACTAAGCGGGTCCCGAATATCTCAGCACACTAACGGGTCCATACTTGGACCTGAGAGAGAGCTCAGCGGGCTAAAGCATATGTGTCAATTCCATCCCTGACATGGCATGGTCCCTGAGCACCACCAGGAGTGACCCGAAAGCACTAAGCCAGGAGTAAGCCCTGAACAAGACCTGCTATGACTCCCAAATAACAAACAAACAAAACCTCAGCTCTTTGAACTCACAGGGACATCCCTCCCAGGTGACAGCCTCATCAGGTTTGAAACTGGAGTTAGAAGACAGTGTGCAAGGACTTTCATATACAACCCTTACACAAACGTTTAGTACCATTTAGTCACTCCATGCAAAAACCAAGCCAACTGTCAGTGATGAAACAAGTAACTCCACGTAAGGACCTGGCTAGCAAGATGAACATCACTTACCATTTTGAAGTGCTGATTTGAAAGCTAAGAGAGTAGATCTTAAAAGTTCTCATAGAGAAAAAGAATGCCAATGTAGAGGCTGGAGCAATAGCACAGCGGGTAAGGCATTTGCCTTGCACACGACCAACCCGGGTTCGATTCCCAGCATCCCATATGGCTTTGACAGGGGCTCCTCTGGCGTAGGGTGAGGGGCCATGGCCAGGGCTGACAGCTAAGCCCATATGGTCTCCCAAGCACCGCCAGGAGCAATTCCTGAGTGCAGAGCCAGGAATAGCCCCCGTGCATTGCCAGGTGTGACCCAAAAAACAAACAAAAAAACAAAAAAAGAATGCCAATATGTATGGGAATGGGTGCCAGTTAGGCTTATCACCAAACGCTTGTGTTGTACACCCCAAGCTAATATAATATTATATGTCCGCTTGGCTTTGGTTAAGAAAATATATATATTTTTTTGCTTTTTGGGTGGGTCATACCCGGCAATGCACAGGGATTTCTCCTGGCTCATGCACTAGGAATTACTCCTGGCAGTGCTCAAGGGACCATCTTAGATGCTGGGAATCAAACCCAGGTCGGCCGCGTGCAAGGCAAACGCCCTACCCACTGTGCTATCTCTCCAGGCCCCGGAAATTTTTTTTTTTAATTTTTATTAGTGAAACACCATGAGGTACAGTTGTAGACTTACAGATTTTTGTGCTTGGGCTTCAGTTATACAATGATCGAATACCCATCCCTCCACCAGTGCCCATTTTCCACCACCACCAGTCCCAGTATCCCTCCCACCCCCATCCCCCCATCCCACCCTACCACTGTGGCAGGGCATTCCCCTCCATTATCTCTCTCCTTTTGAGTGCTGTGGTTTGCAAAAGAGACATTGAGTGGCAATCTTGTTTGGACTATAGTCTACTCTCATCACGCATTTCCCATCCTGAGAGGAACCTCCCGACACCCTTTATTTGGTGCTCCCTTCTCTATCTGAGCTGCCTTTTCCCCTAGCATATGCAGCTGTCCTCAAAGCCATGGAGTAATCCTCCTGGTACTTATCTCCGTTATTCTTGGGTGTTAGTCTCCTATTTTGTTACTTTATGTTCCCCTCTCGGAGAGCCCGGCAAGCTACCGAGAGTATTCGATATGCCTAACACAGTAACAACAAAGTCTCCAATGGAGACGTTACTGGGCCCGCTCGAGCAAATCGACGATCAATGGGAGGGCCTTTACCTTTTACCTTTACCTATGTTCCCCGAATGAATGCAATCTTTCTATGTTTATCCCTCTCTTTCTGACTCATTTCACTTAGCATGATACTTTCCATGTAGTACCACTTGTACGTAAATTTCATGACTTCATCCTTTCTGACAGCTACATAGTATTCCGTTGTATAGATGTACCAAAGCTTCTTTAACCAGTCATCTGTTCTTGGGCACTCAGGTTTTTCCCAGATTCTAGCTATTGTAAACAGTGCTGCAATGAACAGACAACTGCAGATGTCGCTTCAACTATACTTTTTTGCCTCTCCGGGGTATATTCCCAGGAGTGGAATTGCTGGGTCAAATGGGAGCTCAATTTCTAGTTTTTTGAGAATCGTCCATACTGTTTTCCAAAAGGGCTGAACCAGTTGACATTCCCACCAGCAGTGAAGGAGGGTCCCTTTCTCACCACATCTGCGCCAGCACAGGTTGCTTTTGTTCTTTTGGATGTGGGCCAGTCTCTGTGGTGTGAAATGATATCTCATTGTTGTTTTGATTTGCATCTCCCTGATGATTAATGATGTAGAGCATTTACTCATGTGTCTTTTAGCCATTCGGATTTCATCTTTGATGAAGTTTCTGTCATTTCGTCGCCCCATTTTCTGATAGGGTTGGATGTTTTCTTCTTATGGAGTTCAACCAGTACTTTGTATATCCTTGATATCAACCCCTTGTCAGATGTGTATTTGGCAAATATCCTTTCCCATTCTGTGGACTGTCTTTGAATTTTGGTCACTATTTCTTTTGAGGTGCAGAAGCTTCTTAGTTTAAAATAGTCCCATTTGTTTATCTCTGTTTTCACTTGCTTAGACAGTGGCATGACATCTTTGAAGACACCATTAGCTTCAATGTCATGGAGGGTTTTGCCAACTTTGTCTTCAATGTACCTTATGGATTCTGGTCTGATGCTGAGGTCTTTAATCCATTTTGATCTTACTTTTGTACATGGTGTTAGGCAGATATCTGAGCCCATTTTTTTGCATGTAGCCATCCAGTTTTGCCAGCACCATTTGTTAAAAAGGCTTTCCTTACTCCACTTCACATTTCTTGCTCCTTTATCAAAGACTAGGTGATCATATCCAAGTAGGAAAGGAAGAAACCAAGCTCTCACTATTCGCAGATGATATGATACTATACTTAGAGAACCCTAAAACCTCTACCAAGAAACTCCTAGAAACAATAGATCTGTATAGTAAAGTTGCAGGCTATAAAATCAATACCCAAAAGTCCATGGCTTTCCTATATGCAAATAGTGAGAGAGAAGAAAACAACATGAAGAAAACAATCCCGTTCACAACTGTGCCCCAGAAACTCAACTACCTAGGAATTAGCTTAACTAAAGAAGTAAAGGACCTGTACAAAGAAAACTAAAACGCTGCTTCAGGAAATAAAAGAAGACACAAGGAAATGGAAAAATATCCCCTGTTCATGGATCGGGGGATTAACATTGTCAAAATGGCAATACTTCCCAAAGCACTGTACAAATTCAACGTGATCCCTATTAGGATACCCATGACATTCTTCAAAGAACTGGAGCAAACACTCCTGAAATTTATATGGAACAATAAGCCCCCACATATTGCTAAAGCAATTCTTGGGAAAAAGAAAATGGGAGGAATCAACCTCCCTAACTTCAAACTCTACTACAAAACAGTAATAATTAAAACAGCATGGTACTGGAACAAAAGCAGAACAGCAGACCAATGGAACAGAGTTGAATATACAGAAATTAAATTTTTATATAAATTTATTTATTGAATTGCCATGAGAACAGTTACAAAACTTTCAGATTTAAGTCTCAGTCATACAATGATGAAACACCCGTCCCTTCACCAGTACCCATTTTCCACCACCAAAAAACAAACCCAGTATCCCCCCCATCCCACCCCCTCCCCCTACCTGTGTGGCAGATGATTTCCACATTACTCTCTCTCTACTTTGGTTACATTCAATATTTCGACACCAGACACACCATTATTATTTGGGATTTTCCCCTAAAACTCAGACCTGTCAAAAGGAAACATTAGATGATTTGTTTTCTATTGATGATTTGACTAGCATATGATGATTTCGGAATTCTGAAATTTTAATGATTTAATCTGGAGGGATTTCTGCCAAAAGTCGCTAGGTTTCGAGTTTCACTTGTGTGTCTCTGGGATCATGGCCGTTAAGCAGCTTGATCAGAAGCCAAAGGGCCTGTTCGTGGGCAGTCACTTGGGGTCTTGTTGGGGCGGGGGAGGTTAAGGGCTGGCACCACCCCCATCCCGTGAGGCCCCGCATGTCGCATCACTGTGGGGCCCATACCTGACTGTCCATTGGCCTCTGGAAGATGGCAGCCACCAACCAGAAATTGATCACTTGATCACTTGACATCCCGTTACTCATCGATTTGCTTGAGCGGGCACCAGTAACGTCTTCATTCGTCCCTGTCTCGTGCTAGTGTAGCCCAGTGGTATCTGCTCGTTCTAGGAACACAAACAGCCTCAAATTGATCATTCAGGGTCTTGACGAAAAAGTCTGACCATCTCATAAGTGGGTGGCCACACGATCTTTTGACATCCCGTGGAATCCAGTTGGTAATGGCTCTAGTCCAGCAGTCATCTCCAAATCCCATTACATGTCCAGCTCATCTGACTTTCGATGCCTTGGCAAACAAAACAGAGTCCCTGATTGTTGACTGTCGACAGAGGTCGGAACTCCGGATTCTTTCTCTCATTCTGAGTGAAGCATGATACTCCAAACATAGCTCTTTCGATTCCTCTTTGGGAGAACCGAATAGCGTTCTCATCCTGTTTTCATAGGGCCAGGTCTCTGAGGCGTATGTTAATGCAGAAAGAAGAGTGGAACCGAAGAGATGTGCCCGGAGCTGGAGGTTCTTTGTCCTCTTAGCTACTTCTTTGATACTCTTGAAGGCGTTCCAAGCTGCTCTCTTCCTCCTGCACAACTCAGGTGCCAGGTTATTCATCATGTTGACTGGGTACACATAACTGTTGCATTTGGAGATGTTCATTCCATTGAGAGTAAATGGAATGTCAGGAACAAGACCATTTCTCATGAACATTGTCTTCATGAGATTCAGCTGTAGTCTGACCTTTCCACACTCACAGTCAAAGTCGGCCAGCATTTGTGACGCTTGGCTGATGTTTGGTGTTATTAGAACAATGTCATTAGCGAAACGGAGGTAGTGTAGTTGCCAACCGTTTATCTTCACTCCCATTCCTTCCCATTCCAGTCATCGCATAACATTCTTGAGGGTGGCACTGAAGAGTTTCCGTGAAATGGTATCACCCTGCCGAACCCCTCTCTTGACATCAATGATCACCTCCCTGTAGAATAGTGAGATTCTGGTAGTGAATCCGCAATATAGGAGGATCCTCACAGAGGATCCTGATGTACTGAGTTTGAACACCCTGTTTGGCTAGGGCTTTGATGACTGCTTTCATCTCAACAGAATCAAAGGCCTTCTTTAAATCAATGAATGTTAGACAGAGCGGCATCTTGAACTCCCGAGAAACTTCAATGAGCTTGGTTATCATGTGGATATGGTCAATCGTGCTGAATCCTTTTTGGAACCCAGCTTGCTCACATGGTTGTCCTTCATCTAGTGTTCTGCCAATCCTATTCAGGACGACTCAAGTGAACAGCTTGTAGATGACAGACAACAGGCAGATTGGGCGATAGTTGCCAATGTCGTGGATGTCTCCCTTCTTGTACAGTAGTACAGTCCTGCTGGTTTTCCATTGGAACGGAACCTTGCTGAGCCAGTGCATTTACTGACGGCAGGTTCTTCAGGTGTTCGGGTCTGACCTTGTCTGGGCAGGTGCTGTTTGCTTCTTTACCGACGAAATGGCATGTCGGATTTCGGAAGGGAGAATGTTGGGAACAACATATCCATCCTGCGGAATTTGGTATGTGGGCAGGTGGACATGGCTATCAAAGAGATCCAAGTAGAAGTTAATTTTTAAAAATTAACCAGAAATTAATTTTTAAAAATTCATCAAACATTGCTTCAAAACACCACTAGCCGTATTTCTTAAACCCTCTCTTCCCAGATTTTCTCCCCATGGCTTTTTATAGAAGTTTTCTTTGAAAATTGTAGACTTTTTGTTTGGGGTTTGGGTTTGGAGCCCGCCCATGGTGGTGCTCAGGGCCTGTCCCAGTGGACCCTGTGGTGTTGGGATCAGACCAGGGTTGATCACATGCAAGGCAAGTGCCTTCACCCCTGTACTCTCTCTCTGGTTCCAATGAATTCATTCTGGGAGAGAGACACCCCTGGGGTCTCTCTCAGGGTCACAGGGGACTGTGTGCTCAAGGTTTATTCTTGGCTCTGTGCTCAGGGCACCACATGCAGTGCCAGAACTCAAACCAGGGCCTCAGCCAGAGATCTGCACACTGGCAAGTGCCTTAACCTTTGTGCAATCCTTTGGGCCCAATAAATTCATCCTTAAGACTCAAAGCATTGAATAGACAAGTCCAAAAGTCGAGGAGGGCTAGGGACCGCTGACTCAGTGTTCCAGCTCCCAGGCAGGCCACACCCTCCCCAACTGCTGGGGTTACCTGCCAACTCAAACAAGAAAAGGCCACGGCCGTTTGCTTTCTCCTATGGCCTTGGGCTTGCTGGAACATTCACAGGGCGAGCTAAGCCAGCCGCGACCGGTCCCACCTCCAGTCCTCTCCCTCAGCAGCCACTTCCTTCTGGCGCCGTTCCCGTCCTTCCCAAGCATGCGTTGGGTGATGCATTCCCTCAGGCCCAGGGCACCCCTGTCTGTCTTGCAGTGGGGACTCTCCTGGGCCCTGGGCATAGGAACAGCTGCTGACCTCGGGCATTCCAGAAGCAACTCACAGCAAGGCAGCAGTTCACATTCACGTTCGTGCAACCATCTCTGAGGGCCCCCAGGCCTCCCAACTAACCCACCCCTCATACCCATCACCTGGAGGCCCGTGGAAAGCAGCTGGGGCTCGGTGCTGTGTACCTGGGGGCAGCTCTGAGAAGGAGGGCACTGGGGTCACGCTCACTGTGGGGCAGTGGGACTTCTCAGCAGGACTTCTCCACTTTGGGGCGTCCGGAGTGCAGCTGGGGTTCAAATCATTCACCCACTGGCCTGCACTGGCCCTGCCAATCCCGTGCATTTCTTTTTTCTTTATTCTTTTTTTTTTATTGTGCCTGGCATATCGAATACTCTCGGTAGCTTGCCGGGCTCTCCAAGAGGGGCGGAGGAATCGAACTCGGGTCGGCCATGTTGGCCGCTTGTAAGGCGAACGCCCTACCCGCTGTGCTATCGCTCCAGCCCGGCAAGCTACCGAGAGTATTCGATATGCCAGACACAGTAACAACAAAGTCTCCAATGGAGACGTTACTGGGCCCGCTCGAGCACATCGACGATCAATGGGAGGGCCTTTACCTTACCTTACCTTTTTTTTTTAAGTTTGTTAGGTCACATCCAGCAATGCTTAGGGGTTACTCCTGGCTCTGACTTAAGAATTCCTCCAGTGCTTGGGAGATCATATGGGTTGCTGGGAATTGAATTCAGGTTTGCCGCATGCAAGGCAAATGCCCTACCTACAAGGCTGTGCTATCGCTCCAGCCCCTCATTGCGCACGAGTTTCTGAACAGTCGCCAGGTCAGGAAGCCAGGCCAAGGGAAGGACTCAGGTGTCCAGGCTCCTCCCCTTCCTGGCATCTTCATCAAGCTGACCCAGAGAGCGCGCACAAAGAAAACGGGCGCTGCGTGAAATCCCCCTGGGTTCAGGCTCCCAGGAGGCCGCCAAGTCCTCCGGGAAAAATCTGTTCCTCTATCTCTTTTTTAAATTAAAGAACTCTGATTTACTTTTCCCTTATGGTCCATCAGCTCGGAAGCGGGATGCGTGCAAGCATGTGGCTGATGCACGGGGTTCCCACTTTCTTGGGGGAGTGGCAGGAATCACTCCACCCACCCCCCTGGAAATCTACCTTTTCTTCTCTCTCTCCCTCTTCCCTGTGTTTTTGGACCACACCTGGTGCTGGCTCTGTACTCTTCCCAGGACTTAGGGCTTAGGGCTATTCGGAGCGCTGGGGATCAAACTGGGGTCAGCTGTGTGCAAGGCAAGTGACTTCTGCACTGTGCTGTATCTCTCCAGCCCTGAGCTGAATCCCCCTGAGGGCCTCCCCAGGTGCCAGGGCCCCCTGATGAGCTAGGTGGGGGAGACCACGAGGTGCCAGGGTTAAACCCGCATGTCAGCCTGTGCAGGCGAATTCACTGAGCCCCTCCCAGCCGTGAATTTAGTGGGGGTTTTTTTTGGCTTTTTGGCTTTTGGGGTCACATCCAGCAATGCTCAGGGGTTACTCCTGCCTCTGCACTCAGGAATCACTCCTGGCAGTGCTCCGGGGACCATATGGAATGCCGCGGATTGAACCTGGGTGGGCTGTGTACAAGGCAAACGCCCTACCGGCCCCCTCAAAGCCACCTTAACTATAAGACCCTCCTCAAATAAAATGGAACATGAGGGTGTTCCGTGATACAGCCTTGGTTGGCCAAACCCTTTATCCTAACAGTATTTTTCTGAGATACGATGAGGATGGGGGAAACAGTGATTCTCAAAGGCTGAAACAAACAGATGGGATGGGATAAAAACAGCTAGGAAGCCCTCCTGGCTTGCTGGCATTTCCCGTGTGCTGCCTCCTCCATGCTCATTCATTTTCTGAGGAGCAGTAGAGGTGCGGGGGCATGAAGGACATTGTTCTCACTAGAAACACACACGGAGGTGTCCTGATGTCTGCAGGTCTTTAGAAAACTGAGAGAGGGGGTGGGAAGGGAGGAGGAGAGAGGGGGAGGGCAGAAGAGAGACAGGCTTGAGCATAAAAAAGAGATTGAGAGAAATAGAGCAAATACATCAAAATGGATTTTTAAATGATCTCTGAATTCCCTTTCTGCTCTCATTTCAAGTTTCCAAGAATGTATCAAAACTCTCCAACCAAATATTGAAAATTAGTGTTTAAAAGTCAACTGTAAGTCTATTTGAACAAGAAACTCATGCTTTATCTCCTTTCTTCTTCTCCAAGCTATAATTGTGCCCTTTAAAATCTAAATATTCGCTTCCCTTTGCATAATCTTTTTTATTTTTTTTTTGGTGGAGGTCCGTAGCAGTGCACAGGAGACCCAGCACAGGAGTTCAGTGCTCATGAAGGCCTGGGGCAGGGGGAACAGGGTCATCCTTACACCAAGTTGGAGGAACCATGTGGTGCCAGGGTTGAACTGGAATCCTGAGCACGCAAAGAGTGGGCAAAGGTGGGACCCATCCTTTGCATGCAGGACCCTCAGTTTGATCCCCAGCACTGCATGATCCATGGGCACCCAGGGGCAAGCTGAGTGGAGCAGCCATCAAGGGTATGATACTTCAAGGCAGAGCAACACTCAACACACTCAAGACCCCCAAGTTCCATCTCCGGCATGGCATGACTCCCCACCACTCCCGAGTGTAATTCTTGGGGACCAGATGGGGTGCCGGGGATCAAACTCGGGTTTAGCCAAGTGCAAAGCAAACGCCCTGCCCCCTGTACTATCTCTCCAGCCCCGCGCTGAGATATTTTAGAAGTCTCCCCAGTGAGCGCTGAGGGACACCACTGCCCTGCACTTAAATATTTAATAATCGAACAGTGGCATCCCCAGGCAGACAGAATGGGGGGAGGAGGGCTTCTCTTTCAGGGTGGAAAATGAACAAAATGAAGGCTGCCCTGAACACACGTCTCCACCTTCACGTCCAGTCCGGTCTTGTTATAGGAGCTGGTGTGGTTAATTGGGCGCTTTGGGAGGTGAAAGAAAGGTTGACCCATCTCAGCCTGCATCCCTGCCCTTGCCTGGAAGGTCCAGGAAGGTACTGCCCCCATCTGCAGGTCCCGCCCTGTCGCCCAAGGCCCCGCCCTGTCGCCCAAGGCCCCGCCCTCTTGCCCCGCCCCACGGCTCGAGGCCCCGCCCCATGTCCCCGACGACTAGCCCCGCCCCTCCGCCCGAGGCCCCGCCCCTCCGCCCGAGGCCCCGCCCTTCCTCCAGTGGCTCCGCCCCCTTCCCGCCCCGCGGGCCCCGCCCTCAGTACGCACCCAGGCCCCGCCCCGTCGCCCGCCCCACGGCCGGCCCCGCCCCGCCGCCGTAGCCCCGCCCGTCGCCCGTGGCCCCGCCCCTGCCGAGCTCCCCGCCCCACATAGGCCCCTCCCCGACAAGGCCCCTCCCCTCCTCACTGAGGTCCCGCCCCACATAGGCACCGCCCCGCCTAGGCCCCTCCCATCCCCACCGAGGCCCCGCCCCTCCTGCCGAGGCCCCGCCCCACAGCCCCCGTACTTCCTCTCGCTCACCTCCGCAGCCCGGGAAACTCCTTGTTTTCCTGAACTTCTGAACTCTGCCTGCTTCCTTCACCTCCGGTCCTTGGCACGCAGCCTGGGATTCTTTTATCTGCCGGTGGCCGGGTGCGGGAGGCCTCTCCCCACAGGGAGTTAAGGAGGAGCAGTTTTCACACGGTCTGCGTCCTTTGGGCCACGCGGCCTCTTTCTGCCTCCCTCCGAGGGGGCCGACTTCTGGGTATCTATGCCCTGGTGGCCTCTGCACCCTCCTTCCCGCCCCCATCCCGCCTTGCAGCCCCCACCTCCCCAGCCTGCACGCACAACCCAGCCCCTCTTTCCTGGGCTCTGCCCGCCTGAGTCACACTGCCAACCCCACGCAGCAGTCAGGAACTCAGCCGGACCTCCAGGACTGCAGAATTCTGCTCCACGCCCCCACCGCCCCAAATTCCTGCTTTTCTCTGCCCACACCCCCAGTGGGCTTCAGTATTTTGATTGGTTGACCACCTGCAGGTTTGTTGGCCATCCGGAAGTAGCATCCTGTCCTTTGCATGCAGGAGCCCCTGGTTTGGTCCCCAACTTTGCATGATCCTCCAGTTACTGAGCAGCGTCTCAGTACGGCCAGGTGGGGCCCCAATATAAATAACATCTCTGTGAGTCTGGGGAGACAGGTCAAAGGACTGGAGGGCAAGCTCTGCAGACAGAATCCCTGGATCCATCCTGGGCCTCCGCGGTCCCCCAACCACCACTAGAAATGATGCCCACCCAAGCACACACATCCCCAGCACCAGGTGTTGCCAAAGACAAAATACAAGGGCAACATAGCATGTTTCCAGACCGAGCTAATTGTCATTGAAGATGGAACAGTATTCCGATGCCATAGACGAAGAGCCCATCCATCAGAGACCGTTTCCATGCCCGGGTGTTGAGTGGCTTCCTTTTTTTCTTTCAATTTTTATTGACATCATAATTAACAGTGTTGTCCATAAGAGTATTGTTTCAGCTGTACAATGTTCCAATGCCAATCCCCCCACCAGTGTGTCCCCCCTCCACCAAAGTCTCCAGGCTCCCTCCCACACCCCCCCAGGGGTGATGGGGGTAGGGAAGGGTGCCGGGAAGGACCCGCCAAGGACAAGAGCCATCTCCTTGACTCATATCGACGCTCCCTGCCCAGGCCTCTTCCCGCCCAGGGTTCCTGCTATTCGTTGAGTGGAATTAAATTGGACCGGCTTAGCGCATCTCATTACTTAGCTCGTGGTCTTTGGCCATGATGACTAATCAGCCCCAGCATTTTTGGGACACGTTTTTTGTTGACATGGTAGGAACTCACAGGAACCCCAGGGTGGGTTTAGAAAGGCCCCCGACAGAACTGGAGAAGCTTTTCCTAAATGACTTTTCCTGTATCTCTTTATATAAAGTCTTTGTGGGCCGGTGGGGGAGGGTGCTGGGTGTGGACCCCCACTCCCACCGCCCCCCACCCCTCGCCTGCCTCACATGGTAAGTGCTCTGAAGCTGAGCCACATATCCAGAAGCTTTTTCCCAGCCCACCTCTCTTCCCCTGTGTGAGGAGAATAACCTCAGCCTCAGGGTCACTGACGTCAGCGTTCTTGGCCTGGAGAGCTGTTTGGGGCCAGAGAGCTGGACAGGGTAGGACTCCTGCTTTGCATCTGACCCTGGCTCAGGTCCCCAGCACTGCAGACGATCCCCCAGTCACTGCCAGTGGTCTCTCCTGAGCACAGAGGCAGGAATACCCCCTGAGCGCTATGGCCCAGTGCCACACCCCCAAAAAAAGTTGTTTTAGGGAATGAGGGTGTGGCCCAGTGGAGGCGCAGGAGACCTCATGGTTTGCTCCCGGGCACCTCATGGCCTCTGAGCCAGGCCAGCATGCACTGACCTCAGCCCCGTCAGCCCCGAGCATCCCCAGGAGGACTCCAGGCCCCCAAGTTCCACTGAGAGTGGCCCCTGCTTTAAGGGAGTTGTATCAGAGGCCTGAAGCATCCTCCAACACCACCTGGTCCCAGGCACCGGAAAAGTGAGCCCCGTTTACTAATGGCTGTGCCCTCCCCAGCAAAAAATATTTCCTTGTATCAGACACAGGAAAAAAGCAGAACACGTGACTTGCAATTAGCGGAGTATGCACTGTCTTTTCCACTGCCGGGAGGGCGTTGGCCTTGCATGTAGCCAACCCAGGTTCAATCCCTGGTGCCCCTATATGGTCCCCTGAGCTCCGCCAGGAGTGATTCCAGAGTGCAGAGCCAGGAGTAAGCGCTGAGCATCGCCAGGTGTGACCCAAAGCCAAACCAAAACAAGCAAACACCAAAAAATGTCTGTTCTTGTCTCACAGCTCTGAAAAGGGGAGAAGCTGGCTTCAGGAAGAGCCTGGCTGCCAGTGAATTACCCAGAGCCCTGGTCTCCATGCGGGGGCCTGGCCCTTCCCAATTTGGATGGACACCTCGTGCCCCGCCCTCACCCCAGCTGCTGCTTCCCTGGAGGCCAGAGGCAGGCACTGCCCTCTTGGGAAGGGAGAGCCCGCCAAGAGCCTTGTAGGGAAGGGCCATGGGGGGCCCCAGAGGAAGCTCAAGGCATTAACAGATTATGGACCCAGGGATTTTGGGAGGGAACGGCCCGCCTCCCTCAGGCAGGGCTCAAAGGTCCTCCAGTCCCCTCCCCCAGTACCTTCCTGGGTAAGCCCTGAGGGGTCGTGGGGAGCTGGCTCTGACCTCGGCCCAGGGACAGAGGCTCGGCCTGCAGCATTAGGAAAGCTGCCCCATGACTGGCCTGCGTGGGGGCACTTGCCTTACAGGTGGCCAACTCGGGTTTAATCCCCGGCACCCTCTAATGTCCCCTGTGCACCCCCTCCCCGAGTGATCCCTGAGCACAGAGTCAGGAGTTAGCCCTGAGCACAGCTGGTGTGGCCCCCAAAATGAAACAAGAAAACAAGACTTGTTTCAGCCAGACTCTTTCTAAGTTTCCTGAATTTGCTCTAAATGTGTCTTCTCTTCTTTTCCACGATTTCCCCTGAGGCTTCTTCATAAGTTTCCCGAATCTCCTTGGGCTTCCTGGTAGGCACCCCCCTCACCCCCCTCTCACTGCCAACCTGGAGCTAAGTTCGCCTACTCCTAGTTCTGTGCTCAGGGATCACTCCCGGGAGGGCCTAGGGGGGCCAAGGCTCACACCCGGGATGTCTGTGTACCAGACAAATGCTCTACCCATTGTACTAACTCTCTGGGCCCCGCTTCTACTTTGTTTGAAGGGGCCACTAGAAAACTTGCAGTTTCAGGGGCTAGCGTGATAGTACAGCGGGGAGGGTGCTTGCCTTGCACAGCGGACCTGGGTTCGATCCCTGGCATCTGTGTGGTACTCCCAGCACTGCCAGGAGTGACCCCTGAATAACACTGGGTGTGACCCAAAATTTAACAGGACAAAACAACTTTCAGTCGCATCCGTTTCTGTTTCTTAATTCACTGGAGTAGCATTTCTAAACCTGGGTCCCCCCGGATAATTCAAGGGACCGACATGTGAAAGTTGAATAAATGGGACCACTGCACAGAGTGGGGGGGTGGGGGACACACACAGTAGGAAGGGAAGGAGGGTGGAAGGGCCAGGTGGGAGTGGGGAATTGCTGCTCTGTCTCTGTGAGGCCAAGGAGTCTGCTTCTAGACGCAGCCCACGGCCTTCCCCGCAGGCTCTTGTGTCTACTGTCCCGCTGGAGACCAAGGCTGGCCTTGGCTGTGAGTTCCCGCAGCTCAGGTCCCTTGTCCATGCATGGCCCAGTTGGGTGCTTCTGGAGACACTCGAGCAACTGAAATGAGAGCAGTTCACACTGTGAGAGGTTCTGAAGCTCTCACGTGGTCCGAGGCAGCTGGAGAACTTTCAGGGAGACGGCCCATGGGGTAGGGGTGCGGGCACTTTAGCAAAACCAAAGTCGGAGTCCACTGACTCCATTCACCTAAGATGTCATAGAAATGAGAACCAGGCACGTGCCCGGTGGCACATGAAGGTACTCACGTCTTAGATTGTTTCCTGGTTTGGGGTGCCAGGGGCTACTCTTGGCTCAATGCTTGAGGGGGTCACTCCCAGAAGAGCTCAAGAACCACAGTCCCAGGGACTGAGCCCAGGGCTTCCCTGAACAAAGCACGCTCTCCAGTCCTTTGAGCCGTCTGCCTCAGATGTGTTTATTTAATTTTATTTATTTAATTACTGCTTTTTTGCTTTTTGGGTCACACCCGGCAATGCACAGGGGTCTCTGTCTCTGCACACGCCTATCTCTGCACTCAGGAATTACTCCTGGCAGTGCTCAGGGGACCATATGGGATGCTGAGGATAGAACCTGGGTCGGCCACATGCAAGGCAAATGCCCTACCCACTGTACTATAGCTCCAGCCCAGCCTCAGATGATTTTAACCAGAGACCAAGCATCCAGCTGCCAACTATTGATTGATTGTCCAATATTGTGTAAAGTACTCATTTAATGCACACCAACAAGCTTAAGAGTCAATAGTGTGACCAGCCTAATTTCCAGTTGGTGCCGGGGAGATCAGCTCACCTGTTTGAGGTCACACAGCTGGAGAAGGAACAATATGCTTCTCCCGTAAGTGTGTGTGTGTGTGTGTGTGTGTGTGTGTGTGTGTGTGCGTGAGAGAGAGAGAGAGAGAGAGAGAGAGAGAGAGAGAGAGAGAGAGAGAGATGCTCAGGGTTTGATCTGCACTGAGGAATCCCACCTGGTGGGGTTTAGGGAACCATATGGGGTGCCAGGACTCAAGCCCAGGTCGGCCCCGTGCAAGGCAAAGGCCCTCCCTGCTGTGCTCCCTCTCCATTTCCTCTCCCTTAAGCCTCGCCATCTCTGGCAAAGAGACATTGTACGTAGATCAGACCTAATACTGCAGGTAGTTCTTGCTAGCACACCTACTGCCCCGGGTTTTGCAAGTACAACATGATTCCTAAACAGCTTAGAAGGTCAGGGTTACAGAGAGGACACAGAACCTGCCAGAGAGACCCGGCACTCCCGCTCCCTCATAGCGAGGGCTTGTGTGCTGTGCATCCGAACTGAGTTGCAGGGGCTACTGGGCACCCACTGGGCTTTTCCCTGTCTCTGTCTTCTGCCCATCTTCAGAAGCGCTTCCTTAGGCAGAGGCGGGAGCACGCCTCAAGTGTGCCAGCCTGGCAGATGTCATGCCGCTGGCGCCAGTGTGATCCCTGTGGAGATGCCCCGTGGCCCTTGGCGCTGGATGGCTTGAAGGTGTTCAGGACTGGAAGCCAACAGCGGTGCAGTGCCCAGGCCCCAGCAGTAGGCACTGCTGCCCCCTACTGGCTGCACTGCGTCCTTGCCCAAAGCCCACCTGCAGGAAAACTCCGGCAGGGATTCCCACCACCCTGATGGATATGCTTGATGGATATACATCCCCGGGGAGTCCGAGGGCTGGGCTAGGGTCTCTCTGGCTCTTGCAAAGGGAGCAGCAGCCCCGAGGTCTGGAAATGCCACTCTCAGCCTCACAGATGAGGAAGTTCAAATAGCAACTATGCCTTCAGCGCTAAGCAGGGCTACCCAGCCTGCGGGAAACAGTAGCGTTTGTTCCCAGGACTCAGTGCCTGGAAGGAAAGCTTGTTGAGTGGCCGCTGGCGCCTCTCCACTTAGTTTTTCTTTTTGTTTCCAACTTAAATGCCATTCTTAGGGACAATTCTCTCATTTTTTTTCTATTTTTAAAATGTGTGGTTATATTATAATTAATTCATTATTTCTTGAATTATTTTATTATTTTAATAGGTTTCTTTTTATTCTTTTATTATATTATATAAGTTTTATCATATTATATAATAAATTATATTGCTGCATAATTATATATCATTATAATAATGTATAATATTAAATAATAAACAACCAAGATATTGATATTAAATTAATTGTTATTGAATTGATTGATGGGATGGAGTGATAGCACAGCGGTAGGGCGTTTGCCTTGTACACGGCTGACCCAACCGAACCGGGTTCAATTCCTCCGCCCCTCTCGAAGAGCCCGGCAAGTTAATGAGAGTATCTTGCCCGCACGGCAAAGCCTGGCAAGCTACCCGTGACATATTCGATATGGCAAACACAGTGTCTCACAATGGAGATGTTACTGGGCCCACTCGAGCAAATCGATGAACAACAAGAGAACAGTGACAGTGAAACTGATTGATATTAAATAATAAATAACAATGATAAACATACTATTCTTTTTTATTGGGCTGGAGCGATAGCACAGCAGTAGGGTGTTTGCCTTGCACGCGGCCTGTCCGGTCGACCCGGGTTCGATTCCTCCGCCTTTCTCGGAGACCCCGGCAAGCTACCTAGAGTATCTCGCCCACATGGCAAAGCCTGGCAGGCTCCCGTGACGTATTCGATATGCCAAACACAGTAACAACAAGTCTCACAATGGAGGCGTTAATGGGCCCGCTCGAGCAAATCGATGAACAACCAGAGGACAGTGCTACAGTGCTATTGAATGACCAATTCAGTTGAGACACAGTTACATTGTTCATGACTGGGTTTCAGTCATACAGTGTTCCAACACCCCTCCCTCCACCAGTGTACATTTCCCGTCACCAATGTCCCCAGTTTCTCTCCTGCCTTCCCCCCGCCCCCACAGCCTGCCTCTGTGGCTCTATGTCCCTTTTCTTCTCTCTCCTTTCATGCGCTGTGGTTGCAGTACCGGAAGGTTATCGTGAATATCCCTTTACCCCCTTTCAGCACTCAGCTCTTGTCCAGAGTGATGATTTCCGTCCTAGTGGGAAACTGTTCTCATTTCTTGCTCTGTCCACATTCCTGACTTTCCCCATGGCAACGGAGGAGGGGCGTGTCTTTGTCCTGTTTCTACTTTCTGTCCTACATGCCAACAGTTCCCTGACACTTTCCATCTTTTTGGGGGCCCTCCTTTTTTGAGGGGTGTCTCACCCAGCGGTGCTCTGGGGTGACTTCTGGCTCTACGCTCAGGGATCACTCTGGGCAGTGCTCGGGGGACCATATGGGATTCTGGGGATCAAACCCGGGTTTGCCTTGTGCAAGGCAAACAAACACCTCCCTGCTGGACTATCGCTTCTGCCCCACTAATTCACCTTTCCCTGTCGAATAACCTCTCCCTGGGAGGCCTCATTTTTTTCTTCCCCACAGGCAGCTGCTTCACTGAGCTGATGGAGTTTCAGCTGCTAGCAACCCAAGGTCGAGGTCGGAAACCCGAGTCTTCCACTCTGGGAGAGGTGGGTTGAAGGGACCGAGTGATAGCACAGCAGGTAGGGCATTTGCCTTGCACGCGGCCGACCCAGGTTCTATTCCCAGCATTCCATGTGGTCCCTTGAGCACCGCCAGGGATAATTCTTGAGTGCATGAGCTAGGAGTAATCCCTGTGCATTGCCAGGTGTGACCCAAAAAGAAAAAAAGAAAAGGCGGGTTTGAGCCCACCCAGCATCATGGTGGACTGCATCCTGGCTGAAGTGTTCTCACAGCAGTTGGCTGACCTCAGCGGGCAGGCCTCCGCCCACTGATGGAAGTTGCTGCAGGTAACGGCCAGGAAAGCCCAGGACATGAAAGCACGGAGACAGAGGCCACCGTCCCAGCAGGAGGAGGCATCCAGGTCTGACCCGAAAGGATCGGTGATTCCTGAAAGGATCAGTGATTCCTGAAGGGCCGTGCAGGGGAGAGTGGGGTTGGCAGCCAGGGAAACTAGACAGGGGAAATGCAAACAACACCGAAACTTTAAAATTAGAAAGACTATGAGGAGAAGTGCTGTTTTTTTCCAGAGTCCGAAGTGCTCTGAAGGGAAATTGAGAAAGACAAATGGAGTCAGACCACAGAGCAAAGGAGAGACCTGCAGAACACCCTCATTTATTGGTAAAGGTAAAGGCCCTCCCGTTGATCGTCGATTTGCTCGAGTGGGCCCAGTAACGTCTCCATTGGAGACTTTGTTGTTACTGTGTCTGGCATCTCCAATACTCTCGGTAGCTTGCCGGGCTCTCCGAGAGGGGCGGAGGAATCGAACTCGGGTCGGCCATGTTGGCCGCTTGTAAGGCAAATGCCCTACCCGCTGTGCTATCGCTCCATCGTTTCCGTAGTGTAGTGGTTATCACGTTCGCCTAACCCTCATTTATTATTATTATTATTATTATTATTATTATTATTATTACAGGTTTGGGACCACATCTGGCAGTTCTCAGGGGTGACTCCTGCCTCTGCACTCAGGAATCACTCCTGGCATGCTTGGGGGACAGGATGCTGGAGATTGAACTCAGGTCCACTGTGTGCAAGGCAAATGCCGTCCCTACTGTCCTCTCGCTCCAGCCCCCCTCATTTCTTTTTTGTTTGGGGTCACAGGTTTGGGGTCAGGGCTTACTCTCGCAGGGCTCAGGGCAGTGCTGGGGAATGAACCCAGGCGAACCACATGTGACACAAGCCCCCTACCCCGCACTCTCTCTTTCTCTGGATCAAATGCTTGCATTTTTTAATTGGTAATGTGGGAGTTTATTTTATTTATTTATTTTTGCTTTTTGGGTCACACCCGGCGATGCACAGCGGTTACTCCTGGCTCTGCACTCAGGGGTCACTCCTGGCGGTGCTCAGGGAACCATATGGGATGCTGGGAATCGAACCCCGGTAGGCCGCATGCAAGGCAAATGCCCTACCCGCTGTGCTATCGCTCCAGCCCCGGGAGTTTATTTTTTATTCCCCATTCCCCCAGGTTTTTCACTGAGGCCCCTGATCTCCAACTATCGGTGCTGGACTTTCATGCATGGGGCATCCTTGTCCCGAGGTTCCCACCCTCCGCCCCCGTTCTGCAGGCTGTCTCGGGGGTCTGGTTACTCCCAGCTGTGCTCCTTTGGATCACACTATGAGCACGTTCATTCAGTCTCTGTCCCTCTCCCATCCCCTGACTTCATGCGGCAGGATGGCACCTCTGACCCCCAGTGCCACCTCTGTAGCGGCAGTTGCAGGACCCCCTCCTTCCTCCTTCCTGAGGGTTGGGCTCGTTCCCCTACAGGGATAGAGAGACCACGACTGCCCTGCATAGCCTGCAAGATGCTGTTGGCTGGGGCTGGGAGGTGGGGTTTGGTCCCGGCTGTGTTCAGGAGGACCTCTGATGACCTCTGAGTAGTGCTTGGGGGACACTGTGCTGTTCTCTCTCTCTCTCTCTCTCTCTCTCTCTCTCTCTCTCTCTCTCTCTCTCCTCCCCCTCCCTCCTTCCAGCTCCCTCTCTCCCTCTCTCTCCTTGTCTTTCACCCTCTGTCTCTCCCTCTTTCTCCTCTCCACCGCCCCCTTCCCTCTCTCTACTCCCTGAAGGCCTGCTCTCTCCTTCCTCAGCTCTGGCCCCTAGACACCCTCCTTCCACTTGGCCCCTACACAGAACTTTCTCCCCCCAGGCCACTGGGGGTCCCTCCAACCTCCAACTCTTGAGTCTCAGAACTGCAGCCCTTATTTTATTTGCAGAAACGGGGGTGGGGGGGACGGCCACACCTTGTGCCACTCAGGGCTCACTACTCCTGGTTCTCTACTTAGGAACTACTCCTGGCGGTGCTCAGGTCTTCTGTGTGCAAGCTGAACGCCTCCCCACTGTGCAATCTCCTCCTCCCACCCCCCCCAGAGTAACAGTTGAAGGCTTGCTTTATTCATTGTCTCTGAGAGCACTGTCCCCCTACTCTGCCATTTCCAGCAATACACACCACCACTACCCCCACCCCCCACCAAGCCTGACACTGCAACTGAGACATGAGCAAGGCATGGAGCTTTCTGGGAGCTCTGAGTACAGTGCTCCTCATTCTCCAGCTGTGTCCCTTGCTGTGTGGCCCTTTTCCCACTTCCGGGGTCCCAATCCTGGCACCTCCCTCTCTCGGGTTCCTTCCATTGTCTCTTCCACTATGGACCTTGGGGTTCAAGGGCCCTAAGTTGCGCCCCACCCCCTGCAGCATGAATTCCACTTTGCCTGCAGCCTAACCGTGAGCAGGGTGCGGGCAGCAGGCTGAAGGGTAGGGAAACCAGGGTGCCAGCCAGAGGGTGCCACGGGCTTCCCAGGGTCACAGCCGGGCAGGACCGGCCCCAGCTGCCCCACCCTTGCACTACCTCCCAGGCCCAACGCTTATCTTGTGCCCCTGAGCACCTTCCCTTCCAAATCTTAATCTCCAAAGGAGGGAAGCTGAAACCGGACCCTGCCCTAGATTTTGTTTTGTCTTTTATGGAGGGTGGGGAGGGGGCCACACTCAGCAAGATGCTCAGGGCTAGTCTTGGCTGTTCTCAGGGAATCTCCCCTCCCCCCCCAGGCCCCCCCCCCCCCCCCCCCCCGTGGTCTGGGGCTGGCTGTGGGCTAGGCCAGGCCTTCCCCTGGGTATCATGGATGGGGGTAGGCAGCTCACCTTCCCCCGGGACCACTGGGGTGGGGGCAGGAGCTGGTGAGGAAAGAGATTTCTCTATTTCCCTCCGGAGCAGCACCTAATTTAAGGGCAGGTGTGCAGCGAAAGGCTTTGTGGGGGGGAAATTACAAACTTTCTCAATGAGATCCCCAAGGGTTCTAGAACAATCAGAAAAGCCCTTGGGACTCTGAAGATGAGCTGCATTTGGCACCTGTCCACTGTTTTCACTAGCTTGACCAGGGGGGCAGAGAATGTAGGCTGGGGCCTTTGGGCCAGGGAGGGTGTGGCCAGAGAAGCACCTGGTGGGGGGGTCAGGGAGAAGGTCAGAGTCCAGCCCCAGTGCCCCCCACTTGACAACTCTGGGGCCTGCCCAGTGGGGAGGGCGCGCACCTTGCAGGAGGCCCACCCGGGCTCCATCCCTGCCATCCCACAGTGTCCCAGAGCCTGTCAGGAGTGTTCCCTGAGTACAGAGCCCAGGACAAGGGAGGAGGACAGTAGCCGGACAGGGAGATTGCCAAACCAGGCGGCAGGGCCAGAGGGGCTGGGCACCTGGGGGGGGGGGGCCACAGGCCCAGGGTCAAGACCTGGTTTCTGGGAGTAGCAGTAATTGCAGCCTTCTCTATCCCCGGGCTGGAGAGGGTTCTGGCCCAATCCTGGGGGCCACGGGCTTGAGATAAACTCCTTAAAACCATGGGTGTGGGCAGAATCGCAAATTCCTTTTTTTTTTTTTTTTTTTTTTTTTTTTTTTACTTTTTGGGTCACATCCGGCGATGCTCAGGCGTTAGTTCTGGTTCTGCACTCCGGAATTACTCCTGGCGGTGCTTGAGGGACCATATGGGATGTTAGGACTCAAACCTAGGTCTGCTACGTGCAACGCAAACGCCCTCCCCGCTGTACTATCGCTCCAGCCCAGAAGCCTGAATTCTGTTGGACCAGCAAAGGTTTGTCACAGTCCAGCACGTTCCGTGGATGCTGCAGACTTGTATTTTTAACAAGCCCCGAGAGACAGGGCTGCTTAGGGGACCACCTCAGGGATGGGGCCCCCAGGAGGCGAGAGGGCAGGGAGGTGGGTGCGCGGGGGGGGGGGCGGGGGGGGGGTCGGGGGAGACCCAGAGAGAAGAGGTTGGTGAGAGGGAAGCTGGGAAGGGGGTCTCTCCACACCCATGGATGAGGCCTGTTGGGAGGGGGGGTCCCAGCTCAGCGGGAAGGGGCTAACCCAGGATCCCTGAGCACCACTGGGTGTGGGCCCCAAAAAAACAAATTAGAAAGGTGGGCTAGGGCTTCTCCCAGCCCACCCAGCCCACCCTGGGGTAAACCTGGCCTGTCCCCTGGTCCTGTGACCCACGGGGGGCCTTCACGTACAAGTAGTACATCACGGTCCCCCCCTTCAAAGTCTCACTGGCACAATGAAGGGAGAAACTTGACATAATGGCTGCACCCCACTTGTTTGCAAAGGAGCATTGGGGAGAGAAGTTTGGCAGGAAAAGCTGCAGGTTCTGCAGTGAAACATGGCGTTCCGTCTGTTTGTCTGGGGCTACCGCGGCCATGCTCAGTTATTACTCCCAGTTCAGTGCTCAGGGACCATTCCTGGCTGGGCCTCCGGGACCATAGGACCAAACCCAGGCCACGTTTTCTAGCGGTAACATTTGAGGGGGTGGGGGCTAAGCAAACAACCCCCACAACTCACAAAGCAAAAGATGCACCGTTAATTGGGGGGCGGGGGTGACATAGTTTGTCCCAACTGTTAGGGGTCCCGCCCCGGTGGTATTCAGGAATTCCAACGGGGGGAGCGGGAGGGGGTCTGCAAGCCCAGGACCAGAGAGGTTGTCCAGACGGTTGAGTGGGTGCAGGAGACCCCCGGCACCACGTGGGCCCCAGAACCCCAAACTGGGAATAGCCCCTGAGAACGCCAAAAAAAAACAACAAAAGGCAAAATTTAATTTTTTTTTTAAAGCGAAACCAAACCAAAGCTCAACGTGTGCCCTAAAGAGCCCAGACGGGTGTGTTCTCCGCGGAGGCCTGGGCAGGAGTCGGGGCGCAGGAGCGCGGGGCTGCCAGGGCATCGCCTCGCCCGCACACCTGCGGGGCCCCGCGCGCGCGGAGCCGGGACCCCGAAGGCTTTCCCGCCTTTGCACCCCCCTCCCCTCCCCGAGCACTCTCCAGGGGGCACCGCCCGACCCGCGGGGACGCCCCAGCCCGCGACTCGGCGCTTCCCGCGCCCTGGGCACCGGCAGCCGCGTGCGCGGGGGTCTGCGCCCGCAGCCGCCCCCGGCCCGGGACGCACGTGCAGGGCGGACAATGCAACTCGGAGCGGGGGGCCCCGGCAGCCTGCGAGGAACTTGGCGGCGGCGCGGGCGCGTCCCGCCGGGCTGCTGGGGGTCTCGGGGGGCCGCGCCGCGGAACAATAGCGGGCAGCCCGGGGTGGGCGCGGGGCCCCCCGGGGTGCCGGCGCGGCGGGACAGGTCGGTGCGGGGGCCGCGCTGCAGCCGGGCCGCGGGCCCCCGCGCCCCGCGCCGCTCGGGAAACCCGCGCGGCCGCCCGCGCCCCGCGCCCCGTCCCGGCGGCGCCCGGCGCGGCCCCTTTAAGGCGGGCGCGGCCCGAGCGGGCGCGAGCGCGCGCGCCCCCCGCGGCGCCCCCGGGGCCCTCCCGCCCGCCGCCTTCGCGTTCCGGCGACGCTTAAGGGCGCCCGGCCGCGCGCTGCATTGTGGGAGCGGCCGGGCCCCGCGCTCGGGAGGAGGCGGAGGGCGCCGCGCGCACCGGTAAGCGCGGGCCGCGGGCTTAAAGGGGCGGCGGGGCGGGCGGCGGGACCCCTCGGGGCCGGCCCGGGGCGCGGCGCGGCGGCGGCGGCGGGCGCGGGGCCCGAGCCGGGCGGGCTGCCGGGGCCGCTTTAAAAGAGAAGCGCCGCCCGCGCGCCCCTCGGCCGCCGCCGCGCCCGGGCGGGGGCGCGGGCACGCACGGGTTAACCGGGCCCGCGGCCCCCGCGTGCGCCCCCCGCGTGCGCCCCCCGCGCCCCCGCCCGGGCGCCCCTTTGTCCCCGGGCGGCCGCGGGGCGCGGGGGCGCGGGCGGGGGGCGCCGCCTGCCCCCCCTCCCCGGCGGCGCGGGGCGGGTGGGGGGACCCGGGTAAGGCGGGCGGGGGGCGGCGGGCCCGGCGCATTGTGCGTCCCGGGGGGCGAGCGGGGTGCACCGGGAGTCATGCCGTGGGGGGGGCCCGGCGCGCGTCTCCCCCCCCCCCGCCCGCCCCTCCGCCCGCCGGGCAGTTGGTGGTCGCGGGGTCGGGGTCCGCGGGCAAGCGGAGCGCTCCCCTCCCCGGAGCCCCCACCCCCCACCCCGGCCCCCTGGGGAATGCGGAGACTGCAGTCGGGGCTAAGGTGTTTGCAACTTTTTTTTTTCTCCTTTCTTTTTCTTACCCCCTCTGATAAAAAGTTGGGGAAGATGTAAATTGCATTTAAAGGGAAGTGAGCCGCCCCCCCCACCCCCCGCCGCTCTCACCCTGCCTTTTTTTTTTTAAAACCCCTTTTTCCTTTTTTTTTTTTTAATTTCTTCGGCTGCGGATCGGAGATAGGAAAAAAAAAAAGGAAAAGGTCCGTGAGTCCTGTCCCCACCACCCCACCGCCCCGCGTCGGTGCTAATAGAGGGAGCAGCTAGCGCATTCCTTCCGGACCCTTCAGAGTGGAGGGGTTGCTTGGAGTTTTCCCAACTTGGCCTTTTGCTTTGCAAGCCCCCCCCCTTCCCCATCCTGTTTTGTACAGGTGGTTTACCTGGAAGTTGGGGGGATTTTACTCCTGTAGGCTTCAGACGCATCCTTGCTGTGCTGGTCCCAAATGTGGTCTTCTCTCCTGGGGGATGGGTGGGCAGTAAGCGTTTGCTTCCAAACCCAGGTTTTGTGAGCTCGTGGGTGCCCCAGGGTGGGAACTCCACAAACGGGAGGAATCAGGCTCTTGGTCATGAACTTGACTTAAACTGGCCCTGAACCGGGAATGTGTGCAGTGCTCGGGGGTCAGGGATGAACTGGGGTCTGCCGTGTGCCCAGTGCAGTGTCGGTCTGGAGGTTGGTAAACCCCTCAGAGCACCTGTGAGGTTTGGGGTCTCACATGAAGGGCATCTGACTTGGATGAGTTCCAGAAACTTCTGGTAGTACCAACAGCTAGTGATGTCGGTTCTGTGTCTGGTTTGAGTCCTGCAGTGAGTATCGGGCAGCGGAGTGCGTGCCGGTTTGGGTGGGATGTTTGCTTTCTAGGAAATACCGCTGCCTTCCAGCCGTGGTTCGCCCTGGATGGAGCGCAGGTGCTGAGTGGCCGTGGGGTGTTTGAAAGCCGTGTTCCTCCTTTCGGGAGGGGGGGCTTCCTATTAGGGCGGGATGGCGCCGTGGCCTTCAGCTCAGAGGGAAAAGTTTTTCCTTCCTGAGTGGGTTTGACCTTTCCGAAGAACGTCTTCTCCGCCGTTTCTAGTTGGGGGTGTTTGTTTTCTGGATGAGATTAGCAAGATACGAGGTTTTCCTGAAGGTTGGACATAGGGGTTCCTAGGAAGAGACTTGGGGCTTTGTGTTCTGGAGGGCACTGTGAGAGCCAGCTGGGGCTGGGCAGTGTCCTCCCCCCGCCCCCTACTCCAGGCGTGGCAGCCCAGCCCAGCCTCCCCTTCCTGGCAGATGCCAGGGAAAATCCTTTTAACTGTCTGTCTTTGTTTTGGCGCTGCCAGGGGGTCCGTGAAGAACCCAGCCAGCTTGGAGAGGGCGGGGAGGCGGCGTGCGCCCCAGAACCATGTCTACACGGGAGTCCTTTAACCCCGAAAGTTACGAATTGGACAAGAGCTTCCGGCTGACCCGGTTCACGGAACTCAAGGGCACGGGCTGCAAAGTGCCCCAGGACGTGCTGCAGAAGCTTCTGGAGTCCCTGCAGGAAAACCACTTCCAGGAAGATGAGCAGTTCCTGGGCGCCGTTATGCCCAGGCTTGGTAGGTACCACCTCATCTGCTCGGATTCCCCTCCTCCCAAAAAAAGCCAAACCAGGTCCCGGTGTTATCCGGATGTGTGCTTTCCCTGTGAGAAGGGTTGGAAGCGCAGTCACCGTTACGTTCTCTTTTTCTGGCTTGTTTGGGGGCTTAATTGCAACGCTCCGAGGGGCCAGAGCCATAGTGTGAGCACAGAGCCAGAAGTAAGCACTGAGCACCACCAGGTGTGACCGGAGCCTGCCTTTCCACACCAGAAGCCGCGCTGGAGCAAATGATCTCCTTAGCTGAGAGTCCCATGGAACCTCCTCGCTGGCCCTCTCCTACAGCTCTCTGTCAAACCCTTGTCTTAAGCCAGGAAAACACTGCTAGACGTGGCAGCCCCGTCCCCAAAGCCAGAGCTTCTCAAAAGAGGCTGGTGGGGACCCCCAATCTCAAAGACCGCAGGGTCGTGGGGAAGGCCTAGTGGGCGTCCCATGCTGCCTGCCCCTCCTGTTTTCACTCTGGTTTTGCTTGTTTTGGGGTCACACCTGGCAGTGCTCAGGGCTTACTCCAGGGAGGGTTGGGGGACCAGCTTGGGTGCTGGCGATTGAACCCGGGTTGTTGCGTGCAAGGCAAAATGTGCTGTGCTGTGCTGTGGCTCTGGTATGAACTGGTCTGGGCTCTCAAGCTTTAGTGTTCTGCTCTGTAAAATGGGTTAATACTGTCTGTCATTGCTGCTTCCCAGGAAACGCGTCTCCTGTGTCTGTACACTCAAGGCCGCGTGTTTGTTTCTGTGTTCCGTGTCCCCGTGAAAATGATTGTGCCGTGCTCTAAAGTGGCGTCAGCTGCAAGTTTTTTTTAATGGACCCGAGTTTCTGATGTTCTTTTATCCCGGGAATTGCCTTTGATCCAGGCCCATCTGACCTGGCACCCGAGAGCCTAGGCCAGGCTTGTCCTTTCCTTGACTGCCTGACCCAGGCTCCTCCCAGAGCTGGCCTGTCCCCATTTCCCCAGGCCCCTGGCGGGCTGACCCTTAGATTGTGGACACGTGGAGTGAGCCGGGTAGAGCAGTGGTGTCCAGGGGGATGGGGTGTGAGCCAACTTTGCAAGTCTAGGCAGACAGCAGTGAGACAGCAATTGGGTAAACTGAGCCAGCCTGCCCCCACAGTTCCGGTAGACTTGGAATATTGGAGCATGCGACTCATTGAGAACATCGCTAATGGAGCCCCAAGCCACAGAACAGCCAGCCCAGATTTGATTCCCGGCACCCCCTGGGGTCCTTCCCCCCCCCCCCCCCCCCCCAAGTATCCCTGGGTGTGGCTCCAAACCTTTTTTTTTTTTGAAGCTTAAAAGACCTCACACGTGAGGTGCTGGTGCTGAGTGAAGTCTGGTGAGGCTGCTTAGACCTCTTCACCCTCTCAAGGTCCCCTGTGGCCAGCCAGTGCCCTGCTGGACAGGACAAGGCCCCGGGGGCGGCCTCTGGGTTCCATCCCCAGCACTGCAGGAAGACAGACCACTTCTGATGCGGGTGTAAATATGTACGAAACAGCCCACAAAGGAAGAGATTTAATTCCAAGTGGTCACTCAAATCAGAAACACTTGAAGCCAGAGTTCCAGAGGGGTTTGCGTCGTTTCCAGTAATTCTGTCGCTGAGAGGGAAATTTGGAAAGCGCCCGCTGCCTGCCTCCCTCCCAGAGGGAGCGGTGGCACCCTCGGAGGAGCCCCGGGGTTAGGGTCCTGCTGGGGGAGAAGCGGCAGGCAGGGCGAGGCACTGTCCGGGTGTCCTGGAGCAGTTTCTGAGAACTCTTGCACACAGTGCTCTCGGGATGAGCCTGGGTGTGGCAGCTGGCGAAGTGGGTTCTGAGGGCACAGACCTGGGGAGCTTCCCTCGTGACCCGCTGCCCCTTCCGAGCGTTTCTGCTTCGCCTATTCTTCGGTGGTTTTTGTTTTGGGGGCCATACTTGGCAGTGCTGGGGGGACCCGGTGGGGTGCTGGGGAGCAAACCCTGGTCAGCTGCGTGCAAGGCCAGCGCTCTGCACTCTCTCTCTGGCCCCTTCCGGGGATGCTTAGAGAATTATGGCTTGCAGCACGAGCCTTGGCTGCTGTTTGCATTTCACAGGGGAGCATCCGGTGTGGGCGGGGGGTGGCCAGCCCTGAGGCCTGCGGTGCCGTGGGGGGCCCTCCATGTTTTATGAGTTGCCGGGGCAAGAGAAGAGCGACCCCGAGAGGCAGGAACCATGCCTGCCTGCCCTGTTGGTGCCTTGTGCATTCCCGTCCCAGGCCAGGAGCCAGCACAGGTCCCTGGTCCCCGAGGCTTTGCTGGACCCCAGCACGGAGCCCCCTGCACGGCCGCAGTTCCCTCCCCCGTCTGACGAGGGCCCCTCGCTTCCCCACAGGCATCGGCATGGACACGTGTGTCATTCCCCTGCGGCACGGCGGCCTGTCCCTGGTGCAGACCACCGACTATATCTACCCCATCGTCGACGACCCCTACATGATGGTGAGTGGTGGCTGTGCCTCCTTTCTCTGCTGCTGTTCCTGGACAAGGGTTGCTGGACCCGGCGATCAAACACTGGTCCATGCAGTGTCAGCCCTAGCAGCTCAGGGAAGCTCCCAGCTGGGCAAGACGTGGTCCGGGGTGGACATGCCCATCCTGCACATGTGCCCTGACTGCCAGCCTGGACCCCTGCAGAGCTCTTGGCCAACGCCCATCCCCCCTGGCCCCCGCGCCACTCCCCTGCACCTGGGCCTGTGCCTTGGCTCCCTCCGCTCTGCCGGCCATGCCCCAGGGAGACTGGGCAGGGGGCAGAGGGCCGGGGGGAGACAGAGGTGCCTCCTCCTGTATTGGGGGCCATACCCAGTGGCGCTTGGACAGCCCTTGGCAGTACCAGTGCAGGGCTCAGGCAGGGCTGGTCAACCAGACACAAGGCAAGCGCCTGGGCTGGACCGTCCGAGTTCCCAAGCCCCAGTGTCCCACGGTGCCTGCCCGCTCCGTGGTGTTCGCGCTCCGAGGGGCAGAGCCCGGGAAGGCTGCGTGCTGGGGAGGGAAGCGGGGTCCCCTGCTCCGTCCTGCCACCGACCCTGCTCTGTCTCCTCCCTCCCTCCAGGGCAGGATCGCCTGCGCCAACGTCCTCAGCGACCTCTACGCCATGGGGGTGACCGAGTGTGACAACATGCTGATGCTGCTGGGGGTCAGCAACAAGATGACGGACAGGGTGAGGCCCGGGCCGTGGGGGGCCAGAAGCCGGCTGCTCTCCCCGCGCGTGGGCTGTGCCCAGGTGGCACTCGGCCTGGCGCCCACATCACCCATTGCGGTGCTTTGTGTGAACAGCCCTTGTGTTGGTTTCTGTCCCCGTGAGGGAGATGACCCCTTCCCGCACTCCTGCAACCCCAGATATGCTTGTGGGAAGGGGCGCAGGGGCCTCGGGGGGCTTCGCAGCTGGTGCCTGAGCAGCCCAATGGGCAGGTCTGGGCCCAACTGGCTCGGAGTTAGCCGAGTGCCAGTTATCTTTTGAGGGGTGGCGGGAGGGGCTGTTGGATTTGGGGGCCACGGCCATCAGTGCTTGGGGGACCACACGGGCTGCCAGGGATCAAACCTGGGTCGGCAGTGTGCAAGACGTGGACAGTCCTAGCTGCTGTACTGTTGCCCCGCCCCGGTGGGGTTCTTGGGTCCTTTACGATGTTCTGGCGGGCTCTTCTGGGTTCTGAGCTGAATGATGTGACTCTGAATTTTTGTCCTCTTGCACCCTAGGAAAGGGATAAAGTGATACCCCTAATTATACAGGGCTTCAAAGATGCAGCCGAGGAGGCAGGGACGTCTGTGACGGGCGGCCAGACCGTGCTGAACCCCTGGATTGTCCTGGGCGGAGTGGCCACCACGGTCTGCCAACCCAATGAGTTCATCATGTGAGTCTGTCTTCGAGGGCCAGAGAAGTGGCTCAGTGGGCAGAGCACGTGCTCCACTGCAGGAGACCTGGGCTCTGATTTTGGCACCTCCCGGTTCCCCTAAGCTGGGAGTTTTCCTCCGCCAAACACACACCTG
Organism: Sorex fumeus; assembly: GCF_029834395.1. Classification (NCBI taxonomy): domain Eukaryota; kingdom Metazoa; phylum Chordata; class Mammalia; order Eulipotyphla; family Soricidae; genus Sorex; species Sorex fumeus. Next base: position 11,598,349 of record NW_026606083.1, on the reverse strand, counting down.
CACAGGCGCGCACGCAGCCCCCTTCTGAGTGATCACCTCAGACGTATGTTCTGGTGCTTTCGTGGGCCCGTGACCAACACAGTGCCAACGTGCCATGCAGGACATCCCCTTAGCAGCCAGGCGTCCTGGCTCTGGCCCTGGGGGGCTTGAGACTTCGTGTTTAAGACTCAGTCAGTCTGACTGTGGCCCGGGGACGGCGTGTGCGGCCCCTCGGTTCCATCACAACTGAATAGAACGTCTGGTTTTAAAAAGTTGGTCCTGTTTTAAGACTCGTAGATTTATTTTTGTGTGTTTGGGTCACACCAGTGCTGTTCGGGACTTGCCCTGGCTTTGTGCTCAGGTCACTCCTGGCAGGCTCCCGTGGGGGCGTTGGGCGGGCAGGTCGGCCCCCTCTGCTGACGGCTCCTGTCACTCAGCTCACCGTCTTCACCCAAAAGTTAGCACCTTGAAGTGCTCCCTTTGTCGGGGCTATGCCTCTGTCACCCCATCTAGCACCCAGTCGCCTCAAGTCAGCCTCCAGGCAACCGTCCTTCCTTGTCTCCAGGCTGTTGGGACTATGGGGGCTCAGCCCTGCGTGTCCCAACCCTGGTCCCTCCCCTCCCCATCTCGCTGCCTTTCCAGGAACGGTGGCTGTCAGCACCGTTCCTCCTGCTGTCTGGGCGGGAGAGAGTTCTGGGCTTCTGTCTCCGAGTCTACTGCACTGGTCCCCAGGCCCGGGTCCCGGGCGTGTGCAGGGCGGACCCTCAACGCTGTCTGCAGCTGGTGCCCTGCCCGGCTCTGTGTCTCTCCGAGACTCGCCATCACCTGTGTCTTCCCGGTGGCCAATGGCCAAGCGCTTTCTCCGAAGGTACTTTGTGGCCCCTTGAGGGTCTTTGGAGGAATTTCTCTGCGTGTCGCAGGCCCAGGTGGGTGCTCGGGAAAGCGCCCAGCACCCTTTCTGTGGGGATTCTCCCCAGGTGGATACAGCCATTGGCAGACTTTCCCCATGGCCGGGGTGAACGGCCCTGTAGCCACTTGTCCTCTGCATCCCCCTCTGCGGAGTGAGGCGGGTCAATTCACAGAACCAGCTTCACGGGCGCTGCCTGTGAACACCAAGCCAGCGGTGCTGGTGAGGGTCACTGAGCGGTGAGGGGCGCACAGCACCCCGGCCTGCCTGGTGTTGGCTTCATGCAGGCCCGTGGAGTCAAGTCTTCCCGCCCTGCTGGGCTGCGGTAGCTCCCGCCCGCCCACCTCTCACCCACCCCAGCTGATGCTTTTCTCCCGCAGGCCAGACAACGCCGTGCCGGGGGACGTGCTCGTGCTGACTAAACCCCTGGGGACGCAAGTGGCCGTAGCCGTGCATCAGTGGCTGGACATTGTGAGTGACCCCGCCTGTAGGGGGCTGGGCAAGGGGTGGGGGCACTCTCTGTGCCCATCATGGCCCGCCAGGTCTGTTCATGACGCAGCCTCAGTGCTGCGGGAACTCCGGGACATGGTCAGGGCTGGACCAGGGCGCTACCTGCTGGGCACCGGGATTGCTCCCCAGCACCACAGAACAGCCAATCCGCGAACACCGTGCCTGTCCAGAGCAGAGAATGCGCGTTCTGGTGTGGGGACACTCTGGGTAGTTGGCAGTTTGCATGACTTTAGTCATGAGGGTCTTTTGGGCCATAGTTTTGTCTTTGTTTTGTTTTGGGGCCACACCCGGCTTTGCTTTGTTCCTGAACAAAGCCAGAGGTGACCCCTGAGCACCGCCGGGTGTGGCTCTAAAACTCAACAAAGAAACCCCCAAAATAAAAAGACTCCCCAGCGGATGATGCTGTCCTCTTTTTGGCTCAGAGTAGAGATTAACCCTCTCCCTCCCTGTTGTGGTCAGCCTGAGAAGTGGAATAAAATCAAGTTGGTGGTCACGCAGGAGGATGTGGAGCTGGCGTATCAGGAGGCCATGATGAATATGGCCAGGCTCAACAGGACAGGTACAAGGGCGCCGGGGTGGGTCTCGGGGCGCATCCCACTGGTGCCGGTCATGGACCGAGGCTGCACTGCCCCAAACAGCATCACTACCTGCATTTTTTCCCAAAACCTTTTCTATGTTTAGCTGGTTGTTTAATTTTGTTCATGTTATAAGTGATAGATTTTTATGCATTTTACATGCACGTGGAGCCTGCTTTTTCCCATTGAGCATCACAAACTCACCCCTCGGGGGGCTGGAGAGAGAGCACAGCAGGTAGGGCGCTTGCCTTGCACTCCGGCTGACCTGGGTTCGATTCCCAGCATCCCATATGGTCCCCTGAGCACCGCCAGGAGTAATTCCTGAGTGCAGAGCCAGGAGTAATCCCTGTGCCTTGCCGGGTGTGACCCCAAAAAGCAAAAAAAAAAAACCCTCGTGTTTGTTTGCCGCATGTGATTTTTTAATGACTATGCACTAGGGATATGTGTGGTTCTTTCTCCTGCACCTGAACAGTCTTTTTTTGTTTGTTGGGGGCTGCATTCAGAGTTTCTTAGGACTCCTGGCTCTGTGCTCAGGGATCACTCCTGGTAGGGGTCGGGGCAACCGTTAACGAGGGATTGAACCCGGGTCAGCCACGTGCCAATGCCCAACTTTCCATACTCTTTCTCCAGCCCAGACACTTCCTTTTTTAAATCTGGGGGCTGGAGTGGTCCAGTACCACGGGTCAGTGCTTGCGTCGGGCGCGGCCGCATGGGATTGCCTTCGCCCCTGGGCGGTAAGGGCCGATGCTGGTTCCGGAGTGGCCACGAGGCTTTGATGGAGAACTGGGGTCACTGTGGTCGCTGGGAGGTGCAGGCAGGCCACGAGTTGGAATTTGCATGTGCAGGGGCCCCCACAGTCTCAGCCCCCAGCCCCGCAGTGACGTGCCCCTGTCCCCTTAGCCGCAGGCCTCATGCACACGTTCAACGCCCACGCGGCCACGGACATCACGGGCTTCGGCATCCTGGGCCACGCGCAGAACCTGGCCAGGCAGCAGCGCAATGAGGTGTCCTTCGTCATCCACAACCTGCCCGTGCTGGCCAAGATGGCAGCCGTGAGCAAGGCCTGCGGCAACATGTTCGGCCTCATGCACGGCACCTGCCCCGAGACCTCAGGTACACAGCGTGTGAGTGCACACGCGGGAGTGCTCGTGGATATGCATGGTGTGTGCGTGTGGTGTGTGCATGCTCATGTGAGTCTTCATGCTCGCGTGTGGTGTTTGTGTGTGAGCCTGCAGGGGTGTGTGTGGTGTGTGCGTGCTCGCATGTGGCATGGGTACACGTGTGTGGGTGCGAGTCACTGCCCTCTGTGGGGCCAATCTGGGCTCTGAGCTAAGACTCGCTTGTGACTTGTAGAAGCAGCGTTGGAAGGGGGACCCATGTGCATGGGTGACATTGGACAGGCTCCTTTTTATTTTTTTTCCCCCCTTAGAAATACATGTTTAAAATCCCCAACTAGGGACTAGAGCAATAGCACAGTGGGTAGGGCGTTTGCCTTGCACGCGGCCAACTAAAGTTCGATTCCCAGCATCCCATATGGCCCCCTGAGCACCATCAGGAGTAATTCCTGAGTGCAGAGCCAGGAGTAACCCCTGTGCATGGCTGGGTGTGACCCCAAAAAAAGCAAAAAAAAATAATAAAAAATAAAATCACCAACTAGTGAAAGGGGGAACAGCAGGCCTTGAAGCGCCTATTTTCTCTGACCCTCTCCCCTTCCATGTCCCCAGACCCCTGCTTCACCTTTCTGTGTGTGTGAACCATGCCCGGCTGCGCGCAGGGCTTACTCCTGGCTTTGTGCTCAGGAATTATTGAGCTGGCATGTTGCCAAGCCCAGTTTCATCCCTGGTACCCCCTATGGTCCCCTGAGCACCGCCAGGTGTGCCCCCAGCTGGAGAGAGCCTGGCCATCTGTGCTTTGCACGCGCACACACACACACACACACACACACAGTAGACCCAGTGTGACCACCCCCCAGGCCCAGCTACCTGCAATTCCCCAGCGTGTGGTGGAAAAGGGCAGCCCTGCCCGGCCTGTGTGCAGGGAGCCCGGAGTCTTTCTCCCTCAGTATTAGGGCTTGCCACTAGGTGACGCTGTGCTCGTCCTGTTTTCCCGTACTGGGGCTCACCGACTGATAATGCTAATGCCGGGTCCCTCAGTGGGGGGTGTTGGATTGAGGGGCATGTGACTGGGGCCGTGGCTGACTGTCTCCTCCCCCTAGGAGGGCTCCTGATCTGCCTCCCTCGAGAGCAGGCCGCCCGCTTCTGTGCGGAGATCAAGTCGCCCAAGTACGGGGAGGGCCATCAGGCCTGGATCATCGGCATCGTGGAGAAGGGCAACCGCACGGCCCGGATCATAGACAAGCCCCGGATCATCGAGGTCGCCCCCCAGGTGGCCACGCAGAACGTCAACCCCACGCCCGGCGCCACCTCCTAATCGAGACCCGCGTCTCCGCTCAGTTTGGTTTCTAGATCCGTTTTCTCTCGTCACTTCAGTTCAAGACTTCGAGCAGCAGCAGAAGCAGCAGCAGCAGCAACAGAATCCTCGTCCACACAGCCGGGACTCAGGGCACGCGGAAGGCTGCGAGTGGCAGAATAGAGTCCAAGGCCTTTTTTCCTTTCTTCCTTTTTTCTTTTTTTTTTTTTTCCTTTTTTTCCTGTTACATTAACTGAAGCTGCTCCCCGTCTCGGCGGCTTCTGAGTTGAGAATGATATTATTATCCAATACTGTTGATTCATTTTGAATCTTTAGACACTTACTCTTGCCACACAGGCGCTTCCGGACGGTGCTTCCCTGCAGCACAGACATTTCGCCCCACCCGTGCCCCCAAGCCCCGTCTTCGCTCGGTGTATTGATCACTGTCAGCATCTGGACGGGATTCGGGACAGGGGCATGGTCGGCGGCGCCAGGCCAGCTCAGTGTCCTCAGGAAGGTTGCACAGTTCCTTCCCGGCTCTGGTGCATACGCCCCGTCCGTCCATTCATCGTCGTCGTATCCGAGGCCAGGCCGTCTCCCAAGGTCCACTCACTGCTCAGTGACCAGTGCTTCACTCTGCATGGGAAGCACCTTGAAGACAGGGGGAAAAAAAAGTCATTTCTCACTTTGTAGCCTTCCTGATACTCACAGTAATACCATTAACCATTGTCTTTATTGGTAGCAAAAAAAAAAGGTACCTTTTGCAACTGTAATTAGATGTTCTATAGTACAAGGCATTGCCTTCCCGGTGTCCTGTATAATTCTCATTCACAATTCAAGATAATTAATTACTCCAATAATTTTTAATGTAATCGATGATAAGGACTGTCCAATGGATGGTGGTGTTAAAAAATGCCTTTTATATTTTGTATAGTGATTTGCAGGCCTTTTTTTTTTTTTCAAATCAGTTGCCGTTTAGCCTGATTCTTAACCTTTTTTTTTTTTTGTCCCTTACGCCGTAATTTTTGTGCACGCTTCTATGATCTGTGTTTAAAAACAAAACAAAACCCAACGACCACACTGCATCGCCAGCAGCCTGAACTGAAACTTGTTATTCGAATAAATATTTAATTTTTTTTAATGCTCTTGTATAATCAGATGCCCCTTTTAGTATTATTTTAGAAGTGTGGGGAGGGTTTTGGCTAAAATACAATTTATTGGGGGAGAAACTAGATTTTAGTTTTATAAAACTTTTAAGTCTTTCATGGGACCTATATTTTCTTGAATTAAATTTTGTAGTTCTAGCGCAAATAGGCACTGTCCACAGGTGTTTCTCTGTCACCCAGAACGGAGGCTTCCTTCTTCACCCCAGCCCGCGGAGAAACTCCTCGGCGTTAAGCACAAGCCTGTCCCGATGGCCCACGCCCGCCGCCCCAGCCACTCACCAAAGGAAGCGGCCCTGGAGACGAGCTTGGGGCCGGCTCTGGCTGGCCTCCGCAGGACCCAGCACCGCCTTCGTGCACGTGGAACTGAAACTCAAGCCATAGGCCAGAGCACGGCGGCCCCGAGCCACGCGCATGGACACACTTGTAGCAACTGAGCCGGCCATCGGCCCTCCAAAGCCACACGCAGTGGTCTGCAAAATAAAATGTGTTGGAACCCTCTGAGTAAGAGACAGACCGAGGAAGTGTTGTGGTGTGTTTGTATAGTGTGGCAGAGGGCAAGGATGTGCTCCTGGGCAGCGGGCAGGGCCGAAGGAGGTGGGCTGCCCGCGTGGACGCGGCTGTGGAGGGAAGGCTGGTCCACGTGGCCCCCAGAGGAAGAAGGGATCTCCGGGGGCCGCTTTCCTAGAGACGGTCTGGGCCTTCAGGCCCATCCCCACCCGGCCCCTGCAGGGGGCTGAGACTTGTTTTGCAAAAGACCCTTCTCCAGCAATTTTGAGTTCTGGGGGTTGACGTCTGGTCCCCCCAATAAGTATCTTAAGTCCCCTGAACCAGGTGACTCTAGGGGAATTTTAATTCTTGGCAGAAACAGATAATGTAGAAGGTTGGGTTTTTTGGTTTCTGTCTGGGGACCACACCCGGTGGTGCTCAGTGCTGATCCCTGGCTCTGCAACAAGGGATCACTTGAGGAAGGGGGTCCATGAGAGATGCTGGGGTGCCTCAGGGTGGCCACCTGCAAGACAAGTGCCTGACCACTCAGGCCCCTTTTGTTTTTCTCCTGGTTTGGTTTTGGACCAACACCTGGTGGTTCCCAGGGCTGACTCCTGGCTCTGTTCAGGGGTCACTCCTGGCAGAGCTCAGAGGACCACATAGGAGCCAGGGATTGAACACGGGCTATGCATGCGCAAGGCAAGAGCCTTCCCTGCTGCCACAAGTTTCCATCCCCGAGCCAGATTTCAATAATTAGAGCTTGGCAGGGCTGGAGAGAGAGCACAGCGGGTAGGGCGTATTCCTTGCATGCGGCCGACCCGGGTTCGATTTCCAGCATCCCATGTGGTCCCCTGAGCACCGCCAGGAGAACTGAGTGCAGAGCCAGGAGTAACCCCTGTGTATTGCCAGGTGTGACCCAAAAAAGCAAAAAAATAATTAGAGCTTGGCTAAGGAGGAGAGAATCTTGGTTTCCTGACTGCATGGGACAAAGTCATACTGAGGCTGTATATATGCTGGTACCCCAATCCTTTGGCCCTGCAATAAAAAGTGTGAAAAAGCGGGGGTCTCTGGCTAGGGGAATTTCTCTGCTCTGCCTGGGACCCACAGCTGCACTTGTGACTGTCAGAGACGGTGCTCAAGAGCTTAGCAGTCCCAGATGAGAAGTGAAGTATGAGACGCAGTATTAAGTAGTGACACTCGGGCTCCATGTTCATTTGTAGTCTTTGGATTCGCCAGCCCTGGACTGAAGCCTGAGCGTTTCCAACGGTCTGGATTAGAGAGACAACCTGTCTTTCTGTAACAACACCTTAGGATAGGATCAGAATGATAGGACTAGAGCAATAGTAACAGCGGGGAGGGCGTTTGCCTTGCACACGGCCAACCCGGGTTCCGTCCCCAGCATTCCATAGGATCCCCCGAGTCCCACCAGGAGTAATAATGCCTGAGTAACCTCTGTGCATTGACAGGTGTGACCCAAAACAAAATTTAAAAGATCAGAATGATGGGGCTGGAGCAATAGCACAGCGGGTAGGGCGTTTGCCTTGCATGCGGCCGACCCGGGTTCGATTCCCAGCATCCCATATGGTCCCCTGAGCACCGCCAGGAGTAATTCCTGAGTGCATGAACCAGGAGTAACCCCTGTGCATCGCTGGGTGTGACCCAAAAAGCAAAAAAAGATCAGAATGATAAACTTCTAATCTTGCCTTTAAGAGATGGGGAATGACTGTCCGTCCGTAGAGCCCAGAGGACCCGCCTTGTCCTGTTCATTTGGGACAGCCGGCGAGCAGGCACGGGGAACAAGGCTGAGCAGCAGACGTGCTTGCCTGCGCTGCCTGTCCGGACATGTGCATTTCTCTGCACTTCAGACACTGCCAAGGCGGTGTGTGTGCGTGTGTCTGTGTGTGAGACGTCACTCGAGTGTGGTGTGTGTGCAGGGCTGTTTCCCTGAGCTGCTTGTTTTACTCCCTTCATCCCTGCCTGAGGCTGGCTGCTTTGTCACCGTTACTTACTGTCAGTGATTCCCACTTTTCCTCCTTTAAGATCCAGGCTTTAAGATCCTTCAAGATCCATGAGGTTTAGATTGGGTGCCCGCCCTCGCCCCTTCCTTGTTTATACTGTGATGGGCCTGAACACCCTTCCAGGGATGACCCACATCCGGCTGGGGTGCTCACACCCAGGAGTTGGCCTTGCTATAGTTTTATTGTGCACACGTGGGTAGTTGCTGCTCACAAGTGGACTCAGGCATGGTGCTCACTTGGGGTCCCAGTCCGCAGGGACTTGGCCTTGCTCAAGCGTCAGAGCCGCCACACCCGTGTGAGCACACGTGGGACTCCGGGGATTGGGGTTCCTTGCAGATGCCCCTAAACCTGTGTCATTTCTCCACCCCACCCAGGAGGCAAACTGGTCCCCAAGGAAAGCCAATCGATTCGTGTCCTTGTTGGGAAAGCCTGAGGATCACAGCTCCATCCCAGCTGAAACCAGGAGGGCTGGCTGGAGAGACCTTGACTAGGACGGCTGGTGGGACAGACGCTCACAGAGGTCCAGACACGTCACGACTTGCCGGGAAGTGGCTTGTGGTGCCGTGCTGGGCTTAGTCAGCGGCCCTTGAGCAAAACATGTCTCAGATCTGCTCTCGGGCGTCCTGTCCTGCATGCTTCACGGCTCTGTCCGGCTCTCAGCAGTCGGTTCTTTGGCAGCAGTTGGTTGTGAGCTGCTTCTGGACCTTTGGTGGCTGTTTGAGGAAAGGGAGTGTAAATGCAATTGGGAAGTTATTTACGTACTCGCAAAACGAAGATATTTGAAGGAATATATTATGGACTAGACTCGTCTCTTCTGTACTTTTTTTTTCCTTTTTGGGTGACACCCGACAATGCATAGGGGTTCTTCCTGGCTCTGCACTCAGGAATGACTCCTCGCGGTGCTCGGGGGACCATATGGGATGCTGGGGATTGAACCTACGTCAGCTGCTTGCAAGGCAAACGCCCTCCCCGCTGTCCTATGGCTCTGGCGCCTCATCTGGACTTCTTATTGGTCTAAAGCCTCAAGGACATGCCCTGTGGTGTGGGTGAGGGTGCAAGTCCTGTGGATGACTGGCATTTCTAGTGCTGTTGTTGAACGTCCCCTCCGGTGGTGCAGTGCCCACTTCTGACCCGAGGAGGGCAGTAGGCGCCTCACACATCCCTGCCGGGTAATACTACCAAAAGGACAAGAACAATTAATTTATTGACTGCTTTCGTTTTGGGGGGGTCACCGCGGGCGGTGCTCAGGCAGCGCTCAGGAGTCCCTCCTGGCGGGGCTCCGGGATGAGGGCGACCCCAGAGGATGCCAGGAGCTGACCCAGGGTGGGTCTTTTGCGCAGGGCCCACGCCACAAACCGGCCTCTGCTCTTTAGGACTGGGCTGCCGGCCCATCAGCCGACTCTGCTGCCCAGCGAGTGTCCCAGCTAGTGACTGCAAACCCTGCAACCGGTGCATCCCTTGCTGAGCTCCGGCCGGCGGCAGGCCGGGTGCGTGTCCTCCCGGGCCCGCTGGCCGGGCCGGGGTGGCAGGTCGGACCGTGCGTGCGGTGTCCCGGCGCGCCCACTGCGCAACGCGGCCCCGCCCGTCCCGGTCCCCGCCCGGCCGGAGGCGGAGCCGCGCGCCGGGTTAAAGAGTGGCCTCGGCCAGCGCGGGCGTCCCGGTCACCAACGCCATGGACGAGCCGCGCGCCGCCGCCCGCCTGCGCCTGGTGCTGGGCCACCTCGGTCGCCCCGCGGCCGGCACCAGCGCCGTATCCTTTGGGCCGCGCGGGCCAGGCCGCGTCGGGCCGGGTCGGGCCGGGCCGAAGCGCGGAGGGGAGGCCTGCGGGGCGCTGGCCCCGGGTGGGTGGGATGCGGCCCTGCGCACGGCCCAGGAGAGGGTCGGGGGCAGCCAAAGAGCAGCAGGGCGAGCCCCCCGCGCCCCAGGGCGCCCCTCAGCCCGCAGCTCTGCGCCCGCTGTCCTGTCCTGCCGCCCTGGCCGTCGTCCCGGAGGCCAGCGCTCAGCTGACTGGTCACTTTTTGTCCTTGGTCGTGACGTCGTGACCTCTAATGTCCTGGAAATGTCGAGGCAGGAGGGGGTGCGGGGGAGCTGGAGGGCCTGTTCTGGGGGGCTCCCGGTGCAAATAGCTAGGGTGCTGGGTTTTTTTGTTGTTTGTTTTTGGCTTTTTGGGTCACACCCAAAAAGGCTCAGGGGTCACTCCTGGCTCTGCACTCAGGAATTCCTCCTGGTGGTGCTCAGGGGACCATATGGGATGCTAGGACTCGAACCGGGTTAGGCCACATGCAAGGCAAACGCCCTACCTGCTGTGCTATTGCTCCAGCCCCCTAGGGTGCTGTTCTGACTAATAGGACCCATGGGGCTGGCCATGCCCCAGTGCCCGCTGCCTGCCTGGGTCTTAGGGAGGGAGCTGGGCTCCAAAAGGAGTGGGGGGGGGGAGGCAGGGTGGAGCCAGGTCAGCCTCCAGTCACCCCTTTGCCTTGTCTGCTGGTACTGGTCCAAGTCCCTGGCCACTGTGGCCAGGAGTGACCACTGAGCACAGAGCCAGGAGTAGCCCAACACCCCTGGTGTGGCCCTACCCCGGCCGTGCCCCTCAGAAAAAAAAGGAATAAAATGGGTTGGGGGCGGGAGATAGGGTAGGGCCTTTGGCTTTCCGACAGGGCTGATCCCTGAATCCTGCAGGGTGAGGCCCCAAAACCAAACAAAGTGGAAAATTGGTCCTTCTACGCCCCATAAATCAGACATGTGTACCGGGTTGTCCTTCTGCGCCCCATAAATCAGACGTGTGTACTGTTTGCACTGCTCGGGTTGTCTGAGCCAGGGTGCTTAGGAAGCGCCCAGAATATTCTGAGGGACTTTTCCTTCCAACTGTCCCCGCTGGCCTCTGAGTGTTGGAGTCTTGGGTGGTTCTAGTGACTGGTTTTCCCTTCGCTTCTCTGCAGCTCAGTTGTGATGGAGCAGGGTAATTTATTGTCTCAGCTCCTGTCCCAGGGCTGATGGAGGGGGTGGAGGAGGCTGATTGTGAAATCTCGTTTTACAGGTCGGATGGCACACACAGAGACTGGGCGAGAGAGGTTTTCGCTCCAAGGTCATTCACACCGGGCCCGTGCGCTGAAAATGCAGCTTCCTGGGTCCCTCGGACCTGTCAGAGGCCCTGAGCCGGGCTGCTCCTGAGGTTTCAGGCCCTGGCCGTCCCGAGCATCCCCAATGTCCCTGGGCTGCAGGAGTGGCTCTGAGGAAGGCTCCTCAGCCTGATTCTCAACAGAGAGCAGTGTTCAAGGCCTTTTCCCCTGCTAACTTGCTAACCTAGTTTATTGGTTTCTGAACCATACCCAGCAGTGCTCAGAGCTTACTCCTGGCTCTGTGCTCAGGGGTCGCTCCTGGTGGTGCTCGGGAACCCAGATGTGGTTCCACATCAGGGTTGGCTCATGTGAGGCAAACGCCCTGCCCACTGTGCTATCACTCCAGCCCCATCCCGGGTTTTAACTGACTCCTGCAGAAGTGTGCATTCTGGAGTGAGGATCATGGTTTTTTGAAATAGAGACCGTGAGAGAGTTTTCACCGTGTTTGGTATGAAGAAGAGAAGGTATCCCCGAATTCCACTGCCCGCTCATTTGTCAAGTTTCAGTGTTCCTTTTGGATGTACCTGCATCACTGTGTGATTAGATCATTAGAATCAGACTGTGTGAGCAGCCCTTAGCTCCCACTCAGTTATTTGTGGAAGCCTTCGCTAATCACCTAGAAAACATGGGCACGGGGGCAGAGCGATGGGACAGTGGGTAGGGCACTTGCCTTGCACATAGCTGATCCAGGTTTGATTTCTGGCACTCCCAAGCCCCAACCGGAGTGACCCCTGAGCACAGAGCCAGGAGTAAGCTCTGATCCTGAGCCCCACCCAGGGTGGCCCAAAAATTGAAAAACAAAGAGGAGGAAACCAAAACAGAGGAGTCATAGGACAGTGGGGAGGACGCTGGGATGAGTCCCTAGGTTTGAATCCCAGCTTCCCATATGGTCCCCTAAGGCGGCCAGGAGTGATTCCTGAGCACAGAGCCAGGAGTAAGCCCTGAGCACTGCTGGGGGCAACGTCCAAACCAAGCAACCCTAACAAACACGAACCGCTGTGGAATAAACAGTGACTGAGCGTGGCATGGACCCCCTCAGGTGCAATTCTGAATATCCCAGAGAAATGGCTCTTCTCCCTTCTTCCTGCACTCTGACCCACACCGGGCCAGTACCCTGCCCGCTCTATTTGCTCTCCAATCCTCCTGCTTCTCTTTCAAAATTTATTTTATCTTATTTTAATTTTATTTTTGGATTTTGGGCCACTCCTGGCAAGGTTCGGGTGTGAGGGATTGAAGCTGGGTTGCCACAAGCAAGGCATTTGCTTTGCCCCTGTTTGACCTCTCAGGCTCGACATTTGACCTTAATTCACACCCTAGGTCGCTCACCCCACCTCAGGGGGTGTGTATCCGGCCACTTCCCATCCTCAAAAATTCCAGTAAGTAGATCTCTTTATTTTATTTATTTTTAAATTCTTTTTGATTTGGGGTGCATCCCTGACAGTGCTGAGGGCTACTCCTCGCTCTGTGTTCAGGGCCTGCCCCTGGTGATGCTCCGGATTGGGGATCTCAACCCATTGACCTGCCCACCCGTGTTCAGTGTCTCCGGGACTGGGAGGTGACTCAGAGGCAGAGCACAAGCCCGGGAGGGCCCTGGGTTCCATTCCCAGCACCTCAAAAAAAAGTGGGGGTTGGGGCCGGAGCATCAGTACAGTGGGGAAGGCATTTGCCTTGCATGTGGCCGCCCCGGGTCTGATCCCGGCATCCCATGTGGGACCCCAGCACCGCCAGGAGGGATTCCTGAGTGCAGAGGTAGGAATAAGCCCCAAGCACAACCGGGCGTGGTGAAGAAAAGAAAGCCGAAGTAAAGCAAAGAAAGATCTTAGGGACAAATGCAGAGTGGGCACTGTGGCGCTCCTCCGGTTTGGGCCCTGCTGTGTGGGCGTCTTGCAGCCGCACGTCCCGGGGTTCTCTCTTCTCTTCAGGTACACGCACGACAACAACTTGCTGAGCCTGGAGCAGAGGAAATTCTATGAAGAAAATGGCTTTCTTGTCATTAAAAAGCTGGTGTCTGACGAGAACATCGAACGCTACAGGTGACGCCAGGAGCCCGCTGTCCGGTGGGGGACCCAGCTGGGCTTTGGGGCACAGCAGAGACTTCCCGTGAGGTCAGCGCCTGACCATGGTGCCCTCAGGCCCAGCCTCTGGCCTGTAGAAAGGGCTGGCCTCAGCCCTGCCCCCAGAGTCTGGGTATAGGGGAGCGACGCTGAGAGAGCGCAGGTGGGCGTGAGGGAGAGTGGGCGGGGCGGGCCCATAGAATGCTCAGTCAGGCTGTGGAGACCCCCCAGCTCTGAGGGTGCCTGGCTGTCCCCAGCACTGCAGGGCTGGAGCAGGAGGGTCGCCTGAGCACCATTTAGGAGTCCTCTCACCCTCCCACCACACACACACACACACACACTCCACACACACACACACATACATACACACCACATATGCATACACTACACATATATACATATGCACCACATGTACATATACCACACACATACACACACATGCACACCACACATACATACACCACACATACATACACCACACATACATACATACACACATACACCACATATACCACACACACACTTCACACACAGACATACACACACGTACACATACATGCATATATACCACATACTCATACACCACACACACCACACCATACACACACCCCACACACACATGCATAACACACGACACATATATACATCATACACACATCACACACACACACGTACACACACATACATACATCACACACACACACTCCACACACAGACATACACACACGTACACACACATACGTACACACCACACATGCATACGGCACATACACACGCACGTGTGCACACACCTTCCCCACGCCAGGAAGGCCTGAGCCCGCGGTCAGGACCCTTGTCCCTCTGGTCGTGCAGTGCCATCCCCTGCAGCAGTCCCGGGCAGGGCCTCTGGGGCTCGCGGTCCGTCTGGAGCGGCTGGCTTGGTTCTCGTCCCGCAGGAAGGAGTTTGAGCGGATCTGCAGGAAGGAGGTGAAGCCCCTCGGGCTGATGGTCATGAAGGACGTGAGCATCGCCAAGACGGTCAAGGACTCCAACGAGCGGGTGGTGACCAAGGTGCAGGACTTCCAGGAGGATGAGGAGCTCTTCAGCTACTGCAAGCTGCCGGAGGTACATGCCTGGATGGCAGGAGTGAATGAATGAATCAATGAATAAGTTCTTGGGGCGTCAGGGAGGCCTGATCAGAGGCGTGCCTGAGGGAGGAAGCCCCTGGCTCACTACATGTCCACTCGAGCCCCATCCCCATGGTATCCCCTGGATTCTGGAATCTTCCTTACCTACCTTCTTGGTTCTTATATAAAGCTATGCTTAGAGGCCAGAGCAATAGTACTGCGGGGAGGGCACTTGCCTTGCACACGGCCAACAGGGGTTCAATCCCCGGCATCTCGTATGGTCCCTGGAGCCAGGAGTAACCCCTGAGCATTGCCAGGTGTGACCCCAACAGCAAACAAACAAGCAAAAGTATGCCTGGCCATGACCGGCCCCTTCGCATTGTGCATGACCTCTCTTCGCTTTTCCTTAGATTCTGAAATATGTGGAGTGTTTCACCGGCCCCAATATCATGGCCATGCACACGATGCTGATCAACAAGCCGCCGGACACGGGTAAGTGCCCTGGCTCTGCTGGAGAAGCCATCCAGACTCCTGGGTGGCCACCCAGACGGCAGCCTGTGTCCCGTCCCACTGCTGGGCTTCACATGTGAGGCTGCTCCTTCTCTGGGCTTGATCCTGGGGCCCAGGGGTGACTTCAGATGTGAGATGCAGTTAACCCTGATCACTCTCGGCCTGCGGCGTGAGTGCAGGTGATCATAGATGTAGCCTGACCCAACGACGTTATTATGCCCAACTGCAAGTCCCTGATGCAGCTGTTCCTCACTTTATCTCATATGCTGCTGGGGCTCGAACCTGGGGCCTTACGCACACAAGGCAGGTGCTGTCCTGCCGGGCCATTTCGCTGGCCTCGGCCCTTTCCATTTCTGGGTTGGACTGACTAAAATCCAGCTCATAGGAGGAGTCCGAGCAATAGGACAGCAGGGAAGGCACATTTGCAGCAGACCTGGGTTCCATCCCTGGCATCCCATATGGTCCCCAGCCGAGCACTGGCGGCAGGCACTCCTGAGCCAGGAGTAATCCCTGCGTGTTGCTGACTGTAGCCCCCAAACAAAAACAATAATAATAATAAATAAATAAAACCCAGCACGTGAGGGACTTATTCAGAGGCAGAACCCAGGACGCTGCTTTTCTTTTATATATATATGGATTGAAGTTCTGTGACAGTATGGTTAATAATGGTTTACCACGTCCATAATTCCAACACCATCCCCATCAGCGTACCTACCTCCCTTCCCCCAGGTTCCCAACGTCCCCTACCCCCCTCAACCTGCCACAAACTCTGTTGGTTTTGGTGGACTTTTTTGGCTTTTTTTTTTTTTTGGTTACACCCAGCAATGCTCAGGGATTACTCCTGGCTCCAAACTTAGGAATTCCTCCTGGCGGTGCTCTGGGCACCACATGGGTGTGAGGGGTCGAACCCAGGGTCAGCTCTGTGCAAGGCAAATGCCCCACCCACTGTAGCACCCCTGCCCCAAGCTGCATTTTCTTTTTTCCTTTTCGCTTTTCGTGTCACACCCAGCGACGCTCAGGGTGTGACTGGACTCAGGAATCACTGCTGGCAGTGCTCAGGGAAACCATATGGGATGTGTGGGCTCAAGCAAGCCTGGTGGCTTACGCAGCAGGTGACACAGGTGTCCCCTCTCAGGCAAGAAGACCTCCCGGCACCCGCTGCACCAGGACCTGCACTATTTCCCCTTCCGACCCAGTGACAACATCGTCTGTGCCTGGACAGCGATGGAGCACATTGACCGCAACAATGGCTGCCTGGTGGTGATCCCCGGCACGCACAAGGGTACCCTGCTGCCGCACGGCTACCCAAAATGGGAGGTGGGTGCTCCCGAGGCTGTCACAGTCTCTTCATGCCCAGATAGAGCACCCCCCAACCCCAGGAAAATGCTCTCTCTTCTTTTCCTCCTCCTCCTCCTCCTCCTCCACCTCCTCCTCCTCCTCCACCTCTGCCTCCTCCTCCTCCTCCTCCTCCTCTTCTTCTCCCTCTCTCCTCCTTTTTCTCCTCCTCTTTTGTTTGTTTGTTTGTTTGGGGGCACACCCAGCAGTGCCCAGAGCTTACTCCTGGTTCTGCACTCAGAAATTACCCTGGTGGTGCTCAGGGGACCATATGGGATGCTAGGGATCGAACCCATGTAGGGATCGAGCCACATGCAAGGCAAACACCCTTCCTGCTGTGCTATTGCTCTAGCCCCTCGTTTCTTTCTTCTTGATTATTTATTTGGGGGGGGGGTGATGGGGTGGGGACCACGTGGTGCTGGGATCTCTGTTTTCTTTTCCCTTTTTGTTTTTTTTTTGGGGGGGGAGGGAGCTGTATGCAGCAATGCTCAGGACTCATCCCTATATGCAGCAGTGCTCAGGGATTACTCCCAGCTCTGTGCTCCAAGGACCATATGGAGTGCCACATTCAAGGCAGGAACCCCACCGGTATAATGTGTCTCCAGCTCCCAACTTTCTTTTGGGTCATACCTGGCGATGCACAGGGGTTACTCCTGGCTCTGCACTCAGGAATTACCCCTGGCGTTGCTCAGGGGACCATATGGGATGCTGGGAATCGAACCTGGATCGGCCGTGTGGTGCAAGGCAAACGCCTTACCCGCTGTGCTATCGCTCCAGCCCCTCCCAACTTTCTTTAAATTTTGTTTTTTTGTCTTTTTGAGCTGCATCTGACTGTGCCCTCAGGGCTTATTCCTGGCCCTGGGCTCAGGGGGCCACCCTTGGGGGCTCTGGACCAGGTGATGTGCTCAGGATGCAGCCAGGGTGAGGTGCAAGCAAGGCAAGCGCCCTCCTCCTGACTGTCTCTGCAGCCACAGTCTGTTTGACGCCTCTCCTTGTGGCATGCGAGCATGTAGCGGATTTCTGTAGACATCTCGCAGTGTGGATGTACGCATTCTTCCTGGCCAGGAAGAGAGCTGCTTTGTTTTTGTCATATGGAGATTGAGCCCAGAACCTCACACCTCCAGTCATGTGCTTGGACACTCTACCAACCTAGGGTTGTGACTTTTTTCTTTTCCTTTTACTCAATTAAAAAAAAAAAAAGTTCAGGGAAGTTCTCAATTCAATTTCTATGTTAAAAGTCCAAGGACTGCTTCAGAATATCACTGTCACTGTCACTGTCCTCCCGTTGTTCATCGATTTGCTCGAGTGGGCCCAGTAACGTCTCCATTGTGACAATTATTACTGTGTTTTGGCATATTGAATATGTCACAGGTAGCTTGCCAGGCTTTGCTGTGCGGGCGAGATACTCTCAGTAGCTTGCCGGGCTTCAGGCCCTCCCGTTGATCGTCGATTTGCTCGAGCGGGCCCAGTAACGTCTCCATTGGAGACTTTGTTGTTACTGTGTCTGGCATATCAAATACTCTTGGTAGCTTGCCGGGCTCTCCGAGAGGGGCGGAGGAATCGAACTCGGGTCGGCCATGTTGGCTGCGTGCAAGGCAGACGCCCTACCCGCTGTGCTATCGCTCCTCCTTGCCGGGCTTCAGAATATACCATTTTTTTTTTCAACTTAAAAAATAAACCTTCTTAGAGTCAGAGTAATAGTAGAGCGGGGAGGGCGTTTGCCTTGCACGTGGCTGACCCAAGTTCAATCCCCGGCATCCCATAAGGTTCCCGAGCACCACCAGGAGTAATTCTTGAGTGCAGAGCCAGGAGTAATCCCTGAGCATCTCCAGGTGTGGTCAAACAAAGCCAAAAAAACCTTTTTTTGGTCAACATTTGGCTTCCTAAAACCAAACATCAGAGAAATGTTTGTGTCTTTGACTCTCATAAGAATTCAATTTCTGGGGCTGGAGTGATAGCACAGCAGGTAGGGCGTTTGCCTTGCACGCGTCCGACCCAGGTTTGATTCCCAGCATCCCATAGGGTCCCCCAAGCACCACCAGGAGTAACTCCTGAATGCAGAGCCAGGAGTAACCCCTGAGCATTGCCAGGTATGACCCAAAAAAGAAAAAATTCAATTTGTCGGACTAGAGATATGGTCAAGGGCTTCAGACACTTGCCTTTCCTGAAGCTACC
>NW_026606083.1:8862500-9102500 GCF_029834395.1 Sorex fumeus | reverse complement strand
GTCCCCCGAGCACCACCAGGAGTGATTCCTGAGTGCAAAGCCAGGAGTAATCGTGAACATTGCTGGGTGTGACCCAAAAAGCAAAATAAATAAATAAAGTGATGGAACTTTAAAAAGTAAGTAAATAAATATATAAACAAATAAAATAGGAGTCAAAATTAGACAAAGTGGGAATAGAATAGAACAACATTAAGGTAAAGAGGTTTCCGTAATGAGAAAGATTATGGTTACCGGCCACTATCTTTTCTCATGAACCACAGACTTTGCCTAGATAAATTTCAAGCTAGTCTATCCATGGAACTGATTGCAGAAAAAAGAAGTCCAAAGACACCAAATCTTTGTGTTTATGTCCTTAGAAATTATGTTATCAGGTACCTACTTAGAATTTTCTCTTGCTTTTCACTTTTGAACATATGCAGGGGAGCTGGTCAATGTAATGACGAATCAGGAGAAGACGTAAGTCTTTATAGAGAGACTTTCCTTTTTGAAAATTATCATCTCTACTAGGACATTGATAAGTTCTGAATATCAAGTATTGGCAGTCAAGCATTGATATGTTATAAAAAGCAGTCTGTCTGCAAGCTTTATAAAGAATAACAGCCAACGTCTGTTTCTACATGTTCTTTGATCATCTATTCAGAGACTATGATGTTTTCCTTCCTCCACTAGAGAGCGGAAGGATAAGGAGTAACTAATTTTCATGTTTTGGTGGAAAGTGACTCACTTTGATACCCAGCAAGCGGTCCCTGGAGCACAGCACTCTTAACCTGCTGTCGAGTCCAGAAATGAGATGGTCGCCTGGGAGCCTCATTCCAGAATACATTTGGACTTGATACATTTCTGGATTTTGTCTTGGGGAAACTGCCATTTTGGAACCAAAATTTGCTGGAAAGACCAAATGTAATAATTCAATTTGTAGAATCAATCTGCTTGCTTTCAAACTGTTTCCTTTACACCTTAGTGTCTTTCAGCAAATTACTGAATTGTCATCTGTAATGGGGGAAAAACCAGGGACCTTTCCCAGTAGGTGGTTTGAGGTTAAATAAGTGATTATAGGCAAAGTCTCAGGAAGGTACTTGGAAAATAGTTGGTGTTATATTAGCTTAAAAAAAGTAATAGAAAATGATATTTCACATTAAAAATGACTGTTAATTTATATTATCATGTCTTTGTGATTTTATAGTGAACTAAGACCCAAATCTGACAGGCTTAGCTTTAGGTATTCAAACATAAATTTTGAAGACTACATTTTTCTCTTTTAAAATGTGTTGTTTTTTTCAAATGAAAATCATTTTGGGTTCAGACCATTATTCTTAGTAAGTTATTTTAGATCTTATTTAGAAATTCAACTGACTTTTTAAATTTTAGATTATTTCTACTGTTAATCCAAGACAAGATATGGTATAGATCTGTCACTGTCCTCCCGTTGTTCATCGATTTGCTCAAGCAAGCCCAGTAACGTCTCCGTTGTGACACTTGTTACTGTGTTTGCCATATTGAATATGTCACAGGTAGCTTGCCAGGCTTTGCTGTACCAGCGATACTCTCGGTAACTTGCTGGGCCCTCCGAGAGAGGCGGAGGAATCGAACTCGGGTCGGCCATGTTGTTGCGTGCAAGGCAAACGCCCTACCCACTGTGCTATCACTCCAGCCCATGGTATAGATACAGATATGAATTCAGACCTCTGGTGGCCTGCAAGATAGTACAGTGAGTAGAGTGCTTTCCTTGAACATGAATGACTTGGGTTCAATCCCTGGTTTCCTGTATGATCCCTCATTTTCTGTACCTTTTATATTTCATCAGTATTTACTTACAATCATAGAATGACTCAGCACAAATGAGGAAACCTGTTGAAGGATTGATTCAACTTCTGATATAGGCATTGTAGTTTTTGAATTAACATATAAATGAACCTGAAGCTGAGCTTTAAAATCGCAGCAGGATTTTATGTGTAAATACTGCATCTGTGTTTGGGAAATGTTTACTAGAAGACTTTTCTCAGAAGTTAGAAATCCTTACAGGTATTATTCATCTTGGTTGATGAACTCTCTTGGTAAAGTCAAGGTAAATCCCCTCTGTAATAACAATAAAAGTTGAGAACACAAATCCATATTCAGACAAATTATAACTATGTCATAGCAGTCCTTCAAAATTTACGTATAGGCCCAGAGAAATAGTAGATAAGACACTTGCCTTGCAAGCAGCCAAACCTAGTTTGATCTCTGGTACCACATATGGTACCTTGCCCACAGAACCAGGAATGAGCCTTGAGCACTGCTTGGTGTTGCTCCTAAAAAAAAAAAAGCAACAACAACAAAAAGTATTTATGAAGGAACTCTAGCACTCTTTTATAAATTAAAAGGCGGTAAGGTCGATGACAAAAATATGCATTGGGTGGGCTTTGAGTTGTGGTTTGGACAGTGATAGTAAATGTTGAACAAAGTCAGAAACAGAGGTACAAGTCAGGTAGAAAACAGAAGGAAAAAATTGTCGATCAGAAAGAGAAACATGGGGAAAAATCCCTCCCAGGATAGTTGGCTCTATAATAGATACAACCAACGAACAAGTATTAAATGAAGTAAGAGTAGTAAGAGGTTACTAGAGTATGGATGCACAGAATAAAAGTTTTCTAGGTCATTATAATGACTTTGGGTTTTATTTTTAGTGAAATACAAAGATAGATGTCTGGAGTATAAGTGTTGATAGTATAATTTAATTCATTTCAGATGTGGTATTAAGGTCAGACATAAAAACATGAAGATGGGGCTGGGGCCATAGCACAGTGGGTAGGGTGTTTGCCTTGTGCATGTTTAACCCAGGTTTAATTCCCAGCATCCCATATGGTACCCCAGGACTGCCAGGAGTAATTCCTGAGTGCAGAGTCAGGAATAACCCCTGTGCATCGCCAGGTGTGATCAAAAAAAAAAAAACAAAAACAAAAACAAAAACACAGGAAACTAGAGATTCATTTTTCAAAAAAATATTAAAAGAATTTTAATTCATGGATTGAAGCAGGGATATTAGAAGCAGTAAATTTCTTACTATATTTTAATTTAGGCCCTACCCAAAATGTACTGGTGGATAAGATGTTGGCTATCAGTGTAATCATAAAGTAAAGTAAAGTAAAGGCCCTCCCGTTGATCATCGATTTGCTCAAGAGGGCCCAGTAACCTCTCCATTGGAGACTTTGTTGTTACTGTGTCTGGCATATCGAATACGTCACGGGGAGCTTGCCAGGCTCTGCCGTGCGGGCGAGATACTCTCGGTAGCTTGCTGGGCTCTCCGAGAGGGGCGGAGGAATCGAACTCTGGTCGGCCATGTTGGCTGCGTGCAAGGCAAACGCCCTATAGGAAGAATTAAGAAAGACTCAAAGTACTGGGGTAAGAAACAGAAAAAAAAAGAGTTACTATATACAGAGATACGGTCTAAATTTCAGATATTTCAAAAAACTTTAAAATTTCAACCAGAATGTGTAATTATAGTTGGTTGATTGTGATGGAATTAGAAAACTCTGAACTTTGATATGCCCACTTTTGTCTATTGAAAACTAGTGGAAAACTCCCCTATTCACTCCAAAAACAATTAGAAAAAGTAGTGGGTTTGGTGATAGGAATTATATATAAAACACGCTTGAAATTGCTGGAGAGCTACTGAGGAATGAAGACTTCACAATTGGTGATGATCTCATCTCTAATGCTACTGTTTAAAAAAAAAATCTGCATGTGGAGCAAGTTTTTTAAGTGGAGAAACCGAGTCTTTGCCAAAGTAGCAAAGGCTGAGGGACAGAGGAGCAGACTTTTTAGTGCTGGAATAAAAGTTGAGGTCCCACAACTACCAAGAAAAGTGTGCTCTCATAGACATAAGAGGGAATCTTGGCCTGCAGAGCTACATCAAAGAAAAAGGAGCAGGATGAAAACTGCAGCTCAGAGAAGGACCAAAGGGCCCCCTTGATCCATCTTAATCTTTCATAGGCCAACTTGATGTGGGATTAGTCCATAGTTCATAGTCCAGTGGCAATAAAGTCCCAGTAAATCCTGTCTCAGAGAGCATAGTACAATCCAATGTCTCACATTCTAATGGTTTTTAATATAAAATATTTGATAGTCACTTAAAATAATAAATAATTCACTTAAAATTGAAATAAAAACAGATACAAGAGAAAAGATACAATAATGAATACAAGGAAATATAAATATGTTTGGTTTGTCCTTAATTTTCTTGAATAACTTCACTCTCCACCGAATTTCTCAAAATGTTTTTCAGCACTTGAAGATGCCCGTCTATTGAATTCTATTCTTCAGTTTTCTCTCCATTGCTTACCTCTAATGAATGTTTCTTTTGTTTTATAAGTGTTTTTGAGATTTTTCCTGTATCTTTTATTTCCAAAAACCCTACTTGGATATATCTAAGTGTGCTTGTGCTTACATTTATCTATATTTCAGTTTGTAGAGCACCTTTAACACTTTGTTTGAAAAATGTTTGATAATAAACCCACAATATTTTATTAAATTCTCCTTTCCTTCTGAGATTTCAAATGCTATTTCTAATATGTGATTGAAGCTGTTTCCGGTTAGTCTGAGATTCCCCCATATGACTCATCATGATCTCATTTTCTAATATTATGAACATATTTTAGAGCTATTAAAAGATTTTTTTAATTTCAAGTTTCAAAATTTTCTTCATATTCATAGTTTTTGTTGATTTTAATATTTTTGCATGTTATTTGCATTCTTAGTAAAATGTAGTCTCACCTGCATATTCTGGTCAGTACATTATAGAATCTGGATTCTCTTTTTTTCCTTTGAGTTACAATGAGTTTTGTTCTAGCAGACACCTCACAGGGTAGTATTCAAACTCCAAACTCTTCCCCCTATTTTTGCAAGGACCCAAGCCTTTGAAGACTCCTAGTTGGGATTACTGTGACCCTAGCATTCTTGCCCATTATCTGCACATTCGAATAAGTTTATAGCTTACATGAACCTTTACCAGCTACTTTCTCTATAGCAGCTCTGAATTCTGTTCCTGAATCTCACAACCAATTGGAACATAGCTTTCAGACTGAATTTGGCTACCCCCTAAATATCTGGAAGCATATGAAATTGAAACAGTGAAACCCAAATCTTTCTTCAGGCATTTCCCTTTCTTGGTCAATCATCTCTCTTCTCTTTTCTAATGCTTCCAAATAGCTGATCTTAATACCTTTATACACTGCACAGTTGTTGCTTGTGTTGCTAAAAGGATTGTCAGTTGTAAGTAACTTTGCCACATTCAGAAGTTCAATCTCTACCTTCTCCCTGGAGGAGACCCTTGCAGGGAGATCATAAGAGACCCTCTTTTTTTTTTTTACTTCTGGTGAATTAAATCACAAGACTTGGGCTAATATCTCACTAGAAAACTTCTGCATGTCTACTATAAGAGCAAACTGGAACCTGGTTCAGATCTGCTTTGTGGACTGAATTTAAAGTTACGTCTGAGTCGAATTTAAAGAAGGACTGGTATCCAGTGGAGAGTTGCCTGGAGGTGATTGGGCTGTGTGAAGGATTTGTTTATATTGTCAGTGACCTTAAGTCACAACTAATTTTCTTACTATTTAAAATGAGATGCATTAATACACTCTTTCACCTAGGAATAATATGGCCAGATTTTTGGAGGGTGTAAAATGTTTAAATTTTTAAATACGATCTAATAAAGAGATATGTTTTATGAGACATCACTGTGTTTTCGAAACAACTCTGATAATACACTTTTGACGGTTGCATACCAGTATCTTATGATTTTTTGCATTTTCAATTACTTCATGTGCATTGGATTTTACCCTGACTATCAGAATTATATTTCTTTTGGTGGAAGTAGTTATGCTGGTCATAGTAAACTCTTGCTCAAGAGCATTATATATTGTTAAAAGTAAGGCAACTTGTTAATCATGTCATTATTTATTTTTCATTCAACAATAGAGAATGAATATGAAATTTCAATGGGAGGACAGTGACAGTGACAGTATCTTTTGATATATTTTTTTATTAGTGAAACACCATGAGGTACAGTTGTTGACCTTACAAGTTTTAGTCTTGGGCTTCAGTTATGCAAATATCGAGTACCCATCCCTCCACCATGCCCATTCTCCACCCCCAATGATCCCAGTAACCCTCCCACCCCTCCTATCCTCCCCATCCCATCCCGCCTCTGAGGCAGGGCATTCCCTTTTGTTCTCTTTATCCTTTTGGTTGCTGAGGTTTGCAAAAAAGGCATTGAGTGTCAATCATGTTCGTTCTATAGTCTACTTTCAGCATGCATCTCCCATCCTGGGAGGATCCTCCCAACACCCTTTACCTAGTGTTCCCTTCTGTCTTCTTTTGATATTTTCTAATATTGCCTTAAGCCAAGGGTTATATTTTCGTCAGTTATATACCATTATTTACTCCATTTAAAGGCAGAATATTTCTATGACCATATAAAAGGAGAATTTGATAGGCTTATTGGAACGAGTCTACTTCTTATTACTCTGTGATAAGACAATTACAGTTCAGAATTAGAGTAGTATGGACCAGTTTACACAGTCCTGAATAAGTTTTACTCATAATCATATCCACTCCCAAATTTTCCTCCATTTAAGTGGTAATTTTAATTTTTTACTTAAATTATAACAGGAAAGGGGCGGGAAAAATACTACAGGAGAGAAGATACACTGCCTTCAGTTTTTAGTTCCTGGGTACTGCACATGGAACTCTGGCACTGCCTGGAGTGGTCCCTGAACAGAAGCAAGGTGTGTGCCCCAAACCCTGCCAAGTATGACCCCCAAAGCAGACGACAACAACTACTACTACTTGTAACAAAAAATTCATAACTTACACAAAACCGTTCTCAAAATAAATGTTCATGCAAGGAAACCAATCTGCTGCCTATATACACATACTCTTATACTCCATATTTGGCTTCAAGCATAACTGATTTTCAAGTGAGAAACTAATACATTTTAATTATGAGAATTATATATCATATGTTTTAACACAAAAGTAAACTGGAATTTCACAAAGTAGATATGCTTAAATGAATAGCACTGTAACGCTGTCCTCCCGGTGTTCATCAATTTGCTAGAACAGGCACCAGTAACGTCTCCATTTTGAGACTTGTTACTGATTTTGGCATATCGAATACTCCACAGGGAGCTTGCCAGGCTCTGCCATGCGGGTGAGGTACTATCGGTAGCTTGCCTGACTCTCTGGGAGGGACTGAGGAATCGAACCCGGGTCGACCACATGCAAGGCAAATGCCCTACCTGCTGTGCTATCGTGGACTTAAATAAAGTTTCTATATAAAGTTACTATTTATAAATGTTATAAGATAAAGAAAAAAATACAATCATACTTAAATATGTTTTAAGTAACTTCATTTAAGTGGAAGAAACAGGGGCCAGAGCGATAGTACGTCAGGGAAGGCATTTGCCTTCCATGCACGCCCACCCAGCTAGATCCCCAGCATCCCATATGATCCTCTGAGTACTGCCAGGAGAAATTCATGAGTGCAGAGCCAGGAGTAACTCTTGAGCATCTACATATGTGATGCTTAAAAAAAAAGTCCCCCCCCCCCAATAAAAGAAAAAAGAGTCAAGCTTGCACTGAGCATTCATTTTCTCTGTAATATCAAGATTTAAAAATCTGATCACTGTTGGTGGGAATGCCGACTGGTTCAGCCCTTTTGGAAAACAGTATGGACGATTCTCAAAAAATTAGAAATTGAGCTCCCATTGGATCCAGCAATACCACTCTTGGGAATATATCCCAGAGAGGCAAAAAAGTATAGTTGAAGTGACATCTGCAATTGTCTGTTCATTTAGGGTTGTTCATGCTCGGGGCTTCCTTCTGGCTCTGCACTCAATCACTCCTGGTGTTTTCTGAAGTCCAAAGAGAGCTTCTGAGAACATCTGGCACTGTTTACAATAGCCAGAATCTGGAAAAAACCTGAGTGCCTGAGAACAGATGACTGGTTAAAGGAACTTTGGTACATTTACACAATGGAGTACTATGTAGCTGTTAGAAAAGACGAAGTCATGAAATTTACATACAAGTGGTACTGCATGGAAAGTATGTTAAGCGAAATGACTCAGAAAGAAAGGGATAGACATAGAAAGATTGCATTCATCTGGGGAACATAAAGTAACAAAATAGGAGACTAACACCCAAGAATGGCTGAGATTAGTACCAGGAATTTTACTCCATGGCTTGGAGGCCAACCACACATGCTAGGGGAAAAGGGAGCTCAGATAGAGAAGGGGACACCAAATAAAGGTGTTGGGAGGATCCTCCCAGAATGGGAGAAGCATGTTGAAAGTAGATTAGACTAAACATGATTGTCACCCATTGCCTCTTTTGCAAACCACAACACCCAATAAAAGAGAGAGAACAAAAGGGAATGCCCTGCCACAGAGGCAGGGTGGAATGGGGGGGATGGGGAGCGGGAGGGATACTGGGATTCATGGTGGTGGGAAATGGGCACTGGTGGAGGGATGGGTATTTGATCATTGTATAATTGAAACCCAAGCACAAATATGTGTAAGTCTGCAACTGTACCTCATGAAGTCGCACTATTAAAAATTTTTTTAAAAAAAGTAAAATTAAAAAAAAAACTGATAAAGTTCCAGTTTACAACTTATTTTTTTCCACGTGCTTTATCTACCAGCAACGTGCATTTAAACCATAACCTGGAGCAGGAGGTATCATTGCAATGCTACTTAGATCGTGAGTAGTCTGGTTTGTGTTCTATTTCCTCTAGTAGAAATGTAGGCTGTTATATCAATGTGGCTTCAGCTTCACGATTTAATCAAACACAGCCAATTGTAATGTGTGATATAACCTGCAGAACTGTCCACTCATCCCTTTCTTTTATTGTTTGATGTTTGGTTTTTTTTCTCTTTTGCTTTTTGGGCCATACCTCGTGATGCTCAGGGCTTCCTTCTGGCTCTGCACTCAATCACTCCTGGTATTTTCTGAAGTCCAAAGACAGCTTCTGAGAAGGAAGTGAACACAGATATAAAAACCCTGGAAAAGTAATTTAGAACCCTTTGGGGGGAAGGTGCCGCTGCAATTTAGAAAGAATTTATAAACTGGTTCAGTCATTCTAGTAAATGCTTCAAGTTTGAACTCAGAATTGACATCATATGTTCCTGATTAAATTTCAATATTCACTCTCAGTGGTTTTAATGTTACTAATTTCTTTCACTGAAGATTTTTCAGCAGTTTAGTGTTCACTATTTTGACTCTAGGGCTTTATTGCCAAAGTAGGCTATATTATAAACTGAACTCTTTATTTTTATTTTTATTTTTTTGCTTTTTGGGTCACACCTGGTGATGCACAGGGGTTACTCCTGGCTCTGCACTCAAGAGTTACTCCTGGCGGTGCTCAGGGGACCATATGGGATGCTGGGAATCGAACCCAGGTTGGCCGCGTGCAAGACAAACACCCTACCCGCTGTGCTATCTCTCCAGCCCTATAAACTGAACTCTTAATGATGAAAAAGTCATTCATTTCAGCTGAATAGAAAAAATACTTAAATACATTTTTTGTTCTTCTGGATACACAAATAATAACAGATAATCAATAACTATAATAACACATTTATTTTTAAAATCTAAGTCTGTAAACTTTTATTATGCTCTAATCCCAAGATTTTGGTCTCTTACATGCCAAGACTCTCTGTTGAGTAGAGAAGTGTTATTTCCACTCTGACATCAATGTTCATAGATTCAGAGATAAATCCTGCAAGTGTCTGGACCTTATTTCAGTATCCATGAATCAAAGACTATTGGGTAGTTCTTCATCATTACTCGAAAGTTATCAATGAATAAAATGCAATGATTTGTATTAGATATAGCATGTTTAATAGTATGTATTACTAATAGCAATATAGATAGTTACTGTTACATAGTCATATATAATAATAAAATAGTCTGTAATTATTATTAATATAGAATATTTAATCAATGCAGTGTTTTTCTGCATTATTGATTAACATATTGAAGAATCTTTTGTTCATAATTTATCAATTCCTCTGAATTTAAGTTAATCTCTCTGAATTTAAGTTATAGTTATGGCTTTATTGTAAATTGGCTTGGGAGATTTAACAATTGAAAAAGACTTAATTTTCAAATAACTAAAATTTTTGCTACTTCACAGATTTTCAATAAAGAATAAAAAATAATAACCTTTGTAATGTTATTTTAATCATGTGATATTTTCCAACAAAAAATTGTAAATAAATATATGTATGTAAAAACACTCACCAGAATATTTTTGGACTTAATGTTTACATAGAAAAGACTCTGTCATGCATTTGTAAAAATAGATGCTACATTAATTTTTCTTACACACAAATAGTAGTTATGATTTTTTCTTCCTTCATGTTTTACACTCATGACAAGTAATTTTCTTTGAAATGATAAAGTTGCTTCTGTCCTTTACATAATGAGGTTATAAGAAAAGAAATATTTCACTGGATCTAATGATAATTTCACTTATGTGTAATGAATAGTAATTCTTATAAAGACACATCGATTAGAAGCAATAAGCAGTGATATAACTGTTTTTTTTTTTCTACACTTAGAGACTAAACTTTAGACTTGTTCTTAGGATGATAAAAGAGAATAGTGCAGATTCAGACAGCCTGGGTATTTTAAAGGTTTAACATAATGAAACAATTTTAATTATTCTCTATACATGTTTACTCCACTTTGTTACATTCTTACTGATTAAAATAGATAGAAAAAGATGATGGCTCAATCACATAGGATTTTTGCAGCAAAAGAAAAAAACCCACAAATTATGTCCCAATATCCTAAGCAAATTTTCCTCGCCTAACTATATCTAGAGACTTGTAATGACAATTCTGTGATTCAGACTTGAGTATTTGTTTTGTTTTTGTTTTTGAGTCTCACTTGCCAGTGCTCAGGGCTGACTCTTGGCACTAAGTCAGAAAAAGGAAAAACAAACAAACAATGAAACTGTCAGGGCTGGAGAAACCTTATGGCATGCTGGATATTGAACATGGGTCAGCAGCATGCAAGGCAAGCAACTTACCTGCTATATTCTTTTTCCAGCTTATTTTTTTTTTTTGGGGGGGGGGGGTTGAAACTTTATAGTTCCAAAGTCTCTTTGTTCTAGTTTTGGGAGCACACTGCAGTATTCAGGACTTACTCCTGGTGTAGCTTTGAGGGACCCTGTAAGATGCTTGTTGTACTATCTCTCTGAGCCCTAATGCAAACTTTAAAAATTAAAGTGTTTCCAAGCCAACAGGCAATGCTTGAAATAAATATGAGAACTTCAAGCTGCTCATAAACTTAATTTGCTATGCACACACCGTTTATACACACCTGAAAGAAACACCTGTAGGATGTGGACAAGCATAGAGGAAAAGAACTACTGCTTCTGAGATTCATGTTTTCATTTTTTGTTTTGTTTTGTATTTTTTTGTTTGTTTGTTTGGGGGCCACACTTGGTGATGCTCAGGACTTACTTCGGACTCTCCACTGAGGGATCATCCCCAAATGTGCTCCCAGGTCTGTAAGTGCAAGGCAATTGCCCTACCCACTACACTATTGCTCTGGCCCCCTTATGTTTTGACTTTTAATGAACTTTAATTAAAAAGTCTTGAACTTTTTCCATATATAATCTTAGAGACATTCTGCAGTGTTTTTTCCTATAATGCAGTAGACAGAAGCCAAGATCCACTATCCACACAGTCTGGCTCACGTGGTCATTTACATACAGGAAACTTTTCCTCCCATCCACAGTGGGAATCTGAGGGCCCCTTTCGAACTATTGCTATTTATGTGCCATATTACATTCTGTAATTTCCTTTTATCTTTCCTTTATTTTGCAGTGTCTCAGTATGTGTCTCTTTAAGACAAGTTAATTTAGCCAATTACTCCAGTTTGGTTGAAGATAAAATCTTTAATTTATCCAAGCCTCCTTTTATTCTTTCTAGGATATTCTTTCCATTAATTTCATGAAACATTCTAATTCTCGGGTTTAGGAAAGAGCTAATTTCCCCATATACGTGCACAGAGATACACGTACACACAGAAGCAAACTAATGCATTGGTAGCATTCATTTCAAACTATAGTTTTTCACTTTGTGTTTGAGATAATCTTTCCTGTGTTTCCAAGTTATTTAAAATAGTAATAGATTTTGAATTAAGAAATCTATATTTGGCCCATATTATTTTCTCCTAAAACTGTTTTAACCCATTTTATCAAAAGTAAGATTGATCTCCTCTATGGAGAGAGTGTATAGTGTATTATGACCCAAAACACCTGTCAGGGAATTATTACTGAGAAAGAAAACAGCAAGACTCAAAAGTATGAGTCATTTGGAAAGAAAACCATGACATCTTTCTTTCATCTACATATTTAAAATATTCCACATACTGGATATTATTTTAAGTGTAAGGCAAATGAAAAAATGGCGTCTCTGAAAGTCAGGTTGGGTGTAAGATAGGAAATAGGCAATGATGTGATGTAAATTAAATGAATACATCAAAGGAAGTGATCATCCTTACAAATCGTGAAAGGAGGGATCATTTCAGATAAGTTTTAAGACAAACAATTTGAGAGGACTTATCTTACTGGCATCTCATTTGGAATGTCTAGTTTAAAAAAAGTCACTAATATAGACTTTTTCTGTATAATTTCTCATATGGGTTCATGTCTTCTGGGGTGAACATGAACTATTTCTCCTCTAAATCAGATGACCTGGTGGAGATTATATCTGTCTCAGGTACTAGAAAATTTGCTTTTAATTATGTGCTAGTTGTTGCCTTTATCTGCTTACAATTTTTTTGTTTGTTCATTCATAATATGTAAATAGATCAATGAAAATTATACAACCAGAATATAGCTATACTGATTTAGAGTATAGAAGTATACTAAAATTATTAAGCATTTTATATTTTATGAATTGCTTTTTAATTTGTATTGTACTTATTTATTTTGGTCTGGAAGCCACATCTAGTGGTTCTCAGGGCTTACTCCTGGATCAGGAATCACTCCCTATGGTGCTTGGTGAACTATAGACAGTGCTAGGGATCTTACTGGGGTTGGTCACATGGAAGGCAATGTGCTTTAACCCTGTATTATCTCTCTGATCCCCTATTTTATTAATTGTTGTTACAATACTTGTATTTCTCCTACAGTTCCCCTGTCTAATTTCTCCCTGCTGATGTTAGACATTTTTTCTGCCTTGCTTTCAGAGACTGGGCCCGCTCGAGCAAATCGATGGACAACAGCAGGACAGTGCTACAGTGCTATAGTGCTTTCAGAGCCCTGTATATATCCAGTATAGAGCCAGCACTTTATTCTTCGCTTCCAACTCTCCTTTTGAGAAAGCCAAAATTAACATAAATAGTTTCTCAGGATGGAATTTTGGAGTTAGACTACTTAGTTCCCTATAAATACACT
Source organism: Sorex fumeus (assembly GCF_029834395.1). NCBI lineage: Eukaryota > Metazoa > Chordata > Mammalia > Eulipotyphla > Soricidae > Sorex > Sorex fumeus. The sequence continues at coordinate 9,089,050 of NW_026606083.1, read as the reverse complement.
CTGCCGGCATTACATTGTATATTACTTATAAGACATCCACCAGTGTCTAATTATTACATGTAGTTAAAAGTACTGAGCTGGAAAGTAACTTTACATTTGTGACAGCCATGTTAGTTAAAAAGATTGTGTTGAAGAGAAATTATTTTGTCAATGGTAGAGACCGTAAATAAGAGAGTAAATTAAGACCGTAAATTAAGAGAGTCAAAGAGATATTTCCCAGTTTATTTATGCTCAGAAATTCAGAAAACATTCTATATGAAGCCACTTTACCTTTGACATTGGTATCATGTCAAAGTAGGAATTTGGGAGTTAAGAAATGTAATTCTAAATTCTGAGATGAAGCAATATGTGTATGGCTCTTACAATAGAAAGACTCAAATCAAGTCCTTCTCTATTGTCATAGAACAAATTTATTTCCTCTTATTTGGCACCGAAGTGATGACCTCCAATGGAGGTTATATTGTGCAATAAAGCTTCTTCTTCCTTCAAGATATGTTCCCAACATACCATTTTGTCTACAAATCAAACCCAAACCAGTGTCAACATAGCATGCAAAGGAAACACTAAAACTATGCTCTAGAAAGAAATACCTTCTACTGGAAAAGCAATGGGAGAACCCCACTGCTTTTTGGTCAGAGGACTGGCTAGTGTGTATGCGTTTGATTCATGAGACTTAGAGTGGGGAGGGAAGCAGAGAGGAAAATCAGACACACCCGGATTCTCATGAATTCAGATTTCTTTTTGGTTTTAGCAAGGGGCACAAGGGTTGATGCCAGAAAATTTGCTGTGTTCTCTCTCAAAATTCTGGACTCAGGGAATACAAAGAGTAAGCAAAGAGGAAGACAAAAACTTCCTTGGCAACGGTATAAGAGTTGATCAGAAAATTTCAGCTCATGAAAAACATTAATTTTTAATGTATAGTCAAGAATTCCTTATACAATCAAATTCCCCCAACTATATGGGGAGTAAGAAATGTACTGTTGGAAATACATAATTTCTTTTTTAAAAATATGGATATTTTTTCAGCAGGAGAGTAAGTAATGTACTATTGGAAGTGGGGATGAGTCCCAGTCTTTGAGAACAACTGAATAGGAAGACATTTTGTTGGAAATTTGGTTTCTATTCCTTCTGGGGAAGATGGGATTCTGAAAGGGCAGATAAGTAGTAGGCAAATATTTTCTTCCAGTCTGAGGTGTGCCTTTTTATTCTGGTCATCGTTTCTTTTTCAGTGCAGAAGCTCCTTACAGTCTTTTAGACTGGCAAGTCGGATGTAGATTTATGCTCTTTCCTCTTCTTTGGTAAGTAACTACTCTGTCATTTTCTCTTTCTAATTTCCATCAGTTCTGACTAAGCATCATATCAATTTCTTTCTCTTCCAGCCATGCCATTTCCTCTCCTTCTATTACAGTTACAATCTGTTATCAGGTAACCTAAGATAATATTTTAAGGAATGAGCTCACTCATACTTCCTACACAAAGTGATTTGTGTGTTGGGTTTTAATGGGGAAAAGGAGTAGACAGGCACCAGGAGACATTTCAGCAGGTCTAATCAACGGAACCTGGCCCTTTCCAGGGAGGTTTACAGGACGGTTGCTGGAGGATGGAAAACCATTTTATCAGAGATGCTGACACTTATGAAATGCCAAAGTGAGAAACCAAAAAGAGAAGGTGTTTTTCCTGCAGTATAGGTGGCATCTGCCTGTGACATAAAAATTATAAGCCTTAGAAATGTTATGAGTCCCCAGGTCAGGTTGGGAGATGCGAGCCAAATGTAGACTATAGATCAAACACAATGGCCACTCAGTGCAAACTACAACACCCAAAAGGAAATAGAGAACGAAAGGAAATGCAGGATGGGGTGGGAGGAGTTGGGGTGGGGGTGGTGGGAGGGATACTGGGGTCATTGTTGGTGGAGATTGGCAATGGTAGAAGGATGGGTACTCCATCATTGTATCACTGGAACGCAAGCACAAAAGTTTGTAAGTCTGTAACTGTAACCCACAGTGATTCACTAATAAAAATTTTTTTAAAAAAAGAAATTTTATGGGTCCCTTGCTCACCATGAACTATTATTTTTGGGATTCACGATCACGATCATGATCACGACCATCCTGTTATTTGTCGATTGCTTCGAGCAGGCCCCAGTAACGTCTCCTTCGTCCTAGCCCTGAGATTTTTTAAGAAAGTGCCATATTCAAGGCTCTTTAGGAGAATGAGACCCATCATTGTTACTGGTATTTGGCATATTGGGTATGCCACGGGGAGTTTGCCAGACTCTGTCGTGTGGGCAGGTTACATTCGGTAGCCTGCCAGTTTGTCCAAAGTAGGAATGAGAAAATAAAATGTTGCGTGGCCGCGTGCTTCCGGGAGCTAGGTTTTATAGTCTCTGAGTTCTTGGCCGTTGATGGGATTACACAGCGCCAGGGGGCCAGTTGGTGGGTGTGACCCCCGCCTACTGGAATTTGGAGGATCTGGATGGAGGTTGCTCAGCCCCTATCCAAGTAGGCTTGGAGATCTCAGTCCCGGGACCCGGAAGCCTCTGTTCCTCTGCCGGTACCTCCAGAACCAGCCACCACCATGCTGAGACTGGTACCTTCATGTGTGTGGAGAGTGGTCTCAGCATGGTGGTGTCTGGTTCTGGAGGTACCGGCAGAGGAACAGAGGCTTGCGGGTCCCGGGGCTGAGATCTCCAAGCCTACTTGGATAGGGGCTGAGCATCCTCCACCCAGATCCTCCAAATTCCAGTAGGCGGGGGTCACACCCACCAACTGGCCCCCTGGTGCTGTGTAATCCCATCAACGGCCAAGAACTCAGAGACTATAAAACCCAGCTCCCGGAAGAGAACAGCACAGAGTCTCCTGCACCCCGTGCCTGGCTGTCCTCACCGGGGCCCCTTGGAGGGGAGTGGGTTGAGTTTTCCTCCCTGCCCCAACCAGGGCTCCGGCAGCCGAAGACCTCCAGAACCAACCACCACCATGCTGAGGCCGCTCTCTGCACACATTTTTGGGATTAGTTTAAAGAATTAGATGCTTTAAAAATGTATCTCAAATATGTATAAATAATTATATCTCACTAAAATCCAGTGTATAATGAATATACTTACTCAATAAGGAGATGTCTCACAGAAATGTTAAGACTGCAGTGGGTTAACTGGAAGAAACTGAAAACCACTGGCCTTGACCTGAGCCTTCCGTAGTTCTCTTTAAGCCAGGTAATGGCCTTCAATGCTGGAAAATAGCAGGATTGGCCGCCTTCACCTTTGTATCAATGGCCTGGCATTCACTGCCAGTGAATGATATGTTGGAAGAAATGTTGGCAGTAATGGGCAGGGCTCAACTCATCATAAGTCACAACAAATGGTAAAAGTACATCTGACTGTGCTAGAGGAACCCACTGCCAATCAAGATGATGTGCAGGAAATTAGAGGCAATGTGTAGCTGGGATTCCTGTCATTGAACGGGAAAAACCACGCAGCAATTACAGGGTGAAGAGAACATTCCTTTCATTTGTAGGAGGATTATGAAAAGCCATCCTCAATGCAGGCAACAGGATTAAGGCAAGAAATTCCTTTTCACTTTTTCACTTCCGGCACTTAGAAAATTTAGCATTATAAAACTCTTCAGCAGAGCCCCAGAACTTTGGTTTACAACATAGGAAATGAATGACAAAGGGTGATGTTTGGTGTATATTGTATGTACCCAACAAGTAATGCAAGGTTAATTCAGTCACAAGAAAAGGTAAAACAAAGTAACTTTTGCCTTTACTTGTTTACAGATTAGACACCCAATAAAACCTCCAACTGTGAACTTGTCGTTAAAATGATTGGTTTATCTGAGATCTAAACTAGTGTTTGGAAATGTAACTGGAATTTTTTGATATGATGCTGAGAAGGAGATAAGAATTGGACTTGTGGATTCAGAACCTAGTTAAGGGGCATAAAGCCCCTGTCCGGCAAGCTTAAGGCCTTGTGTTCCACCCTAGGTAGCTCCTATATGCTCCCAGTTCCACCTCATCAACCGTGTTGCTGCCCCCTCACCTCCACCACACATAACTGCAATAGAATGTGGATCCCCTGAGCAAGGCAGCCAGGTGTGTGCGAGCACCACATGTAAAGTGAGTGACCCCGGGCTAGCACAACAGCTGAGAAAAACAATGTGGGACCAGAAGCACGACCATTCAGGTATGTGGGCACTGTGGTGAGACCAGGTGAGCATGAGAAAGCCCCAGCCAGGACTTGGCCACCCTAGGTTCTGACAACAATAACATCAGCCAAAAGGGAAGTGGAGCTGGGAAAGTCACTGAACTGTAAGGCCAAGAAAACTTAATTCATATAAAGCACTATATAAAGATGTAGTATATATGAGGGTTACTGTTAAAAGGAATTATGATTCTTGCATGCATTTAGAATGAGGGTTTTGGAAGATGAATTTTTTTCCTTCATGCAATTCCAGCTAGACATCCTTATGTTCCCCCGTGCAAAGTGATAGAGTTCTAACCTGTGGGAGACAGTGACCAGGGCATACACAAGCTTCCCCAGTTTCTACTGTGTGTGTCCACCTACAAAAACACAGACCCAAGACTCAGCAGGGACCTCTTTCTTATCACAAACCTACACTAGACAGTTCTTAGCCAGAAACAGATCTTTTCTAGGCAATTCTACTCAGATTCAGGGAGTTTTTAAAAATCATAACTGTTCATTTGTTTTGTGTAATAGGGTCTGGTAGGCCTATTGTCTCTCAAATATTTTCCTCAGAAATGAGCATGAATTTTATTCCTAGCAGGTTGGAATTCAGACAAAAGAGAGATCAAATTCCTAAAATATAGAGAAAAAAAAGGCAGGAATTTTCTTTGCTTCTATAAGATATAATTGCTCATATGCTCTAAAATCAAAAGGGGAAAAGGAGTTTATTATTTTCTAGAAATGAGTCTGAATACATTGCACAAATTGATTCTGTTGACTGAAACAGATGTCCTCAGCTTGCCTCTTAAAAATCTGACTTATAAGAGCCATTTTCCAAAGGAAATGTTACGTTTGGAGGGCTATTTACCAGACTCCATTTTCTTATCACCAGTTGTTTTATTAATTATTATAGTCTAATAAGCATAAACATAAATGAATAGGAATATCAAATGGACACTCATTAACTTCCTCTCCAGTGATTGTGCCATGTCATTTCACAATATAGATATTATACATATCCAAATGTTTCTTTCTGCAATTTCATGTTAATTATCAAACTTAGAATTAACCATTATGAATAATTATTAACATATTCAATTCACTGCCACTATCCTTCATGATTTTTATAACAGGAACTACATTCCAGAGAAGAAAAGCTCATTATATTCAAATATCATTTGTACACTTTGGTCTTCAATCCTTTCAAATACCGGAGAAATAACTAACAGATTCAAGGGCAATTTAAAAACGGCTCCAACAAAAATAATGACAAAAACAAAATTTCCATTATGTTTCTTGAGTATGTTATTTTTCACACATTATTTTCTTGATATGGACATCATAAAAATAAACATAAACAGTTATTAACTTTACTTTGTAAAGATGTCAAACAATAACTTTTGATAATATTTTTTCATTACTTTTTTTCTGAACAGCAAGACAAAACGGTTTGGTTAGGTGAAAGACAAAAAAAAATTTGGAGAATACGAATATGTTATCTTAGAGCTTGTAAGAACTAGAAAACAAATAGTCAACCAGGCTCAATGAAGCTTATATGATGCAAGGTAAAGAGTATAGTTTGGAAAATGTGTTTTTTTTTCCTCTTTTTTGGTAGAGAAAAAAAAGCAGTCTATTTGGAAACAAAATATCTCTCTGCATTGTTCATTTTAAAAAACAAGTATTCATAAGCCCTAATTATGAGCAATGGGAAGAAGCAGATGGGGGGGGTGGTGCAGGAAACAAATATGCCCTAAATTGAAATGAGTTACCACTTGAGTTAGCAAGCGGCTTTTAACTGCTGGGAATTAAAGAGGTCTTAATTTGCTAAAGAGATTGTGATTACATGAATTCATGTGCAGTTACTTGCAAAACTAGGCTCTATGACCACCAAAGTCTCTTGACTTTCTATATCCTATGGTTTTGAAAGTCAGAAACACCTACATTCTTCTATTGGCTGGGAAAAAAAAAAGAAGAAAAATGAAGTGTTTTCATCTGATTTAGCACTAAATTGGCCAGCGATGGAAATCTTGCAGATCTGTCAGAGCTATCAGATTTCCGAGTGGTTGGCATGGGGATTCCTGAGGCAGAAGGGACCCAAGAGAGCAGTTCACATTCCAGTTCAAACTCACTAAGTAGCAGGGCAGAGAATTTGCTCTGCCCCGCTAGGAACAGGCCATTCAGAGATGCATGATTTCCCCCTTTCTTCAAGCAACACTGCTCAAGTACCATGAAATATTTGTTTTCTGAGCTCTTGTTAATATCTATAGCAAAGTAGTCTGTGGCTTTGAATCCTCTCGATGACCAGAACAGCCCAGGAGTTGGAAGTATGGTCGCTGGACAGTTTTCCATCTTTAGTCTCTTCTGTGATTACAGATCCAGGGGTGCTTCCTGCAATGTTATAAAGGCTCAGACACTCTGAGTCAGCTGCCGGCAAGCTCGCTTTCCTAGTTCCCTTTCCTCTGGGGGAGTCGCCTAAAGTCAGGGTGTCTCAGGGTGTCACTGTTGACATTTGACCATGGATGAGTCTTTTCAAAGGGCTATCGTGCATGACAGAACATAGAGCATCATTCTTGTCCAATACCCCGGGGGACTCGGTACAGTTATTTCCCATACGGCTACCAGCATCATCACCACCTTGGCAGTGTCATCCATTATCAAATATCCCAAGGATGGGGACAAGGTTGACAACGCTTGAGAAACCCTAGGCTGATATGGTCCACCTGAAATTTCTCCCCATCATTAATCCTTCTCTCCAGTCCTGTCTGGGGCAGGATTCCCGTGAGAACTACAATGAGCATCTCCAACACTAAACCTTGTCCCGGGTTCACACAGGCACACACAAAAGATTTTTTTCAAACAAAAGTTGACCAGAGCCACTAGGTTCTCGGGAAGTGATCATAAATCAGCAAATTTATTTTTATCACCCCTAGAGGCTGCTAAAAGTGTCAGAGCTTCGAACCGGAAGTAGGTAGATCACTGTGTCACCAAGGTGTTGAGTGGATCTCTGCATATGGAAAGAGGTCATTCAGCGGTGGACTGAACTGCACTGCACAATTTTAAAGGAAAGTTTTAAGAATTTGTTTTGTAGTAGAAAAGGGCAGTTTTCTGGGCAGGAGAAATATCAGGGTGAACATGAGCAGAAGTTGGAGTCTGTGGAAAAATTCTTCTAAGTAAGAACTAGCGAGAGAGAAATAGGTTTGCTTATTGGCATCACCCTGACAGAAATACATCTTTCTTTCCCACAAACTACAGTCAGGTCTGCTGCTCCCACAAATTCCCACTGTTTGCTCTGAGTTTGTTGATGCCACCAGGAGGGGAAAAAGGAATGAACGTGAAAACATACCTAGGTACGTATTTCTGACCTTATTAATAACAAACACCTCATTTAAAAAAAAGTCGTTCTCCTCCCGCTGCAAAATAACTTTCAAATATTTCTAACCTCAGATCATCCCTTCCCTGGAGTTACCAGTTGCTGGCCTGAGGCCTATTTTCCTGTAGTCAGTTAGCGGCTTTGTCTTTAATCTCGGGCCAGAATTTCCCTCTTCAATCACTGTGGTTATACGTGTGAGGTAGACTGACTGCTGCTGGCTTTGTGCTTTGCTTTCTTCTTTTTTTTTTCTCTCTTAATTTTTATTTCTTAATTAGGAAAGGTGTGGGTCAGAGTTGGGATTATACTTCTCTGAACTCCTTCCAAACTGTCTGGGACCAGGAGGCTTCACAGAATTCCATAACTGGAGGTGGAGTTCTGCCTTTCAGGGACCTTGTTGGTCTGTAATGAGATGAGACTTCTCTTCATCGGTCACTTCACAAACTTTCTCCAGAAGTACAAGTTACTCAGGTAGTCTCACTAAGTTTCTTACTGAGCATTCTTGATCCCGTGTCCAACGCCCCAAGGCCTGGGGTCTTCAAGCCTTCGTTTCTGTACCTGACTTCTGGGTTGGTTGAGGTTCTGGAGGAGCTTGGCTGGGTGGCCAATTCTCCTGAGTAAGGCAAATCACATCTGTATGCTCTGGGGCCCATCTCTCTTTCTCTTCTCCAGTGGCTTCTCACTCTTCAAGTAGTCTCACCTCTCAGTTTTGCTGCCAGGAATAGAGTGGGGCCCTCAAACCCATGTGATGACCTGCAGGTGAAAACTCACCTGGATGCCCATTCTCCAGCTGGGGGTGTTTAGGAAGGCAGGACGAAGAACACACCCAGTGTATGTCAACCTCAAGTTTGGAGAAGACATTTCCTGGGAAGGGCTTCTCCTGTGCACCCTGCCTCTAATGTGCTTCATAAACCAGAAAATTAAATTTTTATAAAGAAATGCAATCTGCTCTGCTTTTCCACAAATATCAGTAATGGGATAGGGATATAAAAGTCAGATATATAGATGATGAGTAAAATCATACATATATTTTTAATATCCTTCATCTGTCTTAACACTTAAAAAATATTCAGCTTTGGAGCGAGAGCCATAGTACAGTGGGTAGGGTGCTTGCCTTGGCTGCAGCCAACCTGGTTTCCATCCCCGGCATCCCATATGGCCTCCTAAGACCAACAGGAGTGTTTTCTGATGATGCTCAGCCAGGAGTAACCCCTGAGCAATGCAGTTTATGGCTATTCTGAACGAAAAAAAAAATCACAGAAACTCATACAAGGCTGCCAAGGACAGACTTTTGTACACACACACACACACACACACACACACACACACACACACACACACACATTGCATCATGGTCAACCAGAACGTTTTGTAGAAACCTTGTTCTGCTGGTGTTCTATTTATAACCACTCCCCTGAGAAGTCATACGCCCACCAAATCTCTCTCCCATTTTAAGGAGGACCCAATACTTCATCTTCCCAATGATGCCAGGCTCTTAGAATCTGTAGCTTAGTCCTACAGGTACTGGCACAAAGCAATGAGTCATAGAATACTAGTGTTTCCAAAACAGAAAGTAAAACAAACAAAAATCATACTAATAAATAAATCCAAACTTTTCCCATCTAGGGAAATCACAAAGAAGGTAGAATCTGTGTGGAGGCTTGGTGGCTGCAAAACTAGCCAGAGCGTGTCAAAGTGCCTAGTGACACAAAGCTAACTAGTATATGTAGTGCTATATGCCTGCATACAATAAGTCAATATTATACTTATGTAAGCGTGACATGTCTAGGCATTACACTACACATAGAGTATGTAGAGTGTGAGCATGCATTTGAGATTGCTTTAAAGCATTCACTCTTCACTTTCCAGTTCTAAAAGAAAAAAATGAATTCAGTTTATGACTATTCTGAACCAAACAAAATTCACAGAAACTCATATAAGCCTGCCAAAGACAGACTGAAAGCAAAATTTCAAAAACAGAAGAAATAGAAAAATCTAAGAAAGACATCTTACCTTTTTGAAAATACAGACCCAGAATTTGGTTGACAACAAACTTAGTATCTGCAAAGGCTAGAATACCACAGAGTGTTCTGGGAAAATGATGGTATTATGGTTTACCAAGAATTTTCTATTAGCTGTCAATCAAGGTTAAAGGGATAGTATAGCACTGTTTACTTCCGAAACCAAATATTTCTTTTGAATAGTTTCAAAACTTCAAAAAATTATGGTAAATGTAACATAATAAGCCCTGTACCTTGATTCAAAGTCATTAACATTTTTCCAAGATTTTTTTCTTTTGTTCTATTTACTTTTCTGCCACTTTTCATCTATACATATTCTCCAAAATCATTTGAGAGTGTCTTACTATTCCACAACACTTCTAAAGGTTGTGGTAAATCTCTATTTTAATTACAGTGGTATTTTTCCTGTGGACCATAGTACTGTGCTCATGCCTAAGAAAATGGACTCTGATGTATAACTGACAGGAGAGTATATGTGTAGCACTTACTCAGCTTCTTTAGTCTAAGGATGTCTTTGGAAGCAGTTTGTATCTGAGATCATTTGATGTTAAATCCAAACTTCTCTATTGTATTTGGTTCCACTAGAGCTTCCTATTACTTAGCAATATTCCCCTGTTATCCTTCTATTGTCTTGGATATTCAGAATTTTTTGGGGAAAATATTTTTTTGGTCTGGAACAATTTGTGCATCCACTTCCACTAAATACAATATTTTTCCTGTCAAAAATTATGAGTTTATCTAGAACTTTTAAATTTTTTCATACTTTTCTGAGGTTCTCAAATATTGTTGGGGTAGCATGTTTATTCATTGCTGCTGTTTTTACCCTTTAAAAAATGTTGCCCATATTTTTTATGGTTCTTTATTTTTTTTCCATATTTCACATTATATCTCCCCTTTTCTAGTGGGAAGACTGAACCTCATGCTATTGGTGCTTCTACTCATTTAATTGCTCTGTCATATTATGCACATAAAAATTGGGGGATTTCTATTCCAAGATCATTGTCAAACATAAACTTACCAAGAAAAAAGTGATGGAATGTTTACTTGCATTCCTTTTCCTCCCATCAATGCCCACTGAGAGTTTAGGCAGCAGTGTGTGCTCAGTTACTTGGATACCTATGGGTTTTCTGCATAGCTATGCTAACAATTTGATATATAGCTAATTGCTTCACTAAACATTACATTTTAAACTTTTTATACCATTATCTAAGTATAATTTAATTTTTGAAATGAAAAATACTCAAAATATGTACTGTATGAGCAATGTGCTTAGAGAACTGTTATTCTTTGTCCAATCCCATATACTTGAAAGCAGATAGAGAAATATAGAAATATCTTATAATTTCTCTTCTTTTCCCCTCAGAAGGCGCTATGTATTTGTATATGTAAATACATATCATGTGCATGTATGTATGTGCATAAACACATGTAAAAATAAATGATTACAGATTGTTTTACTTCTTTGAATACTTTGTTTACTATCAATTAAAAATTCTTGTGTCACTGTTTTTCTTGATAGTGAAGTATAATCAAGGACAAGCTTGGAAAAGTGTTATTTGTGTGTGTGTGTTTGTGTGTTTCAAGGGACACGTTTCATTAATAAAATAGTTTTAAGGAAAGAATTTGCAGAAAAGAGCCAGGCAATTAATAACATGAATTCTATTCCCAGCTTTGTGACCATTGACTGTGAGATGGCAGGAAATGATCTAAATCCGGGTCTGTCAAAGAGGAAAATAAAATTGACTTTATGGGGTTTGTCATGTACATTAAGTGAACTGATGTATAATAAACCTAGAGCTCTGAAAGACAATGTCAATCTGATTGTAAATTAGAACTGTTATTAATAAGAATTTGATCTGTTTATATCTTATATTCAAGAAATATTTGATGACTTAAGTTTAATTGAATCCCAGGTTATAGAGGTTTTGTTTTGAATTCCTTTGGTGTAAAATGATGAGATTAAATCATGATAATCACAGGTTTATAGTAACCAAGTATTTTGTAAACCCAACCTGCTTTATAATCACTTTAAATTCTTCAAAAAAAAAGCAAAAATATTGAGTGCTGAAAATATATAACTATCTATTTCCCCAAAAATCTGCTATCAGGGGCTGGAGTAATAGCACAGTGGGTAGGGCGTTTGCCTTGCATGCTCGCCGACCCGGGTTCAATTCCCAGCATCCCATATGGTCCCCTGAGCACCACTGGGGTAATTCCTGAGTGCAGAGCCAGGAGTAAGCCCTGTGCATCACCAGGTGTGACCCAAAAAGAAAAAAAACCTGCTATCAATTTCACACTAGACTCTCCTACTTTATAACTTTCATGCTTAACAGAGGAGTCTGTAATCTTTAGTGCATGAGTCAAATCTAGCTGTCATCTGTTTTTTTAAATAAAACTTTATTGGAACATGTCTTCATTTACAACTTGCCCAAGGTTATATTCGTTCAATAACAGTGGAGTCATGTATTGCAACAGAGACACCCTGCAAAGACCAAAATTATTTCTCTCGGGCCTTTTACATACAAATATTTTTTAAGAGCCAGAGGAGTGCTCAACATGCTGAGTGCATACTTTGTATGTGGAAGACCTAGGTTCGATCTCCCTACCACTCGATCCCCTGGGCATTGCTAGGAAAAAACTCTGAGCAGAGAAATTGCAGTTGTCTCTGAGTACTGCTAGGTGAGGCTCCAAAAATTTAAAGAAATAGTTTGGCAATACCTATTTTTAGAATTTACTACACTTTATAAAGAATTTTTCTTAATATTTAAAGAATTTCTATAACTCTAACACTTTTGCAATTATTACTCATCTGTTAGTATGGATTGGTGGTTTATTTACCTATGTTCTGTATTAAAATGCTTGCTTTTATATCTTAAATCATACATATTATTCAGTGAGTTACATCATACAGGATTTTTTTCTAACTATTTAAAATGCATTTTGACACTCAGTAGAAAGAAACATTTGATTCAAAGTGTCATCTTTTCTTCTTTTGCTCTTTTCATCTACTTTGCTGAGTAGAAGGCATTATAATTCCAATGTTTACCACTAGATTTAAAAGAATGGCCATGATATAGGATTGGAAATGATCATGTTTCAAATTTATATTTAATGGGTTAAAATTAAATCTATATATTTATTCATGGGCTAGAGCGATAGCACAGTGGGTAGGGTGTTTGCCTTGTATGTGGCTGACCCAGGTTTGATTCCTCCATCCCTCACGGAGAGCCCGGCAAACTACTGAGAGTATCCCGCCCCCACTGCAGAGCCTGGCAAGCTCCCTGTGGTGTATTCAATATGCCAAAAACAGTAACAACAAGTCTCACAATGGAGATGTTACTGGTGCCCACTCAAGCAAATCCATGAACAATGGGAACAGTGCTACAGTGCTATATAAATTTGATTACAGAGTCTTAGCATTTAAATATATACAAATGTGTATGTATATATATATATATATATTCCCTACTCTGTAGATTTTTTTGTATTTATGATATATTCACATACATTTTCAGGTTTTGCAGTCTTTTGCTCTCTGTGAGACCCAAGAAATTTTATGCCAAAGAAAGTAGGTTGAGAGAAAGAGAACAGAGGGGAATGCCCTGCCATAGAGGCAGGGTGGGATGGGGGGGGATAGGGGGTGGGAGGGATACTGGGATCCGTGGTGGTGGGAAATGGGCACTTGTGGAGGGATGGGTATTTGATCATTGTATAATTGAAACCCAAGCACAAAATTTGTAAGTCTACAACTGTAACTCATAGAGTCTCACTAATAAAAATTAAAAATAAAAGAAAGTGGATTGAACTTAATCTAGAATGAATAGGAGAGTAAGTCTGTCTCCTGGAGATTTAGAACTTATCTGGGGGTTTGGTATGTAGTTATCATAAACGTTTTGTGGTACTAGAGCCTTCCAAATATGTTCCAAAGTTGTTGAGTGAATCTTAAAAACAAAAAACATACATTCAGTCTTGCAATAGCACGTTAAGTTTGAACAACTAATTTAGACTTTCTGATCCTTCAGTTCTCCATCAACAGAATGAGACTACAATCCTATTTTTCTCAGACAATCCTAAGAAATAAGGAAAGCATGGAACACGTCATTAAAATACATAAAATATTGATAGCTATTACAAAAATAATAATAAATATTAACAAAGCAAGTAGTTTGGTGAACACTGACAATTCTTGGGAATCATGATATTTCGTAGTTTAGTATCCCTGGGTACAAACAAAGCCCTACTTCTGCTCTTATTCATGACAGGGAAGAGCTCTATAACTCTGGAATACTTCCTGCCTGCCTCTGAAGGTGAAGGAAACACCTGCCCCTAGCTGGGGTTCTACGGAGACTTTTTCTGTGTCTCTTTCTTGACTCGTGTTCTTTATTTTCAATCCCACATCAAGGCTGTATGAAAAGTGAGCGAGTCTAGTTGTCATTTTACAAATGACACTGTAAGGCTTAGAGAGTGGGGAACGTTATCTGGCTCTGGTGATTCCCAAGAAGGGGAGTTTGCTGGAGGGCTCCCCAATCTCTCCCTGCAGATCCTTTTATCTGCCTGTAAAACTCAGAGCCTGTGGATTCTTTTGTCAGTCTGAGTCAGTTATCAGCAGTTGCTCCCACATTGTAAAGAGTGGCGTTTTCTCTTTTCCTTTAAAAGCAAGCAAACAATCCCAAGAACTCCTAACTGCTTGAGACCATTGTATGGGGGAAGATTTAAGCATCCCTACAATGGGCTTTCATCATTTTCTCTTGAACTTTAAACTATTTCAGGGTAACAAGCTCTTTCTCCAATTTTAGGATTCTTTTTGCCTTGTGCCATGGGACAATGGGCCTGGAGACTTCCAGTTCCACGCTTGCAGGTATAAGTAGTTTCTACTTACGGTGGGTTTTCCACCTGGCTTATCTCCTGAACTAATAGCCATCAGGAAAGGAATTACAAACTTGCGTGGTTTGGTGGGCTAGGAACCATCTTGCAGAGGAGACAGCCTTGGGAAATGCCTTCCAACAGGCCTTCCCTGCAGAATCTGAGCACGTGTTCCTGGACAGCACCTTGCTGAACTCAGCTGGCCACTCCTTCCTGGACAGCACTTTCCGGAGCTCCAGCTGGCCACTCCTTCACCCTCTTTCCCAGATCTGAGTCCTAAACACAACCTCATTGGTGTGAAAGGAGGTTCCAGAGATCACTGGAGTGGTTTGACGCTTTCTGATGAGCGTGCAGTACCTACCTAGCAGCAGAACCAGAGAAAGACACCCAGAGCATTACCAGAGCAGCTGTGTGAGAACCATGGAGAATTCTGAAGCTCCCTATTCAAATACTCATAATTAAATTTGAAAGGGGAAAAAATGCCTCCTCCCTATTTTTTGTTTTTTAAACAAGCTCAAAAAAAAAAAAAGGTCTTAAATGCAAGGAAGCCGGCTATTTATGCCAGGCCCCGAAACTCAGACAGCACTAAATCAGGCCTCAGATGAATGGATCCGTCAGTTCAAGGGTTAGACAAACAGCTGTTCCTTAAGGAGGCAAGCGACAAAGCCTAACTGTTCCTTGGAAGGCCCGCCCTAGTCTAGTGGATCCCCCAGGGAGCTCCTGATATTTGTTTCTGATTGGGAGATAGGCCGAGTGACTCCAATGCTACCGATGACCCCCAGCGCTAGGGCATGAGTGGGGAGACTGGAGCCAGAGTGATTTCACCCGTCTCTGGGAAAAAAAGAAAAGGAACGACGCCCACACGTACAGCAAGTCTTAAGGAAGTCAAATGCCGGCCACAATATTGCAGGTCATTGGGAGGAAGAAGGCCAGGGAGCTATGAGGTCTGCCAGCTCATTCCTGAAAAATAAAAGTAAAAGAAAGTAAAATTAGTAAACGGTCCAAGAAGGAGGTTTGATTTGCTACCAACTGTAACTGTTCGATTTTCTTAAAAATGGAATGAGATAAGTTACCTCTTTCTCCACTGCTAACCATCATTCCACTTATGATTTTGAGGTTCTTGAGTAGAAAAGTTCTCCTGATGAAACAACTGATTGTAAAGTGAAAAATAAAATATTACTCTAATGAAAAGAGGCAAAGAGGACAGAATCTAAATTAAAATTTTGGATTGAAATATAAAATAGTTTTGATAATGATTAAAGTAAAAAGAATTTAAATTCAAGTCTTAGAAAGTTAAAAGTGCTACTTCTTAAGCTCCTGGGAGATTTTTAGGGAAACCATTATAAATATTTCAAACGTCTTTCAATACAATACAACTTTTTATCTTTTAAACTGGATATTCATTTTTTATTCATGGTAAGACACTTATCATTAATCTTTAACTTGTATATTCATTCTCCAATACCACAAAACTTCTCAGAGTCTGCCTGACATTTTTGTCGTGTCTATAAATATGGTGTTCTTCTGAAATGAATAAAAAATAGTCTTGCAAGGGAGGCCCTCAATTTTGTAAACCTGTTTTCATTACCATGAGACCATTCAATATTCACCAGAATTAAAATAAAATTCTTGAGTATTTATTACAGAGCATCTTGAAGTTTAAGGGAATACAGGAGAACTTTTTTCTTGACTTCTAGCTAGAAAAAGCACCATCTAAAACTGTCACTGTTTTCTTGGTTTGGGGGAGGATCATATCACAACTTGTCACCCAAGTGTCAAATATATATTAGGTTACTCATTAATTTATTTACTATTTACACTTTCTTAGAATGAGGATGTTAGCAGAGATGCTTAATAATAATTATTGAAATAATTCTATACTTGTGATGGGTACAAGTGTGATTTTAATTAAGATCCATATAACAAGCATTGGGCTCATGGGGAGAATTTGGTGTGGGTTAAGGGAATGACTTTACTAAGAATACCTCCAAACCGAACTTGAGTCGATTAGAAAACAAAGGTGCCTTTGAGAGAAAGAAGGACGTGTAGAAGGAAACCAGTTTGAGGGAATGAGAGATCTGAATTGAACACATTAAGTCCCAGTAGCATTTCCACCAGACAGATAAAGATAAGAGACTTGAAATTGGGACAGTGAAAAGACCTAGAGAGCATTTGGAAAGCCATAAGTTGATAACTTCACTCGAGAATTGGGCAGCAGTCAAGAAAAGGATTTTTAAAAATAGCAACAATGGCCCAATTACATGACCAATGAAAAAGCTCACATGACCAATGAAATGGATCCTCTTCATCAACTGCATTGGGACACGTGAAATCTCTGTGAAAACAAAGCTCAGCCCTGCAGTGACTTGTGCCTGAGAATGCCACAATGGGAGCGCTCTGGAACAGATCAGGGTGGAGACAGATTTATGTTTACTGGCACCAAATATTGGGATGGAATGATATTTACTGCAGCCAACGAGAGTGATAAGGAGGAAGTGGAGAAACTGGTAGAAAGGGGTGCTGTGCATCAGAGTTAAGAGATATTGTGGTTCTCCTGTTACCCGAGTCACAGTGCAATGCTCATTTTAGAGAAAATGAGATAATTTATGTTAAAGCATTTCTTTGTAGGTATAGATACATAGGATCCTTAAAACTATATAATTATATATATACAAAGTTGCATATATATGATGCATGAGTCAGTGCATTAAAAAGGGATGCACTATGTTTTGCAATACTATGCTTTTCTGCACTCCCGGGATATATTCCCAGAAGTGGTATAACTGGGCCCTATGGAAGCTCAAATCAGAGAGCAAAAAAGATAGAAATTGTCTGCCTTTGGGTGGAGTGGGAGTGGCGGGAGGGATACTGGGGACATTGGTGGTGGAAAATGTGCACTGGTGGAGGGATGGGTATTCAATAAGTGTATGACAGAAACTCAATCATGAAAGCTTTGCAACTGTATCTCATGGTGTTTCAAAAATAATTAAGTAGAAATAAAAGAAAACATTAAAAGGAATGCATGTTCATTCCTTATAAATATTTCTTGTGATGCAGATACTCATTGGATTAAATTGCATGAGTTGTATTCTGTTTGTGGGTGACTAGGCAAGAACAGCCCATACTCCAGTTTTCAGATAGTTAGCAGAAACACACTCAAGAACAAAATAAAGTGAAAATTAAGAATCCTATGTGGAGTTTTAAGTTCACCAAGCTGAAAACTCTTGCCTTTGAATTTTGAACTGACACACAAGTCGTATATCCTATACATCAATATAAGCAAAGTGCCCAAGGACGAAATGCCTGGCTGTCTTTGTTAATTAGAAGAGAAATGAGGCCTAATTGGCAGTACATTTCAAATAAGGAGATGCATTATGGTTGTAGAACAAGCAATCAATAACCAAGAACATTGCCTCTTCTTAACTCATTCTCATTCACAAGTATTTCTAGAATCCGGGTGATAAGATAGACCCTTTTCTGTCAGCAGATATGAAAATGAGTAAGACTGACAAAAATATCTATTATTATAGAACTGAATCTGATTAAACAAGATGTATCATTGTTCTACATAAATGTATGGATATTTCTTTGCAGAAAATAGGGCAAAATACTGTTTCCATGGCAAAGGTTTTTAAGTCTAACAAAACATTTGAGGGAAGCCACATTTAAGAAAAATTGAGAAGCTGGTCTGAAAATACAGCAGAAAAAGCTTAAGAAACATGAGACTTGACATCAGTGATGAAGTAATACTTTCAATAAGCATAACCAATTAGTTCATGTTAGATCAGCTGATTTTTGAATGAACCAAATATAATAATAATCTCAATGAGTCTGAGAAGTAGGTTGAGTCCAGACCTGCTGGTTGAAATCTGGACTAAGTTATTTGGACCTAGGAATTAAGAGAATTATTACTCTGTTCTCAGACATCATTTTGAGGAAGACTGCATTTGAAAGTGTTTGATTAGCTGTCACATCAAAAAGTACAGAAATATCCAGTGTAAGTGGGGTTGTGATGAGAAAAGGACCCCCGTCCACTGTCCATTTCCATGAGGAAATGACTCCTGTTTCAGCCTCTATGGAAATAAATTGAAAGATGTCTTCAAAATAATATCAATATAACTCCCATACAATCCAGCAACACTACTCTTGGCACCTATCTCCCAAACATAAAAATGTTCATTCAAGAGGATCTATGCACATTTATGTTCATTTTTTCACTTCCTACAATAGCTAAGATATGGGGAAAACCCAAATGCCCAACTATGGATGAATGGATCAGATAGTTGTGTTATGTATACACAATGAAATATTATGCAGCTCAAAAAAATCAAAATCATGTAACGTGCTACAACATGGATGGACAAAAAGGATTTTATGCTGAGTGAATTTAGTCAGATGGAAAAAATAGTCAGATGCAGAATGAACTCCATATACATGGGATGTAGATACATAGCAAGGTAGCAACAATGGGCCAGAGGCAGCACAATTAAGGTATGGATCCACACAAGTGAGTTGTTGGGGAGGGCAGAAAGAGGGATATTGGGGCCCTTGGGGGAAGGAGGTGACCCCTGGTGATTGGTGTGGTATTAGAATTATGAGCATGGAAAACCATCATTAACATTACTGTATATCATAAAAACTCAGCAATTAAAAAAATCAAATAAGGGGCTGAAGTGGTAGCACAGTGGGTAGGGTGTTTGCCTTGCATGCGGACAACCTGGGTTCAATTCCCAGCATCCCATATGGTCCCCTGAGCATCGCCAGGAGTAGCTCCTGAGTGCAGAGCCAGGAGTAATCCCTGTGAATCGCCAGGTGTGACCCAAAAAGCAAAAATAAAAAATAAATAAATAAATAAAAGTTAAAAAGAGACACAAAATCAAATGGTTGGGTAGCTAATTATGGGGATAACTATATTATATGTGAGAAGTACTACACTATGAGCTGGAAATTAATTTTTGCATTAAATTAATGCATTTTAGTGGCATAAATATGACACTAAAATGCATTATACATCTTATTCTGACATCTTATTATGACATCTTATTATCTCATTCCTACTTTGGACAAACTGGCAGTCTACCGAATGTAGCCTGCCCACACAGCAGAGTCTGGCAAACTCCCCGTGGCGTACCCAATATGCTAAATACCAGTAACAATGATGGGTCTCATTCTCCTAAAGAGCCTTGAATATAATCTCAGGGCTAGGATGAAAGAGACGTTACTGGGGCCTGCTCGAGGCAATCGACGAATCGACGAAATATGCCAAAAGTTGGCATTTACTGATGTGAAAGTCACATATTTTTCTCCCCTCTCTGTTTTTTTCTTGAGTTATCATCATCTTTTTAAAGTTAGATTTTTCCAGTTTGTGTAGGACAAGGCTTTAAGACTTTATTGTTATTGAAACCAGAAATAAAATTCATTCATGTAATTTTAGGAAGCAGAATATAAATAAAAATAACTCTAGCTTTCAAAAGATTTCTGACTTTCACCCTCAACAGTAGGGACTTTCCCCCCACTTTTTATATTTTTTCAATTGTCTCTAGATTAAAAAGAATAAAACTTTATATTTTATTTTCTACTTGCAATGTATATTTTAAATTGGGTAGGACATTAACCTTAATCTTATGACTTAATTTTTTTTCTTCTTTGATTTTTGGGTCACACTCAGCATTGTTCAGGGTTTACTTGTGGCTCTGTAATCAGGAATCATTTCTGGTCCTAGTGGGACTTACGAAACCCTGTGAGGTGCCGGGGACCAAACCAGGAACCACATGCAAGGTAAACATCCTCCCCACTGTACTATTGTACTATCGCTCCAGCTCTAAGATCTCTATAGTTTAGAAAGTTTTTATCTTGGAAAGATTTAGACAAAAACCCTGCATAAGTAGATATCTATTTCAGTTATAGATACATTTCTATTTCCCATACTCTAAAGAAGAGTGAAACTTTTAGGGGAAAGTAAAGGAAATACCATTGCTTTTCCTACGAACTGTTTGTGCACTAACTGACAACAGAGAAACACGATGGTCATTTAAAGTCAAACAACCAAGAAAGGGATACTGGAAATGCAGTTTCCATCTTCTTTGGGCAGGTTTAAGTCCAATTCTAAACTCATATTTCCAGACTCTGGAAGGGAATGAGTGACCAGAGTCATAGTGTGGAGTCCAAATATCTCTGCTCCTTTGCATTGAAGATGTTGATCAGTTTCAGAAACTTGGTTTTCTTCTCTCTTGCTCTTCTTTTTATAAATCTGCATGAGCCAAGCACAAGGGCATTATGATCTTACCTTCTGAGGGATTTTTTCCCAATTCTTGGGATGCTATAGCATAATTCAGTGTTTGAAATGACACAAACAAAAAGAACAATTTAAAAAATTAAGAGATTGGGGCTGAAACGATAGCACAGCTGTTAGATGGCCTTGCACATGGCCTTGCACATGGCCTGCTCAGGTTAGATTTCGCACTCCATATGGTCCCCAAGCCCCACCAGGAATTTTCCTGAGCACTACCAGGTATGGCCAAATGAAACAAAAGAATCATAAATAAATGAATAAATAAGAGAGTTTGAATAGTACCATCCTGATTCTATTTTTGTACTATTTCGCTTTCATATTTTTTTAGAATTTGGCTTGTTTCTGCACGGTAGATCAATGATTCGGAAGTTTAAAACTTAATAGCCCTAAGGATGCTGAACCACGATTGGCAAGGTAGATATTTGTGCTGCTACCCATCCTGGAATAATTTCTATGTTTGGGTACACAAGTGTTGCATCTCACTTCTGCAGGAACAAGAACAACATGTCCCCTACAGCCCATGGAGTTTCCTGGTCATAGAGACTCTCTTCACAGCTGGAACTGCAGATCACTCCAGCAGTTTCAACAGAACTCTTTGCAAACGTCTTTTGGATAAAAGAACACCAAATCCCACCACTCTTTCAAATCCTGGGGATTAACACTGTCATTATTTGCTCTCTATATTAAACTAGTACAGAAAAAAGGCAGGGCCAGTCAGTGGGAACAAAAACCAGTGAAGGGCCCTCAGGGGCCTCAAACTTTCCTCATCCACAACCAGCTGTGCTGGTGACATTGCACCTTGATTTCAAAACACAGCAGTTTCCACCTTGTATGTGCAAAAACAATGATGAAACTCGTCACTCAGACATCTAAGGTGCGTTTGAGTGACCTATACGAGTTTACAAATGGGAAGCAGTCATGTAACCCAAATTAGAAAAATTCAGAAACAAAGGAAGATTTCTGACTTTCACCCTCAACACAGAATCCTGAAACCGTCAGGAGAAAATTAGGTCCCTAGCCAGGAGTGAAATAATTTTCAACTCTTGACAGCCTAGGAAAGAAGGGTTCATTTTATCTTGATGTGGTTCTTATTTTTTAAAGAACTAGATGGCTTGGTGGAGTGATTAACATTCTATAACAACAAATGATCGGATTACTTTGAGGTCCTGACTTACTGTAAAGTCTCCAAGGTAAAAACGCTTTGAGCTGATGCTGAAACTCCATCCTCTTTCGCGGAGGTATGGCTCCTCAGAAGGTAGCATGTCTGGAGCCCTGCTGTTTGGAAAGGGCCCAGAGGCAGGAGGCGAAGATGAGGTTTCAGCAGAGAGAGCAGTTCTCTCGGAGCCTTTAGCTCTGGGATACGGCGACTGCGGCCTGTGAGCTGCGATTTCCAAAGAAGTCTTCAGTGGGAGTTCTGAACAATTGTGACTTTGGCCTTGGGAGGTAGTTGGTGGTCTCTGCATTTTAATGGTGTGTTGACTCTGGATGGAAATCCTGGAGAATTTTAGAAGAAAGGAAACATCATACGGAGTCCTGAAAGACATAACACAGGCAAAATATGTTTTTCTCAGACTTCTCTCCCTCTTTCTCTCTCTCGCTCTCTCTCTCTCTTTCCCATTCACATATGTGCACTCTCACACACAGACACAGACACACACAGACACACACACACACACACACACTCACTCACTTTTGTTTCTTCCCTCCAGGGAGAAATCACACATGATGTGGAATAAAATTAAATATCAAGTATTTTTCTCTCCCACATCTTTCCCTTAGTTATCATAATAGAGAAATAGAATATAATACTAGAGAAATATTATGATATGTTGAACTTTGTAGCTACTTAAATTTGTTATTTCTTTGAATAAACTAAATTATAATCGAAGAATGCCAAAATTCACGCTATCTTCGTATTGCAACTGATCACTTGTGAGCGTTGCTAATGGCAGGTGATTTTTAAGCTTTATTATTGCAGACATTCAATCTTGGTTCACCATGGAATTTATCATGAAAATTACTGGCTTGTAATTGCAAAAGCTTGAAATCCAGTTGGAGTTAGGCCCCTCTTAGCTACGCTACCCTCCAGTTTCCTGAAGAGCCAATGAATAGGAAGGCGAAAGAAGGAAAATTTCTTTTGTCCAGTCAGTCCTGCCATATGGGCTCCTGTCTACATGGGCCCTCCACTGTTACATGGAATGCGAGCTTGGCCTTGGCGTTGCCAGAGCTGTGAAATGCGATCAGCTACAGGCCAATCTGCAGGAAGCTGTCATCACCTTCAGGAGTTTGCAAAACTTAAAAATGATCCACTTTCACTTTCATGACTTTTATAGACTGAAGGCTACTTTACTCACGAAAGTATTGCAGTGAGCAGCAAGCCTCAGTCTGTCTGTCTGTCTGTCTGTCTCTCCCTCTCTCTGTGCTTCAGTTGAGCCCAGGCCTCACGCCTTCAAGGACTCCTCATCTTTTCATGGGTTTATATTGTTTCAGGGTTTTTGTCTTGTTCTAGTCTCAATACCTCTCTAAACCTTCATTTGATATTCTCTTTAAACCTCTGCTTTGTAGGTGCTGAGCACCCAAAGGCGGGGTGTTTCATAGTGAGATAAGATCTCCTGCATGTACTCTCATTTCTTTTGTACTAATCCTCTTCGTTCCTGCGCCGTCTTACAATCCCCAAACCGCACCCTTACCGTTGCCAAAGACTCAGAGGAGCACTTTGCTTTGAAGTGACTGTCAGGTGAATCATGTTTAGCTGCATTAACACATAAAGGTGATACCTTCCTTGTAGAAATTCATGATTCAACATTTCCCTGGGGAGCCATTTCCACTGAAGACAATAAACCTCTATTCCTTCATGAGACCTTCCAACATCAATTTCTTTGGGTTGCATGCCCTGAGAAATGTTGCTGAAGGAGCTGAAGAACAGAGCAATATGGCAATATGGTCCTTTGAGTTCGACATTTTTACATCATCTTCACAAGTGTATTTTTCTCTTCTTCTTGCAATATAACCTTTAACCATAAACACTCATGCCGAAGTTCTAAACACCATCACTCTGGGTTTTAGAACAGTCAAATCTGCACAAAGGAAATATTATCTGGGAGTTCAAAAGGAGTGGACCTTTATTTCAGTTTTTCTCAGATGGCTAACACACAGGAGAGAACTATGAAATAGAAGAATAAGTCTTGGTTTGGAGTTCCTCCATGATTGGTGTGAACTTAAAATAAAATGTAGTCTGAAATATGCAACACTAAACTTGGTATTAGATACTTAGTATATGCCAGCTGAGTGTGAACTGAAGTGGTTTCAAGTCTTGGGAGGCAATTAAGTCATGATTGAGATTATTGCTATATGTGATATGTCTAAAATACAAGAGAAAACACGAAACATGCAATTTACCTAGGCTAATCATTAATTATCATGGATATATATTTTTGATGGTAATATTTCCCCAGATCAATTACAGTGCAAATTTTCAAATGTGGGTTTTGAAAACAAAGAAGATAAAGAGAAGAAAAACTAAAATAAAGAGAGAAGAAAAAAGGAAGAGAAGGGAGGCGAGAAGAATGATGAGTTTTACATACTGCCAAATTCCTGAAATGGAAGCACTGCATACTAGAAGTTACAAACAAACTTGAGATTGAGTACCGCTTAAGAGAACAAAAAGGAGTGCCCTGCCACAGAAGCAGGGTGGGATAGGGGATGGGGGGTGTGTGTGTGGGAGAGATACTGGGATTGGTGGGGGTGGAGAATGGGCACTGGTGGTGGGATGGGTACTTGATCATTGTATAACTGAAACCCAAGCACAAAAACTTGTAAGTCTACAACTGTACCTCATGGTGTTTCACTAATAAAAAAAAATAATAATAATAAAGTGCCTCTTGATACTGGTCAATGGTTGGAAGTGTCAAAAAAAAAAAAAAGACTAAGCCTGTTCTCTGCTTGAGAAATGGCCTGAGATCTGGGACAACAGGTTTGTGTATGAGCTGTATGACCTCCAGCAAGCTTATCTTCTTTGAAATTGGGATGACAACAGCAGCTACTTCCTAGCACTGCTTTGAGAATTTAATGAGATAGTAATTTAAACAGCAGCTGTGAGTAGTAAAGATGAGCTATTATTATGAATTGCCTCCAGAGCTTATAAAAGCCTTAAAGATAGGCGTGCTTCCCCTTGTTTCAAAGCAACATTCCTTTCCCAATGGGCAAGATAAAAAGGTGCCAAAATACGCTAAGGTTCAGGCTTGGGTTAATGATGGCAATGCCCTGAATAGCACTGCACTGCAGCACTGTCCTCCCATTCATCCATTTGCTCGAGCAGGCCCAGTAACGTCTCCATTGTGAGACTTCTGTTACTGTGTTTGGCATATCGAATATGTCACGGGTAGCTTGCTAGGCTTTGCTATGTGGGCGAGATACTCTAGGTAGCTTGTCGGGCTCTCGAGAGGGGCGGAGGAATCGAACCGGGCTCGGCCGGGCCAGCTGTGTGCAAGGCAAACGCCCTACCGCTGTGCTATCACTCCAGCCCATCCCCTGAATAGTCTACAAATTATCATCTTTGAACAATTTTACTTTATTAGTAACATAAGTATATGCATAATTTTGCATGTACATGTGTATTTAGGGCTGGAGTGATAGCACAGCAGGTAGGGAGTTTGCCTTGCACGTGGCCCACCGAGGTTCAATTCCTCCGTCCCTCTTGGAGAGCCCAGCAAGCTAACGAGTATCCCAAGCACAGCACAGCCTGGCAAGCCCCAGTGGCATATTTGATATGCCAAAAACAGTAATAACAAGTCTCACAATGGAGACATTACTGGTGCCCGCTCAAGCAAATTGATGAACAATGGGAGGACAGTGCTACAGTGCTACATGTATATTTATATACGGGTTTAGTATATATGCCTTATTAACATTGACACAAAAGTTAGGCAAGGACATGACAGAAATCTATAGACCAATGCCCCCGATAAATATATTAATGCAAAAAATTAACAAATTAGATTGGATCAATATTATACAAGGTAAGGCATGTGATGTATCTGATGCTAGCGTATGTGCATTGAGAGTACAGACGATCATTTTTGTCTTCCTTCGTTGTGGCAGCCTAGTTCGGCCTTGAGATTTTGTCGGCCTCTCCTTTCTCATCCTTCTCAGTGCTGCCAGGTCGGTGAAGCCTTCAGGGTCAGGTGAATGAGACCAGTTGTAGTTACTGGTTTTGGCATATCGAATACACAACAGATAGCTTGCCAGGCTCTTCCGTGCAGGCAGAATACTCTCGGTAGCTTGCCAGTTTTTCCGAGAGGGAAAGATACATCCATCAGATACATCCATCGAGAACCTGATGGTACAAGCGCAAATGATCAAGTACGACATCATTGGTCTGACCGAGACAAGAAGGCACGAATCTCACCATGCCGTTTTCGACACTGGAGAAGAATTGTTCCTCGGAACATGCGAGAAAAGAGGTGTCGGAGGCGTCGGTGTCCTTGTCAACACAAACTTGGCCAAGAGCATTGATTCATTTGAATGCCTAACAACCCGAATCGGACATTTACATTTGAGTAGATGTGGCTCACTGCCTGCAGTTTCTATCTTCGTTGTCTACGCACCAACATCTCATTATGATGAAAGAGAAATCGAGAAGTTCTACATGGAGCTGGAGAAGTTCTATAAAGAAGACCACACCTTCTACAAGATCGTCATGGGTGATTTTAATGCCAAGATAGGACCGAGAAGATCAGCTGAAGAACTTCACATCGGGACCCATGGCCTAGAATGGAACGAACAGGGTGAGAGACTGTCTGAGTTCATCATGTCAACTAAGACCATCCATGGTAACTCACAGTTCCAGAAGGCAGAATCTAAACATTGTACATGGGAGTCTCCCGGTGGACGATTCCACAACGAAATAGACCACATCATATTCAATCGACGGTTTTGCCTGACCGATGTCGCTATTGTCCCAAAATTTCAAATGGGATCAGACCACCGTCTCCTTTGTGCAAAATTCTACTTCACAGAGCAGGGAGAAAGGGCTGCAAAGTTCAAAAAGAGAACTCCCAGAACGACCACCAACTGGGAACTCTTTGGCACTATTGCGGCAACATGGGAAGATGCCATTGTTGACAACATTGACGAGGAATATGATCGACTGGTTCAGGACCTTCATGAATGTGCGAGGAACGCCAAGAGAGAGATAGCCACAAAAAAACGCCTGTCTTCGAAAACTCTTGAGCTAATTCGCCAGCGTGGTTTGGCGCAAGCCTTAGGCAACTGCAAGCTAACGTCCGAGCTCGCAAAGCAGTGCAGAGATGCGATCAAGGAAGACCTCAAACAGAGAAGAGCAGAAGTACTGGTAGATGCGGCAGAAGCTGGGAAAGGTATTCGTTATGCCCGCCTGTCCCTCGCCAACTACAAGACCAAGATCACTGCCCTCCAACGTCCTGATGGATCCATCACATCCTTCAGAACAGCAATGGAGAAGATTATCCATGACTTCTACTCAAATCTCTTCAATAGCCATGTCCACTTGCCGACATACCAAATTCCACAGGATGGATATGTCGTTCCCAACGTTCTCCCTTCCGAAATCCGACACGCCATTTCATCAGTAAAGAAACAAACAGCACCCGGCCCAGACAAGGTCAGACCTGAACACCTGAAGAACCTGCTGTCAGTACTCATCAATACACTGGCTCGGCTCTTCACTCGCTACCTGTCTGAATGCAAGGTTCCGTCCCAATGGAAAACCAGCAGGACCGTACTACTGTTCAAGAAGAGAGACATCCATGACATTGGCAACTATTGCCCGATCTGCCTATTGTCTGTCATCTACAAGTTGTTCACTCGAGTCATCCTAAATAGGATTGGCAGAACACTAGATGAAGGACAACCATGCGAGCAAGCCAGGTTCCGCAGATTCAGCACCATCGACCATATCCACACAATAACCAAACTCATTGAGGTTCCTCGGGAGTTCAAGATGCTGCTCTGTTTAACGTTCATTGATTTAAAGAAGGCCTTTAATTCTGTTGAGACGGAAGTGGTCATTGAAGCCCTAGCCAATCAGGGCATTCAAGCCCAATACATCAAGATCCTCCGTGAGCTGTATTGCGGATTCACTACCAGGTTCTCACCATTCTACAAAGAAGTGATCATTGATGTCAAGAGAGGGGTTCGGCAGGGTGATACCATTTCACCGAAAGTCTTCAGTGCCACCCTCGAGAACATCATGCGATGACTGGAATGGGAAGGAATGGGAGTGAAGATAGATGGTCGGCAATTACACCACCTCCGCTTTGCTGATGACATTGTTTTTTTTTTTCCCTTTATTTTATTTTATTTTTTTTAAAGTTGTAGATTTACAATTTTTTGTGCTTTGGTTTCAATTATACAATGATCAGATACCCATCCCTCCACCAGTGCCCATTTTCCACCACCATGGATAATATCCCTCCCACCCCCATCCCCCCATCCCCCCTGTCTCTGTGGCAGGGCAATCCCCTGTGTTCTCTCTCTCCTTTTGGGTGTTGTGGTCTGCAAAAGAGGCATTGAGTGGCAAACATGTTCAGTCCATAGTCTACTTTCGACATGCATCTCCCCTCCTGGGAGGATCCTCCAAACATCCTTTATTTGGTGCTCCCTTCTCTATCTGAACTGCCCTTTCCTCTAGGATACCCAGCTGGCCTCTAAGTTATGGAGTAATCCTCCTGGTGCTGATCTCAGCTATTCTTGGGTATTAATCTCATACTTTGTTACTTTATATCCCCCAGATGAATGCAATCTTTCTATGTCTATCCCTCTCTTTCTGACTCATTTCGCTTAGCATGATACTTTCCATATTGTACCACTTGTATGTAAATTTCATGACTTCATCTTTTCTAAGAGCTACATAGTACTCCATTGTGTAGATGTACCAAAGTTTCTTTAACCAGTCATCTGTTCTTGGGCCTTCAGGTTTCTTCCAGTTTCTGGCTATTGTAAAGAGTGCTGCAATGAACAAACAAGTGCAGATGTGATGACATTGTTTTAATAACACCAAACATCAGTCAAGCGGCACAAATGCTGGCCGACTTTGACCGTGAGTGTGGAAAGGTAGGACTACAGCTGAATCTTACGAAGACAATGTTTATGAGAAACAGTCTCGTTCCTGACCCCCCATTCGCTCTCAATGGAACGACCATCTCCGAATGTAACAGCTATGTGTACCTAGGTCGAGAGGTCAACATGACAAATGACCTGGCACCCGAGCTGCGCAGGAGGAAGAGAGCGGCTTGGAACGCCTTCAAGAACGTCGAAGAAATAGCTAAGAGGACGAAGAACCTCCGGCTCCAGGTACATCTCTTTGATTCCACTGTTCTTCCTGCATTAACATATGCCTCAGAGACCTGGGCCCTACGCAAACAGGATGAGAATGCTATTCAGGTCTCCCAAAGAAGAATAGAAAGAGCTATGCTTGGAATATCAGGTTTCACTCAAATCAGAGAAAAAATCCGGAGTTCTGACATCTGTTGACGATCAAGAATCAGGGACGCTGTCTCATTTGCCAAGGTGTCAAAAATCAGATGGGCTGGTCACATAATGAGATTTAAAAATGACCGCTGGACTAGAGCTGTTACTGACTGGATTCCACGGGATGTCAAAAGACCGCGTGGCCGCCCACCTACCAGATGGTCAGACTTCTTCGTCAAGATCATGAACGATCGGTTTGAGGCTCTTCATGTTCCCAGAGCGAACAGATGCCATTGGGCTACACTAGCACGCGACAGGGACAAATGGAGACGTTACTGGCGCCCGCTGGAGCAAATCAATGACTAACGGGAAGTTAAGTGATATTAAGTGAAGGCATGTGACTATGAACATGACCCTGGTTCAAATCTCCAGCCAGACTTTGGCTTCCTTAACATCACTAGAAGTCACTCCTGAGCACAGAGCCAGGAATGGCCCTTAGGGCACTAGCTGTGATGTTTTGAACCCCAAAACGAAGGGATGGAGAGGAAGTATGGTAGGTATGGCACTGGCCTTCACTTAACTGCAACAGTTTTGTCTCTGATTTAAATCCCCAATGACACACATGATCTGAGCATGGTTCAGGGATCCCTCTCAAGCACAAAGTCAAGAAAAACCCCTGAGCACCACTGGGTGTAATCTGCAAACAAAACAAAATAAGTCACATATGCAGTGCAATATATTCTGTCTTATAAAACAAACATGCTTCAATATGGGTGAATTTTGAGAATATTATGCTTCATTAACAGACACAAGAGGCAAGTATTGTGTGATCCCACATACAAGTGTTATTGAAAGTATATACATTCATAGATACAGGAAGGAGAAAGGTGGTTGCTGGAAAATAGGAAATGTAAAGTTGTTAATGGGTATAAGGTTTCAGTTTTAAAAGACGAAAAGTTTTAGAGATGCACAAGAACATGATGATAATTAGCACTCTGATCTGGAAACTAAAAATGGCAAAAAAAAATCAACTGTATGTTATATGTTGAAAAAAATTTATTTTTGCAATTGGACATTTAAAGATAATAAAAATAGTTTTGTGTTTTTTGTGGGGTCACACCTGACATTGTTTAGGGCTTACTCCTGGTTTTTTGCTCAGGAATCACTGCAGACAGTGTTTAGGCGACCATATGAAGTTCTGGAGAATGAAACTAGGTTGGCCACATGCAAGGTAAGCACCTTACCCAATGTACTATCTCTCAGCCACAAAATAAAATATTTTTAAGTTAAAATGAAAAAATAATTGGATTTATATCCCATGAAGAAGAACTTCTACTAGACAGAAAAGCAGCATGCAATGAGTGATAAAATTTTTGAGGGATAAATCTTCAATACATATACTTTTAATGTATAATGGGTATATCTACCTCTAGGATTGGAGCGATAGCACAAGGTTAGGGCATTTGCCTTGCACTCGGCTGACCTGACTGACACAGGTTCAATTCCTCCACCCCTTTCGGAGAGCCCGGCAAGCTTCTGAGAGCATCTTGCCTTCTCAGCAAAGCCTGGAAAGCTACACACGATGTATTCAATATGTCAAACACAGTAACAACACGTCTCACAGTGGAAACGTTACTGGGCCCGCGTGAGCAAATTGATGAACAACAGGAGGACAGTGACAGTGACAGTGACCTTTAGTAAATAAGTCAGCCATTTCCCCCAAACTGTATAAGCTCAGAAGCCCTTTTGGTGATGCTTTTTAGAATTAAACTCTCTAAAACTCTTTGGGCGAAATCTTTTCAAAAAACAATTAATGCAATTGTGAAAATATACTTCTTGCAACAGGAGACAAATGAAATTGCAGGTTTTTTTAAAGGAAGAATTTTGGGGTGAGAATATGAAAAAGCAGAAACATTCAATGTAGGGAAAGAGAACAAGGTAACAGAGGAAAGGAAGAAGAGGAAAATGTGAAAGATAATTATATTCCAAGTAGATGACATATGAATAAGTTTAATAAGCACAACAAAGTCACTTAAAAATTGAAGTTGAGAAGGAAAACATACTATTTTTAAAACTCTATCAAGCTAAACTTAAAACAATAATTTAGTAAATTTAGAATGCATGAGAGTTTCTTCTAACATATGGAGACTTGATTTCATATAAATCATATTGTTGTTTTATGAAGGACTTTCCAAAATGGAACCATGAAGACTTTCATACAGAGATTAAAGTAGTAAACACAATGGAAGTGACTTCAGTTAGTAGACTTTTATCTTTCAATTTAAAAATACAGAAAATAAGGTATAACAGTGCATGCATCTTCCAATACTTACACATGTGATGAAAATTGTTAAAGTCTATCAAGAATTGCCTCACTGTCTCCAGCTCATATGTGGTAACCCATATAAGCATGCATGGTCTTTGCTTTCTTAACTCTCATCTTCTCATCTGTTCCCAGAAGAGGAATAATCAGCAGAGAAAATTGGGAAAATCAGAAAAGCAACGTGTATGTGTGTGTGTGTGTGTGTGTGTGTGTGTGTGTGTGTGTGTGTAAATGGCAGTGGGCTATTGGATGCATATCAACAGCCTTTTTCTTTCTTTCCTATACTGTTTTACATTAGTAAGGTATGGTAAAGGTAAAGGTAAAGGTAAAGGTAAAGGCCCTCCCGTTGATCGTCGATTTGCTCGAGCGGGCCCAGTAACGTCTCCATTGGAGACTTTGTTGTTACTGTGTCTGGCATATCCAATACTCTCGGTAGCTTGCCGGGCTCTCCGAGAGGGGCAGAGGAATCGAACTTGGGTCTGCCATGTTGGCCGCTTGTAAGGCGAACGCCCTACCCGCTGTGCTATCGCTCCAGCTCCAGTAAGGTATGGTAGTATGTTAAAATTGATTCAGAAAGCATACATGGCCCTGATAAAGCATTGGCAGAGAGGCTCTTGAGAGACTCACAGGACAATTCCAAAGAATAACACCTTTTTTTCCTTTTTGGATCACACCTGGAAATGTTCAAGGGTGACTCCTAGTTCTGCAGTCAGGAATTAGTCCAGGTGGTGTTCAGGGGACCATACGGAATGCCAAGGATCAAGCCCGGGTCAGACTCATGCAAGGCAAATGCCCTACCCACTGTACTATCACTCTGGCTCCCAAAGAATAACTTCCAATGACTTAAATAAATTAAATAATAATTTAGTATCCCCACTCATGAGCAAAGAATAATCATTAAAAAAACTTTGGTGTTAAATAATGAGCATACTGCAAGCTCAAGACAAAGAAATACAATATTTCAATCATTTCCACAATACGTTCATGGTGAGGGGATACTACCAACATATTTATTCATTCATTCATGTATTCCACTAACATTTTTGAGACATCTGCCTAGCTCTGAACTGTGTGTAAAGCATCACTTGAAGCATACTCTGTTTGTGCACCTGTATTCTATTGAGAAAACATACAAAATCATAAAATATTTATACACATAACAAATCTAGCAGTTGTACAGTAATAACTTAGGTAAAAATAAATAAGGGAAAGAATAGGCAGTCTGGAAAGCGGGTGAATGTTGTGAAGGAGAGTGTCAGGAAAGTCTCTCTTAGAAGATACTCAACCAAAGAGAGAGGAGATGAGCACATTTTGAGTCACCCTCAAATAATATATTGTCAGTATTTCATTGGCACAACAAAGCTCTCAGCCCACCAGGGGTTCAACTTCAGGCCAATTGTCATACAGAATTTATTGTCTTATTAGGTGATCCATTAGCAACCTACAGTTTCACTCTGGATTACATTAATGTGCAATTGTCTAATCTTGTTGTACCCGTTTCCTCAAATGCAAAATAAGTAAGTAAGTAAGTAAGGCCCTCCCGTTGACCATCGATTTGCTTGAGCGGGCCCAGTAATGTCTCCATTGGAGACTTTGTTGTTACTGTGTCTGGCATATCGAATACTCTAGGTAGCTTGCCGGGCTCTCGGAGAGGGGCAGAGGAATCGAACTTGGGTCGGCCATGTTGGCTGCGTGTAAGGCAGACGCCCTACCCGCTGTGCTATCGCTCCAGCCCATGCAAAATAGGGATCAAATAGTCCTAATTCCACACGGTTGTGTAAGGATAACCATTTTGTGATGTGCAAGTACTTAGAGTAGTGTTTGTCTCACACGTAATAAGGACTCTGCAAGTATTAAGTGCTTTGTTTTTGTAATATTTTAATAAACAGAAGAATAAATTAGTAGGCGACTAAAATATCTCATAGTATACTTAGTATAGTTAGAGAGTATATTTACATAGTATAGTTCACATAGTATTTTAGAGGTATGATTAATATTAAACATGAAATCTTTAAGCGAGGAATGTTTTATTATGGTTACAGAGGTTTGACCTTTTACTTTTTTATAATTTAATATGTGACTTTGAATTTATGAAACAAAAAAAAGTAGAGACAGCTAGAATTTTGAGGAGAAACATTAGTGTCATTCTGTCATTCTATTGAATATGCATTTTGGGGGGGACCAGATTTTATAATTTCTCCCTATGTGACCTTGAGTAGTCCCCCTTTTTTCCAAAATCAACATCAACTTGGGGCTAGAGCAATAGCACAGCGGTAGGGCGTTCGCCTTACAAGCGGCCAACATGGCCGACCCGAGTTCGATTCCTCCGCCCCTCTCGGACAGCCCAAGGTCAGCAAGCTCCCCATGAGGTATTCGATATGCCAGACACAGTAACAACAAAGTCTCCAATGGAGACGTTACTGGGCCCGCTCCAGCAAATCTACGATCAACATCAACTTAGTAACTGTTTTTACTCAAGAACAACATTATATTCTGTTTTTTGTTTTGTTTTTTCTTTTTGGGTCACACCTGGCGATGCACAGGGGTTACTCCTGGCTCTGCGCTCAGGAATTACCCTTAGCAGTGCTCAGGGGACAATATGGGAAGCTGGGAATTGAACCCGGGTCAGCCGCGTGCAAGGCAAATGCCCTATCTGCTGTGCTATTGCTCCATCCCCAACATTATATTCTGAAAAGGACGTGAATATTTGGAAGAAAGGAAGCATTGAATGAGTTAGTACCCAGGACATACAGAGAATAAATTGGAGGAAACCAGATTCAATTATCTAGTTACCGAGTGTATTTACAAAAGTGAAATGTGATGAAAATTCTACTGTTACTTTCCATAATCTGTGAAAAACCAAATGAGATATCTTTAACAGAATTATTGCCTTGTCTGATGGGCTGAATGTCTGGGAGAATAGGATCCCCACGTTAAAAGGGTCCTGCCATAGTTTCTGAAAGATGAAAGTTAAGATTTGTTTTATCAGCAATACTGTTACCTCCAGCATTCATGCTTTCTCCTAGTGGTGGAGGCCAAGTGTAATAACTCCTTTTCTTTTGTATTTTTTTTGAAAAGAAGAAAGCAGAGGTGTCCCAACCCAAAAAGATTTGATGCGTCACTCTCAACTCCTTAAAGAACAGAAATTCCAGTTCTCTAAACAAACCAACAAGCAAAAAAAAAAAAAAGGTTCATGTAGAGTATATTTTCAACCACCAGAGTCCAAAGATCAACAATGTATGTTTTGCCTTCTTTTCAATGTCCTTTCTGTTACACTCCAAGTCCATTTGTTTCAACAGTAGCAACTTTCTTTTTTCTCTTCATATAATCAAACATTTAGCTTTCCCGGGGTTATTAATCACACTTCGCACTTAAATGGCCTGAGTTTGGAAAGGTACTGCTTAGAATTCTATAAACAGTCATTAGTCCTTAAACAAAAAGGATAAGACAAGAGAACAATCTCAGAATATTATGTGCTTTGCAATAATCTAATTCGATTTATTTAATCTATCCAGCTATCCAGAGGATTACTATTTTCAATAGGGATTCTTGCTCATTAATAGTCTTCTAGATATGAAACCTAATGGCAAGTTTTTACAGTGAGATTTGTGAAAGATTCAGAGCAATATTTCTTGTGCTCAACATCCTTCTAGTTGCTTCTCCACTTTGTGTTTCCAAGTTACTTCCCCAGTTTCTTTCCTGGGTACCCAGAGGCCTCCCACTGAAATGCCCTTCCCCCCTTTAAGTCTCATTCACTGACCCCCACACGAAGACTGGTTGTTAATGTTTTCCAAACTAGAACTTTTCTAAAATAAAGCTGCTAGTAAGATCAAACTTAATTTGTGTTTGGTTCTGCATTGCTTTGCCAATCTCCTGGCAGGGTGACCATAGAAAGATAAAATATTTGTTATTGGATAACAACTGTTACTATCTGGGTAAAGGTTGTTCTCTATTATGAACAGATTATATGAGTTCAGAAAAGTGTACTAAACTCTGAAATACCTAGTATTCTCCTTTGCCAACATTTGGGAAGACAAGTCTATATGCCAAGTGCTATCGCCAATGTATTCATTTATTATATCGCATGAAAAGAATACTTATATTAATGTTTTATTGAAAGAATTAAAACCCAGTGGGATTAAATAACTTTCATAGTAATAAAGTTCATAGTGACAAATTTCAGGATTTAAATCTAGGTGTTTAATCCCAAGAACCCATGCTTTTCCTCTTCTATTTACTCACCTAAGACATCTGTTGATTTTTTAAACATTA
This sequence comes from Sorex fumeus, assembly GCF_029834395.1. NCBI lineage: Eukaryota > Metazoa > Chordata > Mammalia > Eulipotyphla > Soricidae > Sorex > Sorex fumeus. Next base: position 9,053,284 of record NW_026606083.1, on the reverse strand, counting down.
TTTCATGACCAAATTGAAATAATAATGAAATTTTAAAAAAATAGACTTTCATGTTGATTGTGTCTGGGGACAGAAACCAAGCTTAATCTTTTATTTATTTTTTAGTTGTTAGCTTTTAAGAGAACTGATACTTGATATAGTTAATAAAGAGTCAGAATATTTATTGTTTACTTATTACAATTTATCTTATCATCACTATTATTAAATAAACTAGTCAATGTAGAGTATTGGCATTTAATAAATAAAACTATTTCATCTGAATTAAATAATAGTTTGATCATGAAATTTGATTTAAATAGAGTCATGAATAGATAGCAAATTATACTTTTTGAAGTAGCCTGTACTGACCATAAAGTACACTTATTTTATCTGAAACTCTTCAAGCTAAAGATTTATAAAAAAAAAAAAGATTAGATTTTAAAAGGTCTCATTATGAGAAAAATAATTATATTTCCAGGAGTGAATAAACAAAACATATAGTCAAATCATTATGTGAACCTTAAACTAATACAACGTTATATATGAACAACATTTTAATAGAAGTGGGGAAATGTTTATAGTTAATGCACAATTTAGAAAATTAGAAGTTTTCTAGTAGCTTTGGTATAAAGGTATCATCTTCAGTGTATAGAAAAGTCTGGGTCAAAACACAGTCACTGCTAGCAGTAATTAAAAGAAAACAAATCCTGTGTTTTTTTTTTTAATAATTAGGCAGGTAATAGTAACCCTGGTTTAAAGATGGGGTGACATTCCAAGACTCAACTGTGAGATGCAGAGCCAGAACTTGAAGGTGGGTCTATCTTATTCAGAGATTCTGTGCCCTTGTTGCATTCGTTATTATTTAAAAGCAGATAACGTATACATTTCTCTGCTAGGCTTGCATGATTTGACCTTGCTTCTGTTCAGGGCACTCAGGCGCAAGGAAGCTCATTAATTCACCCAGCCCAGTACGTAGGATGTGCACAGCCGAGAGGAGGAGGCTGTGTGGACATCACAGTCAGTCTCTGGAATTAATTTCAAGATTATTGAGGAAAGCCGCTGTTTCACTTACTTTCCAAGAATAGAGATTAGTACTCAGACGTTGATGCTAATAATTGGCATGAAAATTTCACTCTTTTCAAAGTTAGCTGACCTGAACAAATTGGGTTTTCAGATGCACAAGAATCAGTAGACCCCCAGGTAGGATCTTTTGGGGGAACTAAGGTAAGGAGGAGGAATTTAAGAAACGAACACAGCATTTTCAGCATCTTCAGAATATTAAGAATAGGTCATAAAGTAAAAGAAAATAGGAAATGCGGACCGGAGGTTGGAAAGCCTGGAGTCAGTTCAGACTGTCTGAATCACTTATGCCGTGGTGGTGATTTGAGCTGACAAAATGTTATTAGAGGGATCGTTCTCCTCAACACTGTTTGCTTTGGGAAGTCAGGCAGAGATTTATTATGGCTGAAAGCCTTTACAGCTGTCGGATGTAAGTGCTGGGTTAAGAGAGTTGAAAATATCAGCTGAAATTAATAGCATGAGTTGTGATTTTGAATATTTGCAACAGTTGCTATGGGAGAAAAAAATACACCATCATTTTGCTCTATATCCATGATTATCTTTGGTGTTTTCAATAGGAGAGTATAATGTTATATCTATCATATATGTGTTATTACCACAGTATCAGATAACTTAAGTGCTAGTACACATAATAGGAAACCAATGGGTTGTCAATTTAATGTGAAGATATTACTTACAATATTTAGGATAATACAGGAGATTGAACATTGGAAGTGTTGGCTTCCTAAAGAAAATTCATTCTGTAGCGTAACAATCACTGCAATTCATGAGTGTCTGAGAAGATACTAAAAATGCATTAAGAAGATGAAGATGCATATATCGATGATAGATTAAATAGATTGGATATATCAATAATTACTTTTCTATATTTCCACACACGACATTGCTCTAATTATATTGATTTATTTATCGCTTTGGGAAAACAAAAGCTCAAACAGATAAGAAAAGAGATTAGGTTTCACTTCCAAGACTTGTCCCACATACACAAAATTGCATACATCTTAAAGGGTTAATCATTTTGGGATTGTAGAACTACCTCATGGCTAATGTTTATTATAAAATTCCAAGTGTGAGAATATTATATGGTAGAGTGATTTATTTGGTCTTAAGATGAATCTCATGGTTTTGTTTCCTCTGAAACACTTTCTGAATGGGATGTATATGATGAGACAGTTTTCCATAACTTTACGAAGAACCAGGAACAAAGAATATTGATACTCAAGCATAGCAGGGATTCAATGTTACTGAAGAAATCCTTTCATATGATAAGTGAGTTACCTCTATGCTTTATCATCTTAAGAAACATAGATTCTATTCCTGATTAAAGAATATATTTGGTCAAATTTGCACAAATGTCAACATACCTATAGGCATCGTTATGCTAATATCAGTAGTAATGTACCAATGCTAATGGCCAGACCCAGATCACCACATCACGAAGGTCAATGAGACTTTACATTGACCTTATTGACCTAAGGTCAATGAGAACTTACGTTGACCTTACATTGCATTTCAGCCAACTTACCTTTAGCCTCTTGTACACCCCTTGCCATTTCCCTAGGCCGTTACTGTGCCCAGTAGTCCTGATTCACTCAGAAGCTTCTTGCACCTCACCACTAACCGTTAAACACTTATTCTGTTGACAAGATGACAGCCATGATAATAAAGTAACAGGGCACTTGACCAAAAGATAAAACTAGAACAAGATTTGACCTGTGGTCCAGTGAGTAGTAAAGGAACCAGTTCTTGAATGGAACAAGGTTTGCTTTCTCCCTGGTACTGAGCATTCTGTCACATTTGGAGCTGAGCTCTATACTGGTGAGGTACATTCAGTACGTCAGAATGTGTTTGTATTGGAACATGAGACATTTAAAGAGTTCCTTCAGGAGCTATGGAAAGAGTAAGATGCAGATGCAGAGGGGAAAAAAATCAACAAACCAAAGAAAGAGACTTCAGAATAAACAACAATGTCCTCTCCTTGATCTCAGAGTTATAGCCTCTAAATTGTGGAGAAAATGCATCTCTGTTATCTGATTAGTCTGCGGAAATTAGTTTGGGGTTTCCCTGTTACCTCACCACAGTAGACTATGTCCTTATTTAGGTGCCTTCCTCACAGCCTCAGAAAAGTGAAGCTCTAATTCACAGCTCCGTCCATTCCACTCTTCTCAAACAATGGTATAAGGTATTTCCTTGCATAGTCTTACTTAACTCTAGAACCTTATACTTTTTTTCTTTTTGTGTCACACCCAGCAATGCACAGGGGTTACTCCTGGCTCTTTACCCAGGAATTACTCCTGGTGGTGCTCAAGGGACCAGACGGGATTCTGGGAATGAAACTCAGGTTGGCCACTTGCAAGGCAAACACCCTACCCGCTGTGCTATTGCTCCAGCCCCAGAAACACTATGTTTTGTTCTAAAAAGTGGTCCTTCTCAGACTAAGGGCTGCTTTCTTAAAGAGATTGCAAGATAGAAAATATCAACTGCTTCAAAATTAGACCAGATTATTAAGAGGAAACTACAATTCCATAGAATTCAGAATTGCTAACTGATTTTCCATTTGGTACAAAGCATCAAATGAGCGTTGAGGAGGATACAAATGCAACAATGATACCCTTCCAGGTGGAATTTTTTATCTCAATTGAGAGAAATGAGCAATCAAGTTGCTTCTACCAATTCTAGTCACACCATTCAAGGACCAGTGCTCAACCTCAAGGAAATGATCATTTTTTTCTATCAGCCCCAACAGTGACTCCTCTTTCCAAATTCCTAAGTATTAAGTTAAATAGATAATAAAATCCTTTCTTTGAATCTCAAATCATATGAACAACCTCATTTCTATCATGGGAGTAAAATAATGTACTTAATTTTTACAAGAATAGGGCCTTAATATTTTATGGGGAGGTACTTGGTAACTTACAAAAAGATGGTACAAAGACTATGTCAAAAACCATTAAAAACCTAACATATATTTTTGTTGATCACTTGATCACTTGACATCCTGTAACTCATTGATTTGCTCGAGTGGGCACCAGTAACATCTCCATTCGTCCCTGTTGCGTGCTAGTGTAGCTCAATGGCTTCTGCTTGCTCCAGGAACTCGAAGAGCCTCAAACTGTTCATTCAGGATCTTGACGAAGAAGTCTGACCATCTCGTAGGTGGGTGGCCATGTGGAATCCAGTCGATAATGGCTCTAGTCCAGCAGTTGTGTCCAAATCGCATTAGGTATCCAGCCCATCTGATTTTCGATGCCTTGGCAAACGAGATAGCGTCCCTAATTCTCGATCATCGACAGAGGTCAGAACTCTGGATTCCTTCTCTCACTTGAGTGAAGCATGATACTCCAAGCATAGCTCTTTTGATTCTTCTTTGGGAGACCCGAATAGAGTTCTCATCCTGTTTTCGTAGGGCCTACGCCTCTGAGTTGTATGCAGGAAGAACAGTGGAATCAAAGAGATGTTCCTGTATCCTGGAGGTTCTTCTTCCTCTTAGCTATTTCTTCGATGCTCTTGAAGGCGTTCCATTCCACTCACTTTCTCCTGCACAACTCAGGTGCCAGGTCATTCGTCATGTTGACTTCTCAACCTAGGTACACATAACTGCTGCGTTCAGAGATGTTCATTGCATTGAGAGTGAATGGAACATCAGGAACGAGACCCTTTCTCATAAACATTGTCTTCATGAGATTCAGCTGCAGTTCGACCTTTCCACACTCACGGTCGAAGTCGGCCAGCATTTGTGCCACTTGGCTAATGTTTGGTGTTATTAGAACAATGTCGTCAGCGAAGCAGAGGTGGTATAGTTGCCGGTCATCTATCTTCACTCCCATTCCTTCCCATTCTAGTCATCGCATGACGTTTTTGAGGGTGGCACTGAAGAGTTACAATGAAATGGTATCACCCTAGCGAACCTCTACCTTGACATCAATGATCACTTTCTTGTAGAATGGTGAGATCCTGGTAGTGAGTTTGTAATACAGCTCACAGAGGATCCTGATGTATTGAGTTTGAACGCCCTGTTTAGCTAGGGCTTTGATGACCGCTTCAGTCTCAACAGAATCAAAGGCCTTCTTTAAATCAATGAACATTAGACAGAGCAGCATCTTGAACTCCTGAAAAACTTCAATTAGCTTGGTTACTGTGTGGATAGGGTAGATTGTGCTTAATCCTTTTCGAAACCTGGCTTGCTCGCATGGTTGTCCTTCATCTAGTGTTCTGCCAATCCTATTCAGGATGACTCGAGTGAACAGCTTGTAGATGATGGACAACAGGCAGATTGGGCTATAGTTGCCAATGTCGTGGATGTCTCCTTTCAAAAAAAATTTAAAAAAAGATTATTTTTAGTTCCAGTGGAATCTGCTTCCTTAGATGCCAGAAAGATATACCTCTGTGTGTGTGTTTGTGTGTGTCTTTATCTCTCTGTGTCTCTCTGTGTCTGTCCTCTGTTCTCTCTCTCTCTCTCTCTCTCTCTCTCTCTCTCTCTCTCTTTCTCTCTCTCTGTTGTTTTGTGTGCCATAGCCAGTAATGCTCAGGTCTAACTCCTGGCCCTGTGTTCAGGGATCAATCATGGTAGACTTTGGGAAGCATTTGGAGTACCAGAGATAAAACACAGGTCGGTCATGTGCATTGCAAATGCCTTACCCATTGTCCTATCACTCTGGCCCCAAGATACACTTCTCTTGGATCAGATTCAATCTTAACTCTCTCTCCAATTTATGCACATAGGGGACTGGGAGGAAGCCCAGAGGTACAACTCTTGCCTTAGAACTTTGATACCTGGATTTGAGTTACACCTCTCCTAGCCTTTCTTGTCACCTCCTAAACATACCAAAACACCCATGAAGAATACAGGAATGAGATATTCTGAGATAACTGTTAGTGGTAACTAGGAAATTTAATAAAGTCTAGTTATTTTTACCCAAAGGAATTCTTGTTATTTTAGAATGACATTCTGACATTTCGTTATGCTTTTCTCTGTTGATAACTGATACCATGCATCTGTACATGTAACTGCTAGCTATCTGAATATTTGCGAAGGGGGAGTAGGAGTAAAAGATCTATTTGTTGAGGAAAAAAATGTCAATTTTGAAAATCAGATCAGTAAACTTTTGGAGATTAATTCTTTATCACATATACATATATCATATATACAATACAGAGTCTCCTGCCCCTGTGCCTGGCTGTCCTCACTGGGGCCCCTTGGAGGGGTCGGGTTGAGTTTCCCTCCCCACCCCAAGCAAAGCCCCGGCAGCCGAAGACCTCCAGAACCAGCCATAGCCATGCCGAGACCACTCTCCACACGTCCGGACAAGCCTCATGCATGAAGGAACTGGCAGAGGAACCCAGACATGCGGATCCCGGGGCTGAAATCTCCAAGCCTGCTTGGATCGGAACTGGGCCTTCTCCACCCAGATCCCCCATCTTCCAGTAGGTAGGCATTACACCCACCAGCTGCTGCCGGCACCAGGTGGTTCCCATCAATAGCCAAGACCCAGAGAGTATAAAACCCAGCTCCCCTCAGCCACATTTGCAGCCGTGCAACATCTTATTATCTCGTTTTTATTTTGGAGAACCCGGTAGGATACCGAAAGCATCCTCCCTGCATGGTAGAGTCTGGCAAACTTCCCATGTCGTACTCAATATGCCAAATACAATGATAGGTCTCATTCTCCTAGCCCTGAAAGAGCATTGAATATGGCTCCTTTAAAATCTCAAGGCTAGGAAGAAGGAGACATTACTGGTGCCTGCTCAAGGCAATCCATGAACATTAGGATGATCATGATCGTTATATACAATCTGGTAACATGTTTGTTTCTTCTTTTCACAGACCGACTTTTCATTTGTAAGTTGTTACCTTTGCTGCATTTCAGGTACTCCTATGTAGAATAACATTGGTTTGTCCTTTCTCCCTTGCTATAGGGAGCTTAGATTTAAAATCGGGTTACACCCATCACAGTGCTCCTGAGTCACTCCCATTCTTTTGTGTGCTTATCTGTAATTTCTCTGTGCTCTCTTCCCCAACTGGTGTATGACCCTTTTCCCCTAATCAGAGTCTGTTAACTTGTAAGGTCAGATCCTTCTAAGGACACTGAACTTGTATTATAAGTTAAATATTGCCTTTCTCCTCTCCTTATGTCCTTTTGAATGGTTTACTTTAAAGCAATGTCCTTTCAGTATGGACAAAGAAAGACAGTTAATATTATGCTTTTGTAACTTAGGAGTTATTTGACTCCAAATAATATTCACTACCAGGCATCTGCTTTCTATTTTTTTCATAATTTTATTTATTTGTTTATTTTTTCTTCTTATATTTGTTTATTGAATCACTGTGGGAAAAGTTACGAAGCTTTCAGGTTTAAGTCTCGGTCATACAATGATCAAACACCTTTCCCTTCACCAGTACTCATTTTTCACCACCAAGAACCCAAATATACCCCCCCTACCAACCCTTCCAATGCCTGTGAGGCAGATGATTTCTACTTAACTTTCTCTATATTGCTTACATCCATTATTTTGACAAAAGATTCACCATTATTGTTTAGAATTCCCCCCCCCCCCCCACCCCAAATCAGAATTGCTGGAAAGGCTTTGTGAAATACTTTGTTTTCTATAGCTGGTTATGAGAATCATATAATGTCGTGTAGCCTCTATCACATGATTTTGGATTTCTGCAAAAAGCCAGATAATTATGAGATTGGTTTCTGTGCATCTGATGTTGTGCTGGAGAGCCACTCGTGGGGGCAACTTGTGACCTCGGTAGGGCATGAAGCATGAGCAGGTACTGCTCCCATTCCCATAAGACTGCAGTTGCCCTATCACCGCCGGCCCATACCTGGCTTTCCTATAAGCTCTGAGGCAGTGGCCACCTTGCTGCTGGGGGGGGGTGGGTCAGGCGGAAGGGAGCAACACCCTTTCCCTCCCGGGGATGCATGGTGCCGTAGTTTAATGCATGGACCATTCACTTTTCTGCTGCAAGCTGCCAGGCTCTGGACTAAGTCCTTTAGCCTCTGGATCCATGGCCGTGATGGAGAGCTGCTCGTAGGGGGCAACTCGTGACCTCAGTAGGGCATGAAGGACGAGCCAGTACTGCCCCCCTTTCCATTAGACTGCATTTGCCCTATCACTGCCAGCTCATACCTGGCTTTCCAATAAGCTCTGAGTCTGCGGCCACCTTGTATGAGGTCCAGATTCATTTCTGCCAAAAGCCGCTGGGTTTCGAAATTTGTTTCTGAGTCTCTGGGATCATGGCAGTTAATCAGCTTGATCAGGAGCCAGAGAGGCCATTTGTAGGCGGCGACCTCGGGGTCTCATTGGGATGGGGATGAAAAGGCCGGTTCTACCCCCATCTGGTGAGACCCCACATGTCTCGTCACTGCAGGCCCAAACCTGACTGTCCAGTGGCCTCTGGAGGATGGCAGTCACCAGGCTGCCAGGGAGAGCAGGCCAAGGCACAAAACTTATTCCCCCCCTCGAGTGGCCCAGCAGCAGTAACATACAGCAGGAACAGGATGCATTTCTGCCAAAAGCCTTTGGGTTCCGAGATTCGTTTCTGAGTCTCTGGGATCATGGTTAAGCAGTTCAATCAGGAACCAGAGAGGCCATGCCTCCAATTATATAGCTGAGCCGGAGGTGGTTTATGGGTGTGTCTCCCACATACCTAGCAACCTTTCATGGTAAACTTTGCTTCAAGTTTTTGGAGTCTGGCCATAGGCATAACAGCAATTTTGGGATATCTGAAAGTCTGACGGTGCCATCAGGCTGCTGATGCAGTCACCTCACAGGTACAGATTGACCTGCTGATGGCACCATACCCCCAAGGCATCTGCTTTCTAGACATAAGCCTCAGTTTCCCTTAGTTCCTAGAACCCCAAAATCAAGGTCCCAACTAGGAACTGGATGGACCCAGGGCAAGCTGTGAGCTATCCTGGCATCAAAATGGACCAGGCCAAAACACCACAATAAGTTCAGAGCATGGTCATGAACAAATTCTGTCATGTTCCAAAATTAATGACAATATTAAGACCCTGCTAGGGTTAGGAAAGACTAATCTGGCCTGAGCACTGTAGTCTGAGATCTATAGCAAGATGCCCCCACGAGAGCAATCCTATAAGCTTAATGTAACTCTTACTGTGTCCATACAAAATTATTAATATTATAAATGTTTATATGTTTGTTGGACAGGGAGAGGAGAAACATACCTGTGGGATCCCCCTTTTGGGTGGGTCATGATGCTGAAATGAGAATCTGTCCTAGAAGAAGCTTCCCCTGAGGGAAGACTTTACCTCTGTTGATTGTATGATCACACCTGTGTGTAAGCCTCAACCCCTCATGCTTTTGGGATTTAACTAGGCTTTAAAAGAGGGCTGGGGGATCCAGAGGAAGAAGGAGAATGAAGGGGGACCCAGAAGGAGAATGAAGTAGAATGGGGAGACAGAAACAGAAGAGGAGAAGCAGAGCAGAATGGAGAAGATATTGGAATAAATGGCAATTGAAACCAACCAGCCTGGTCCTCATTCCCTCCTTCGCTTGCCCATTGCCATCGGCCTCCCCAGGTTGGAGGAAGTGGTGTGAGACTACCAAGTATGGGCTGTGAGAGATAGAGCACCACGGCCTTTTGGTAAATACAACTCTTGTTTTGCATTCCCTTCTGATTGAGGATCATCAGGCTGGGGTTGAGGTCTCAGTTATTCTGCTTAGTCTCTTGCCTGAATTGTAAGCATCAGAAGTGCCCTAGTAGGTCTAGAGAAAGCCAGCTAGTAAGCAGTTGTGTGCCCAATAGTGGGTTGGTGTGGAGGTGGGGAGGAGGTGAGACCAATATGTTGTAATACCACCATATTGAATTAGACAGTGACATTTTTTCTGCCTACATTTCCAATTTGGAGTGTTTCTCTTGGTGAGGTCATGAAGATTTTGTGAATATGTATGTGATCTGCTTTGTCCACTGTATCTTATAAATAAGTTTTAAAAAGTACTTAGACAAATTCTACAGTCAGATCATAAACAATTTTCTACTAGTTTTTCTTTTAAATAGATTTTGTTTAGATATTTCAATTCAAATCTCAAAAACTACTCCCCTTTTCCTTAATTGTTCCTACTCTAAGGGTTCATTTTTTATCTTGCCTTTTAATTGTATTCTTTTTCTTTCTTTATTGTGTATAAATTATATGATCACTCTGTATTTTCTTTCCTGTGATCCATTTTGCTAAAATTTGAGTTTGGAATATTGATCTTATTGTTGTAGATTGCTATTCAGAATATTCTTTTATGCTGCACAAGTACATCATAATTCATCCAGTTTTCTGTTGAATGGCACTAGGGAGTTTATATCTTATGGATAATTCAGCTGATTCATATGCTTTATAATGCTCAAATTTTTGGAAACTGGAGAAATAGAACAGTAGACAGGGCACTTGCTTTGCATTTGACCTATCTGGGTTTGATTCCTGGCATCCCACACGGCACCCTGAGCCCCACCAGGAATGATTCCTTAGTGCAAATCCACGTAAGCCCTGAATACTGTTGGGTATGGCCCAAAAACCCAAAACAAAAGGAAACAAAGAAATCTCATTCTTTTAATGCTATTCTAAATTTTAGCAATGCTATAGAGTGGTTTTGTTTTACTGGGTTTGTTTGCATTCCTCTGATGGTTAATCAATTTGAGTACCTCCTATGTGCTTATATGTCATATATGCATGTAAAAGTTAATGTTTTTTATAATTATCTTTTCTAATATTTTCCCCAAGTGGTAGTTACTATTGAAATTTCATCATTCTTAGCATATACTATATTTCTTTATACACACAAATATACATATTAACACACACACACATATATATGGAGAGAGAGAGAGAGAGAGAGAGAGAGAGAGAGAGAGAGAGAGAGAGAGAGAGAGAGAGATTTTGCTGCTTTTTCCAGAAATGTTTTCAGGTATTCATTATATTTTAAAAATTTACCAAGTTTTAATTTGAGTCACAGTTTTGCTTTTCATAAATTCTTTGATAGACACTATTTCCCCCCTTGTATTGAGGTTTTTGAAATCTCATTTATTCATACTCCTTTGGGTAACCTTTCTCTAAATAATTTTTCCCTATTACCTTTGCTGAGCCTTGCCATTATTCTGTTATTGCAAGTGCTGTAAAGTTGTCTTTAAGTTTTTATTAAATGAAGATTTTGGTTCTATTTTTTCTTCTTAGTATGACACAATTCAGAATCCAAGAAAACAGAATACACTGTATCCTATATCATTTTAACCCAGAATGTATCTTTTCTACAATGCCTCCTTGTTTCTCCCCCACCTCCCATGAGGTATACATGTACATTTACAGATAAAACTGTAATAGGTTTATAACTTTACTCTTGAATAAGCAAAATAGATAGCTTCTCATAGTCAGATTTTTTGTTAATTTACCAAGTATTCATTTATAGATAACAATTATTTTTGTTAATATTTAAAGCAACAATATTGTTACATTAGGAGTGTGAGCAGTAGGGCTGGAATGATAATACAATGTGTAAGGCGTCTGACTTGCATGCAGCTGACTCAGTTTTGATCCCAGGCATTCCATATGGTCCCCCAAGCAACACCAGGAGTGACTCTTGAGTGCAGAGTCAGGAGTAACCGCTGAGCATTGCTGGATGTGACCCAAAAAGAAAAAAAAAAGTGTGAGTAGTAGCTAACAAGAATTAAGTAATTAAATTAACCACTATTATGAATTGCCATATTTAACTCTAATAATGCTACTATGCTTAGGTAAATATTGGGTAAGATCCTATGAAATAAAGTAACAAGAGATTGTACTCAGTTAGCTGACTGAGTACAATAAATAAAATTATAAAAATTGGGGGGAAAAAAGTAAGGGGGAGTTCATGCACAATTCAATCAGCTAATCAGTGGCTGAATAAATAGCAGTACTCCTACATTAAAATAAATAAATAAATAAATAAATAAAAACTGCTGCAGAGCTGACATACTGAAGTGTTTTCACATAGTGTAGTACCTAGGTACTGGTTGTGATAACTTTGACTTCAAAAAGCATTGGGTCCTATCATCACTCTAGCACTAATGAATTTCGACACCACACCCACCATTATTATTTGTTATTTTACCCCAACACTCAGATCTGCCAAAAAGGCAACAGTAGACAATTTGTTTTCTATTGCTGGTCATGAACAACATATGATGTCATGCGGCTGCAGTAGTGGCTGTGCAATTTTGAAACTCCAAAATTTTATCAACCAAATCTGGAGAGATTTCCTGCCAAAACCTGCTAGGTTCCAAGATCTGTTCCTGAGTCTCTGGGATCATGGACATTAAGCAGCTTGGTCAGTAGCCAGAGAGGCCATTTGTGGGCGGCGACTTGCGGTCTCACTGGGGTGGGGAGGAAAGGACCGACTCCACTCCCACCCCATGAGGCCCCGCGTGTCTCATCACTGCAGGCCCAAACCTGCCTGTCCAGTGGTCTCTGGTGGATGGTGGCCACCGAGCCACCAAGGGGGAGCAGGCCAAGGCACAAAACATATTCCCATCCGGGGTGGCACAGAGCTGGTAATCTACTGCATGGCCCACATGCATTTCTGCCTAAAGCCATTGGATTTCAAGATTTGTTTCTGAGACTCTGGGATCATGGCTGTTAAGTAGCTTCATCAGGAGCCAGAGAGGCAATTTGTGGGTAGCAACTCAGGGTCTCGTTGGATGGGGAGGAAAGGGCCAGCTCCACCCCCATCCCATGAGGCCCTGTGTGACTCGTCACTGCGGGCCCAAACCTGACTGTCCAATGGCCTCTGAAGATGGCGGCCACCGAGCCACCTAGGGGGAGCAGGAGGAGGGACAACATCCTTTAGCCCCGGCAACAGTAACATACTGTGTGGCCCACATGCATTTCTGCCAAAAGTCACTAGGTTTTGAGATTTGTTTCTCAGTCTCTGGTATCATGGCCATTAAGCGGCTTGATCAGGAGTCAGAGAAGCTGTTCATGGGCGGCAACTCAGGGTCTCAACTGCAACAGTTTTTAAATCTTATGTAGTCCTGCTCATTTATTTTTATTTTTGATGCTTTTGCTTTTGGTGCCAAATCTAATGTATCATCACCATAATTCATGCCAAGGACTTTAATCTCTGTTTTCTTCTAAGAGTTCTTGGTTCCAAGGCTTACAGTCAAGTCATTCATTCAGTTTGAGTTCATTTTTGTGTGCAGTGGAGAAGGGTGGTCCAGTTTCATTTTTTTGCAATAGCTACCCAAACCTCAAGCCTCAAGGAGCTATCACTTCATGCCTATGAGTATGACTAGCGCAAAAACAATTATCGATGATGCTGTGGAGAATATGGGTCTCTTGAATATTTTTTGTGTAAAAGAGGAGTTTTGCAACCACTATGAAAATTGTAGATAACTTCCTTAAAATTCCATTTCAGCTATTTCATTTTTGGGTACTTGGCCAAAGAAAACAGTCGTGCTATTTAAAAAAGTAAACAAAAATAAATAAATAAAACATATATGAATCTTCACATCCTTTGAATAATTATTATATTACCCAATCAATAGAAACAACCAAAATCTACATTTATCAATGAGTGGATAAATATAAATATATTTATGCAAAAGAACAACAATATGGAGTATTATTCAGCTCATTAAAAATAATGAAATCTGGGACTGGAGCAATAGCTCAGCGGATAGGGTGTTTGCCTTGTATGCAGCAGACCCGGGTTCGATTCCCAGCATCCCATATGGTCCTCTGAGCACCTCCAGAGTAATTCCTGAGTGCAGAACCAGGACTAACCCCTGAGCATCACTGGGTGTGACCCAAAAAGAAAAAAAAATAATGAAATCTTATCATTGGTGATAACATGACTGGACCCTGGGGACATTATGTTAGGTTATAAAATAACAAGAACACAAATTCAATATTACCTCACTTATATGTGGAATCTATTTTGGGGGAACTCAGGCTTGATTCCTTACTCTGTGCTCAGCGATCACTCCAGGTGGGGCTTGAGATACCATATGGGATTCAAGGATAGATCCCAGGTCAGCCATGTGCAAACAAAATGCCCTACACACTGTACTCCAGCCTCATGTATGGAATCTTTTTTTTAAGAACTCAAACAAAAATCTCATCATTCATGAGTAGAGATAATAGCTTGGTAGTTTCCAATGAAATCTATGGGATAGTACATCAAGTAGTTGAAGATGAAACAAAAGATGCAAAGGGAATATTTCTTAAAATATTTCTCAAATAACAATATACCATAATTCTTCTTTGCCATAGGATTTTCATAGAGCAGAACATAGGACTCAGAAAATGAAGCCCCAGAGCTACTGAAGCTAATGGCTCAAGTTAAGGGATGAAATCCATGGATCAGTAAGAAAAAGAAGATGAAGGAGGCACCTTCATCTTGCAATTTATGATCAAGAGAATTTTTCTGGCCTTTTCCAATCTGTGAGACATGGTAATATTTCAGAATTGTTATAAATTAATGGCTGCAATGTCTCTAGTTCTTTGTTGTGAATCAAAATTTCTGTTATGGTATTTTTTCCTTTATTGCTTTTGTAGTTTGTGACAGGTGATAACTTCCCTTTCTATTCCGTAGGTCTTTTATCAATAGATTCACATCCCCAAAAGGTGAATCCAAAAAGCTTCAATTGCATCTGGATATGATTTAGTTCCTAAGATCCTGACCTGCAAGCTGGATGTTGTAAATAGGTGTGACCCTGTGAGTCACAGAAAGCAGTGTACACTTTTTGCCTTGATGAGCAAAACCTATAAATAGTATCATCAGTAAAATTCTCTGTAACATGATAATCATGGTGCAGTGTGGGTGTGTTTAGCTACTATACTGCTTCATCCATTACTTAAAGAGGGGTCACTGAAGTCTTAAAACCCAGTTGTGAGGAGTGAGTCATGTGTATTTGTCTCTGGCTAGCTTGCACTTTAATACACTTCATTGCACATTAGACTTATAGATACTTAAAGTTTTGAGCTATTAGGCAAAGATTTATAGGGGTGCTGGGCCACATCCATTCTTGGGGGCTACTTCCAGCTTTGTGTTTGAATAATCACTCAGGGTAATGTTTGTCTGGGGGTGGGGGCCTAGGGGTGTACTATGCAGTTCTGTGAATCTAACTGGGGGTTGCCACATGCAAGACAATTGCTTTACCCTTAACCATGGTATACTATATTTCTGGCTACTAATGGTTTCTTCAATGTGATATCAAAAGACACACAACCAGAAGAAAAATAAGTGGATAAGGCCTCATTAAATACTAAAACATTTTGCATGTCAAATTATGTGAAGAGACAAGTTCCAACAGCTAAGAAATGCCTGGAGTAGTTCAAGACGGCAGCAAATTGTGCCTGAACTATAGTTGTGGTGTTAAGACTGGGTATCAAAAGGCAGAATCATTAAGATGCTTCCTTCATACAGTAGAGTTAGATTTGTAATTCACGAGTGTCGTTGTGTTGGTCTAGACAGTTGGCGCAGTGAAAGAAATAAGACAGTGTTGGAAAAAGAGGCTCAGAATGCATTAAATGAACAATTTGCCTACAAGCATCCATTCACTATGCTCATGGATTAGTGCTCTGATTTGTACTTGGTTACTCCACTTGGCTTAAGGAACCAAATAAAGGTAATGAAGGAATAAAGTGTATCTAGTGCTCTCTTGGCATGTATCGTATCCTTTTCCATTTCTGCTCCTGAAACTGTGGCTTGGTTTGCACATGTGCACTTCACCTTCTGTAGGGCTTAAGGTGACTGTCTCTCTCCTTATCCTGCCTTCTCCATGGCCAGAGGATGCAGTGATGGTGACAGATACGCTGACCAGTAGCCAGTCATATACTGTCCTTTCCCAGCTTTCCGTCACATCCAAGCATGGAGAAGAATGCCCAGTAAGAGCTCTTCCAAGGTGTTTGTGAACTGATTGTGGAAAAACGAGTCATTTCAATGGGGAAATTATTTGATTAATAAATACTAGAGTTTCTTGAGACCAATATTGTTTCCTGGGTTGTGGAGCTCGCTCACTTGACTGTGGTACTGAGGATAACACCAAGAGAGAGCACATCATATCTATTGGCGATGTGGGGCAGTAATGAGGATTAAACTCACAGCTTCGTACCTGCACTCTACCATTGCCTTATATCACCAGGCACTTCACAAATTCAAGAACAAAAATTGAAAAGAGGTTCCTGTTCATCCCCAACTCTGGCCCTCTCCCTGGTGCCGGTAGGGTGCGTGGCCTCTGCAGACTTGGGCATGGCCTACTTTGGGGTAGTCTGCAGTTATTTTAGCCATACCCAGCAATCTGGTGTCACATCTCAGTCTCCATACAACCACAATAACATGAAGAAACAGTGCAAATTCCCACCTTGAGGAGAGGATGATGAAAAGGGTCCAGAAGCCTCAATAGGCATTACTCACAAATGTGAGCTCTCTGATAAAGAATTCAGAGATGAACTATTTTTTATTATTATTTTTATTAGTGAAACACCATGAGGTACAGTTGTAGACTTACAGATTTTTGTGCTTGGGTTTCAGTTATACAATGATTGAGTACCCATCCCTCCACCAGTGCTCATTCCCTACCTCCAATGCTCCCGGAATCCCTCCCACCTCCCCCATCCCCCATCCCACCCCATCAATGTAGCTGGGCATTCCCTTTTGTTTTCTCTCTCTCCTTTTGAGTGCCATGGTTTGCAAAAAAGGCAGTGAGTGGCAATCATGTTTGGTCTATAGTCTACTTTCAGCATGCATCTCTCATCCTGAGAGGATACTCCCAACACCCTTTATTTGGAACTCCCTTCTCTATCTGATCTGCCTTCGCCCCCAGCATGTGCAACTGGCCTCCAAGCCATCGAGTGAACCTCCTGGTACATATCTTGGCTATTCTTGGGTGTTAGTCTCCCAATTTGTTACTTTATATTCCCCAGTTGAATGCAATCTTTCTATATCTGTCCTTCTCTTTCTGACTCATTTCACTTAGCATGATACTTTCCATGTAGTGTCACTGTCACTGTCACTGTCCTCCCGTTGTTCATCGATTTGCTCGAGCAGGTCCAGTAATGTCTCCATTGGAGACTTTGTTGTTACTGTGTTTGGCATATCGAATACATCACAGGTAGCTTGCCAGGCTCTGCCGTGTGGGCGAGATACTCTCGGTAGCTTGCCGGGCTCTCCGAGAGGGGCGGAGGAATTGAACTCGGGTTGGCCATGTTGGCTGTGTGCAAGGCAAACGCCCTGCAACTGTGCTATAGTCAGACTCAATTGTGTGTAAAACTCAGTTGTGACTATTATACTCAACACTGGATATAAATGGGCACAAAGAACATTGACACAGTCAAGCCTTTCCACCCTTCCATAGAAAGCCACAGCCCCCAGATCCCAAACATACCTTATTTATTGTCATCCTATTTGTTTCCTCAAATGCTCAAAAATGTGTTGTGTACATGTTCCTGGGAATACATTTGTACCTATTTGACTTATTCAATGAAAACCCTAAGTTACATTTGTCTAACACTTCCCGTTGGGTACATACATACTATTCCCATAAATGCAAATATAACGAAGACACAGTTGAGGTTTTAATTGTACTTTGGCGGGTTCAATGCATTCAAGATAATATGGATCTTGTACTCTTGAGGTAATATTATAATATTTTGTAATGATTTTTGTTTCCATATTCCAGGTAAAAAAGTCTCAAAACACTCTGTGGTATTCTTGTACAAGCTAAATATATATGAGGAGCTCAGTAAACATTTAGTTGATTCATGGTATGTTGCTTTAGGCAAAGTTTGTTTTTCCAAAGACCCAAAGAGATACTCTGACTAATATGTCTCTATTTCATAGAATTCCTACAATAGCTATCTACAGTCTCCATTTTCTTCCAAAGATTAATATGGTTTGGATGGGAATTTTTGATAAAGATAGATCTATCACAACCTATAAAAATAACTAGAATTACATCAAATTGTGGTGCCAGGGTTACTGTGGGAAAAATGAGCTCTCTTAGAAAGCTGAATCTTAAAACAACTTTTAAACAATTTGCTGCTTACTCTCTTGCTTTATGAGGAACAACTTGAGATTTATCATGCTTAATTGGTCCTCAGGGAAACATTTACTATTTTCAACATGATATACACAGGAAGCCTCCCTACACACATCTCACTAAGACAAAATGTATCCGTTGAGATTGTAGATTCCGAGTGCACCGTAACTGATGTGTGTTATGAAAATAGCCCATTATTTATAGAGGGATGGATTTATTGCAAGATCTCCCAACTTCCTACTTGTGACCTATGATTCTAATATGAAGTCGCTTTTCAATTATCAATTGTAATGATCAAAATGTTGAGGTCCATGGCCCCTTAAAGATGGCATGCATTTTCATATACGTCACTTTGATAACATTTAAATATGCTGAATTAATTTTAGATCATTTGAAAATAAGATGAGATCGTTTAGGGGGAGATGTTTGGGGGCTGTAAACAATATTTTGAGACATGCTCTGCCTCAGATCACGCAGCCTGCCACAGTGGGTTGCACTGCAGAAACACATGTTCTCATTTCTGACTGGGGCTGCCACTCACAAGCTGTGTTCCTTGTATGAGTTCTTGAATCTCTCTTAGGCTTCTTCTAAAAGATGAAAAATCTTATGGATGTCTGTACCAACCACCTAGGAATGTTCTTTTGTTTGAACTGTCAGAATTAGGTCTGTGAAATGGGTAGAACATATTACACAGCAACGTACAAGTGTTCACTTGGGTTTCTCACAGTAGTTTCACCTCATGGCAATTATAATATTAATTTTACGAATTAACAAAATATCCTCACATAGCAAGTTACCCAAAAGGATGACTTCTTTTCAGGGAAAGCACTTGTTTGGCATGTGGCTGTAACTCTAGTTCAAATCCCTTGGACATCACATCTGGTCTCCTGAGAACAGAGAAAAAAGTAGCCCCTAAGAATCACTGAGTGTGGCCCCAAGCCTCAAGCCCATCTAGCTCCAAAATATTAATCAAACTTTTCTAACTTTATCCCTAGGAGTGGTCGATGTTTTAGTGAGACTACACATTTCATTTCATAGTTGTTTATCATTATAGACCAGGGTAAAAATATGATTTAGCCTAGGGTAAATTTGGACTTGTTTTTATGTACTTGCGTTTTCCTCAGAATTTTCAACAGTTTCCTATTTTAATCCTCCCTTGAATTCATTTCACTTGTAACGTAGTACTTATATTTTGCTTTTCCTTACCCCTAGTTCCCTGTGCTAAAACAAAATGACTAAATATCTGGAAAGTGTTGAATGAAAGCATTCATTTTAGATTGTGGACATAGTGCTGATCACCTTACTAATCTTTGGTGAAGATTATTCTTTCTGTTTACCACTGGCAAAACGCACGCATGAATCATTTATTTAGTATGGTTGATTCAACCATGTTCTGAGTAACAGACTGAATATGTGTAGATAGGGACAATGATATTGCTTGAAATATGTCAGTCTATGAGATGACTGAATTGTTTTCTTTCAATTCAGGCTGAATTTTCTTCTGAGATAAAAATGATTTTATCTGTCTGACTGACTGTTCCTCCTGTTGTTAACAAAACTATGTTTTCAATTCCTAGTGATATCCATAATTTATTTTTAGATCTTATAATATAAGCTGAAATATATGTTTGTGTGGTACAGTACAATTAATATTTTCATCTTTATATTACATGAACTTTGATAAGAGTTCTAAGAGAAAGCATAATCACATGAAAATTTTCTTCTGTACAGATTCCAAATTTTCTTTGTATTTCACATACATATTTTGAAATAGGAAGTAAAGGCGACTACGGGGATTCGGACTGTTTCTGAATCCAAATAGGAGTGAGTCAATAAATGTTTAATGAGCAATTTCTAATGTGTCTTACATTAAGAGCTTCTCTCAAGGGCTGGTGTGTCATTTTATAACACAGACTGAGGTCTTTGTACACTTTATTGTATTGGAAAATTGGGGGAATTAGTAACACTCGTAAGGTGGTTTTATTTCATGTTACCAAACAAAGCTCTTTATTTGCCTTTAAAGGTGAAAAAGGAAAGAGGGAGAACAGAAGGGTCTGAGCGAGCTATTGTGAAAGAACCAGTGAAGGAGGATTGCTTTACATTCCTCTTGTCTGAAATTATCTATTTCCTTTCTATGGCATCTTTGTTTGTCATTCCCCTGGTTATGTGGTTACACATAGACTGGCTTTGTTTCTGTATCCAAAACTCTTATCATGTTACCTTTAAAATTTGGCATACAGCAACAGAAGGGTCAGCAGTGCCACCTTCTTCATGGTTTGTATGACTTCATTAGTGAAATAGAACTGTGGGAACCAATTTTCTGGGCATCTCTGAAGTCATTATGAACAATAAGAAGACTTTCATATCTATTGAAGTCAATAGTCTTAATGTAGTTTGATCAGTCAAATAATTTTGTGACTTAGAAAATATTTGGTGGGTAGGTGATTGTCATAGGTGGTTATCAAGTTATTTGGAACACTGAGAAGAACTAATATAAAGTGTGTTTGACTTTACATGCAAAAGACTCAGTGTCTCTAACTGAATCAGAAAGGTTGACTTAGGTTCGAAGTAGTTTCTAACCCCACAAAGTGACGATATTGTAAATAAATTTAAAGGCAACTTCTGTAGTCCTTAGATAAAATAAGTGATATAAAAGTTTCTATAATGAAAACAAAATCATTTTGAAACCTTAACATAGAAAATCTTTCCATTTTAGAATCAATCCTTTCATGTTCTATAGTTAGGGGGATAGATTGTCACGAAAGAAAATTGCTCAAACATCATTCTAATTCAACAGCTCTAGCTTAAGTTGATAACTCTTCATTTTATGTTTGTGAGTCTCTTTTTTTCGTCCTTTTAAAAACAGTTTAACCCTATACATAAAAAACACAGGATTATTTTCAGACCCAGAGAGTTTGAGCACCAAAGTCTGGTCCTTGAATTGAAACTCAGAAATCAATTTATTATTTTTGTACATTACTTGAATTAAAAAATTAAGCTCATAGTCCACAATTTTCTGTTTTCATCAAAAGTCTGACCGTTCCTGCAGCAGACTACCCAGTCCTTTTCCTTTCTTCCATCAGGATAAACAATTCTGTTCTGTGCCAGATGGTGGGAGTCCAGACATGAGAAACTGGAGCCAGAGAGAACAGATCAGGTCACGGGGCGAGGGGCTCCCACTTCTGCCAGGACACCATGACCGGGGTGCTTGAGGGCACCCCGTTGTTCTGAGTCCTGTAAATACAGTTATCCAAGCTACAGATTCTTTGGTACTTTTTATAGAATCTCACAGATACTGTACCACTGATTTTGTTTTGCTTATCATCGTTTTGCAAAGCTGTGTCTGTGTAACTCCGGCTGTTATCTGCAATATGAAGTATTTCCCCTTCCCATATTTCACCCAACCTACTTCCCTCTGGTCTTGTCATGGTCCCCCACGCTATTTGTCTCATAAGGGGGTTGTATTGAAGCATGACAAGGAATGTAAAGGCTATTGTGCGGAAAACATAGCTCAGGAGAGAATTGATTGTAATTTTTGCAATGGCTAATTTGTTCCTAATGGGCATGCTGTCAGGTAACTCAGTCTTGGTCATACATGCCTGGTGACTGCCTTTATTCTAGGGCAAATTCATTTCCCAAGACTGCTGTAAAGAAATAGGACAGGCTGGTGGCTTAAACATAACAGAAGCTAGAAGTGGGAGGGGCCAGGCCTTAGCAGGTTTGTTGTGGCAGGACAGTCTGAAAGAGAACCTGCTCTTATTTCCTTCCTGCCTTCAGCTTCAGGGTGCTTTGTGGCTGAAGACGCATCTCTGCAGCTCTGCCCGCCTTCACAGGGCCGATTCTGTGTTGGTATCCACACTGTTCTCTTCAGATGAGGTCACTGGAACTAATGTGAGGCCCACCCTCATGACCTGGTCTTCACTTTATCAAAACTCTATTTCCAAATAAGGCTGTCTTTATAGGGCTCGGGCTCAAGAATTTGGGAGGAGAGGTATTTAACCTGGTTTAGTACACCAGTTTTTTAGTTCAAGGATTCAACAGAAAACATTTCCGGCTTTGCAGGCTATACAGTCACAAGCATTCCAACTCCTCCATCAGAATGTGACAGCAATCACAGGGGTCCAGGAATAAACGCATTGGACCATATGCCTGTAACGTTGATTTGTGGGCACTGATGAGTTGCTTGTATAGAGTTTTCAAATCGAATCAAATACTGTCCTTTTGTGCCTACTCCCCCGTCCTCAATCATATAATGAATGCATATAAACTTGTTCTTACTGCGAAGAGAAAAGGGAGTAGATTTTTCTTCATTGCCTTACTCGAGTATTTGACTACAACTTGAACATGTGCTTCTCCATCAAAGAGCAGATATTGTTGGCCTGTTTCTCTACAGAAAGTCTTGCCTTTGTCCCGTTTCTGATTTATTGATCTTTACAATTTTTTTCAGAATAAAGGAAGCAAATTGTTTTAAAAAACAGTTTGTAACATGAAACACAAATGTCTTTTCTCACTCCTGTTCATTCTTGATTTTTGCTTCTCCGTGCAAAAGAGTTTAGTTATTTCAGTTGTTTGAGTTGTTGCTGTTATTAGTCAGTTGCTTATTTTTTAAAAGACATACAATGACCACCTGCTTGTTTCTTTTTAATGCCATTACTGATAAAAAGATATTTTCACACTTCTTTCCTCTACCTTCGATCATATGGCCAATTATCTCCATTCAAGAGCATGTAGAGCATCCTGTCCCTTTGTCCCCAAAACTGAATTTGATCAAAAAAGCATCATTTTGTAGATATGATTATAACTATGTAAACCTATTTAAAGCGATTTCAACAAAAAAATTAAGACGCAATTTTCTTTATGTTCTGTGATGAACATTCTCCTTTTCCACGTGGCTGGATGTCTAAGTATCTGTCACTAACACATCCCCAAACTCTCTGTGCTGCTATGAGCTCCTTCCTGCTGAGTGGCAGTCCCCCACCCCCACACACACCCGTTGCTCCACTGTGAACTGGTGCTCAGCCATTCGTTGTACAGGGAGATCTCTTGACCTTGTCACTGAAATATTTTGCTCTTCTCCCAATGTGGAAACATTGCTTTTTATTGTTCTCTTGTTTCAATGAGTCTTATCATCTAGTTGTTCTCTGAGACAGGATAAAATGGTGTTAAATTGGCTAAGATAGTTTTTATCTTAAAAATTCTTTATTGATTTTTCATACTTAGACAATTTGGTAATATAGTCAGCTCTAAGAAATAATTTTTTACTACAATTAGGAAGGCATCGTTCTCCAGCTTTGAGTTCGAGGGTTTCCACAGCTAAGGATAGTCACTTATTGGCATGTGCCTTTAAAAAATAATTACAACACTGATTTACAAAGCTGTTCATAATAAAGTTTCAGGCATACAATGTGCCACCACCAATCCTACTGCCACTGTCAACTTTCATCCAGCAGTACCCTCAGATGACCTCCCTCCTCAGCCTCCCTGCTTGGCAGGTTGACAGGCACATTTTAAAGTTGGGCTGTTGTAGCTTGAATCTCATATTTACAGTAGTTCTCGCTCTGTGGTTTAGATAAATACATATACCTCAACTCTACACCACCAGCATGTGACTTTATTAATTTTGGAGCTTTTAAGGGCTTCTTTTTTATGCCTAATGTTTTGAGAGGTTACATGGTGTATTTCGGTGTGAATTTTCCTTTAGTATAAGGAAATTTTCATTTGGTATTAGGGAATGCATAGTATTGCTTGCATAGTAGAAATTTGTGACCTTAATTCTAGAAATATTGTGTGTACATCATATTCATATATAATATAGTTATATATATAGAATTTATATATATAGAATTAGAAAATGCATGAAATAATTTTATGATGTGATCCTAATAGAATATACATTTCAAGTAATATATTCCATGACTATATGCTACTATATACAATATAGTTAAATTGGTGTGAAGATTTTTACTTTCCATGAATATTTATTTTTGAAATCTTGATTAGATCATAGAATCATGAGTTATTTTTATATAAATATAGTCAGAATTATTTGTGTATGAGTGCTTAGAAATCCACACACTTGCTTCTATTTATATAGATAGACATGGAATACAGCTGGCAGTTACTGCTATATTTTCACTTTTTCACACTTGGAATTTCAGGCTTTTGCACAGATTCTTCACTCTAATAGCAACTTATGTTCTGATAAAAACTTTTGTAATCTTTGTATGCCTTTTGTGGTGTACAACTATTTCACAGGTGAGAACTAAAACTATATCTGCATTTTATGTTAGGAATTTCATTTTATGTTAGAAATTAGGAATTTCAGCTCCCTGCTCCTACTGTTGTGTAGAAATGTTGGGTCATTAGTAAATAACTGATCATTAAAGTGAAGCAAATCTCTTCAACACAAATGATCAATTTTAGAGAGAGTGATGGATGTTTAATTAAAGCCACTTGAGAGTAACATATAAATTCTGTTATTTTTTAATCCCCCTTGAATTATTATTACAGCATCAGTCTTATTCTAGGGAATAGGTTGTTTTTCCAATCGTATTTTAAAGGTAATGGGTCATGCAGTTTGTTTTCGCTCAAAACTGTTGACTCGTGGGAATGTGCAGCTATTTTAGTTCTTCAGGCCTATTCCAGCCACTCTTGTGTGGCAATCTCAGTATCCAGATAAGGATTTAAGATTCAATGTGATTACAGCATATTTTCCAAAATTCTTCAAAAAATAACAACAAAGAAGAAAAAGTGGGAACAGAGTTAGTGATCACTTTATTGCTGGGTAAAAATATCAGAGTAGAGTAAATGCACAAATTGTCCTAGGCAAGAGAGGAAAATGTGTCAAATGGTCCTTTACTTTTTCATGTCTTCCTGCAGACATATTTCTCCCACAGGCCCCCAAAGCCACTGTGAGTACGAGATGGTTTCCTCATGTCATGTCTGAAAACAACCTCTCTTTCCATCAACTCGATGTCAACTAATGCAGCCTGTGCATGCAGTGACCAATGGATTGGTTCCTGAAAGACTGCTTGGTCAGCATACCAACAGAAACTCCCGCAGGCTCTTCTTCATGTCCCAAAGAGATTTCTTTCTGTATTTTTCCTTGTTTGGGGGCCCCACTCGGTGATGCTCAGGGGTTCCTTTTGGCTCTGCATTCAGAAATTACTCTTGAAAAGGCTTAGGGGAACATATGGGCTGGGGGAGGAGGGGTTGAACATGGGTTGACGACTTGCAAGGCTGTGTTGTTGCTCTGGTCCCTCAAAGATGTTTCTTAAACCATCACATTGGATGACCACTTAAAGGGGGCCAGCTGTGCTCTCTCCTAAAGCTCTCATTTGATTGTAAGGAGAAGGAAGTTTCTAATAGGCATATAGAATTTTGTTAATGCTCTGCTTATTACATTTTATTTCATTAGCTTGGATTGATTGATTTTTGAGTTTCTGACACTAACGAGTCACTGGCTAAAGATGTTACTGTATAGGCTACTTTCAATGGAACCATGAGATATTTTCACTTATCTTTTTTTCTTTAGTCTAGGCATGAATTGAAAGTTTAGGACCACTTATGATGTGAAATTAAAGAAAGAGTTTTACAGAAAAATATAATTTTGAGGTGCAAGAAATTATAGACAACAAATGAGTAAGCAGAGGCATGTGAAAATGAAATGAACACAAAGGCAAAGATCTACTTGGTGAAAATTCATGGACCTACATTTTAAGCTCTGAAAATCCTCGCTTGACCCCCAGAGTTAATGTGATTTATATTTCCTTTTTTACATGTCAAAGGAAGTCTTGCTAAAGTAGTCTCACTACTATAGTAATACCTTACAGTTAAGACACAGAGACCTTGGTTATGTGTTATAAAGGGAAAAAGTATACTCTGAAATCTGTACTTTGCTGGAACTCGTTCTTTTAGGACTTTTCAGCAGTAAAGACCAAAGGAAGTAGTTGTTCTAGCAATAAAACAATGTGATCCCTATTCATGGGTCACCAGCCACTGAAAACAACCCAGAGGTGTTCTGTTGTCAGAGCACAGCATGCCTCTCCCCCACAAGGCTGTGGATCTTCCCAGGTCTAAGATTTAAATTTATTTGTGATTCTTAAAAAAAAAGGAACTATAGCTAAACAAACTCTGGGATCCCAAAGTAGGGATCCCATCCTAACACGATTATTACTCTCACAGAAAGACTTTCATCACCTTAAACCATTTAGATTCTAAAATCTGTACTTTATGCTTGGGTGGTAATTATATTCCTAGATAATTTTATATTGGCACGGTTGATTCTCCCAGAAATGCTTGAAAACAATGAAATCAGCTTTCCCTACTCCCATGATGAAGCAAAACACCTGAGTTTAAAATAGAAAAACTTTTTCCTGAAAGAAAATATAATTTGCAAATAAGTCTGAAACTTGATTGTAGTTGTTCTGATAACTGTGGTTTGTAGATGACAAACGGAGTTGTTGGGCATGAGATAAATTGAAATGAAAATATAGCAGTAATATTTGAAAATATCTTTTTCCCAAAAGGAAAATAAACAAATCTGAATACAGTCAATTATTATTTCTGCCTCTTTTCCACTAAGGTGTTCTTTATTTGTTAAGGAGTCCATGCTCCTTATTGTATATGAAAGTGTGTTATCTTGGATATGAAGGGTTCATATAGCATAAATAAAAGGAAGCCATGATTCTCCTATTTAGGTTTACTTTCCCAGAAAAAGAGCCTTGGAGACATGTTTTCTCAACCCACACAGGCTAATGTATGCAACTACTGCACTGTAACGTGATTTTATTATTGGCATTTGTTATTTCTGTGTTCTGAAATATATTCATAAATGCAGGTGTGTATTTCAGACATGAAGTCTTTAGTTTCAGTGGAAAGTCAGGCTGGTCAGTGGATAACAGCTAATTATTTCAAATGGTAAGAAAATCTTCTTTTACATCAGGTTCAAGGAATGGTCAACCAGTTCTTTGTGGATCTTCTTGTCCCCGGTTTCCTAACGGAACAGAATACCTCCTCTTTACCTCATCAATGAATAGTTCACCACAGCTGGGAGTGTGGTCTGGTGTGTTTTACATGCTGAAATCACAGGCCTGAGGGATTGCATGTCTTGTTACTTTTAAATGGTTGCTTCTTGTGGTTAGGAAAAGACTCTACACTGTCCATATGAGTAAGTGATACTTTTATCATACATTTAGATTCTCAAACTAAAAAGGAGGTGAAGCAATTAATAGCTTTTAATTATATGAAAAGTTTACTAGATGCTTCTTAATTTTTTTCAATTATTATTCAACATCTGCAGCATGTGTTTAAAATATTGCCTCTAACTATCCCAGTTTTGATATCTTTTTATATATGCATATGAAAATAAAAATAATTAGAGGTATATAAAATAAAATATACATTTATAAATACAACCCAAATAAATATTACTTTATTTTTATAACACATAATGTATCATATAAAAACATCATGTATACAAATATATATTTATATAATAAATTGTGATTTTGAATAGAACATATCTGTTACAAGGAGAGTATATAAAACAAATTGTCCAGTGCTAATGTCCTTTACTGAAAAAAATTGAGTGCTAATTATTATCACAATTAGAGTCTTTCTGTAGATTATGAAAGACTGCACTAACACAGATAATAGCATTTTTGTTCAAGATACACATTTTGAAATATGAAATACCCTGTTTCACATATCAGTCTTATAGTTTTTCATAAACAGACTAAAATCTTGTAGAATTAATTTTCATAAAAATAAATTTTGATTGAAATTGTATTCTAGAGAATCAAGTGTTCAGTAATTATTTTAAGTTTAATTTATTCTCCAAACACTTGGCTACCCGATTTAAATGTGTTTTGAATACATTTGGTAATTTTGATAAAGACTTGTAATTTGAAAAAACATAGACTGCTGTTAAACATTTAAAGAAAAATTCCTAAAACCCTCGATTGTTTACTGCAAATGTGAATGAGATTATGAGTCATATTTAGATATCCCATACACTTAAAACATGGGATTAAACATAAATGAAAACTGAAAGGCATGACTGTTCTTTCATCATGAAATACTTTTATTGCTATTAGATTAATTGGCTATTGTTTATGGTCAGTCCTGTGTTTAGTCATCTCTGATATGTCTGCTGTGTATAGAATTTACTTAAAACATGTTATTTTACCTTTGTCTGTCGATGAGCAAATGTGGTGGGTTATTTTAGGGTCATCGAAGTCTTTAGGAAAAGCCATACTTGGGGAATCTGTCTTAGGGCAGGTAGATATTCATATGTCTGGGGTTTTGCTTGAATTCTGTGATTTAAGATGGAATTGGACCTCTGCAAAATTCATGTACAGGCTGAGACTTTCACAAAGATAGCAGGCTTGTTACTTTGGTTTTTAATTTGTTATGACAAAAATGAAAAAGTAAATTTATATTTTATGACAAATTATTTCTGATCATAAAAGGAAAAGAATGTTTGGGAATAATTTCTTTCAAATAAATTTTTAACATATGCTTCTAATCAAAATGATTTTTAAACAATTTGAACAATGGAATAAGGTCACCCTAGATGCTTGAGTTTGAGATGCAACTTTAGAAGTAGATTTTTTTTACCAGACATCATTTTTCTAACATCTATATTAGCCTTCTTCCCAAACTAGCTTTTTACTATTTTAATTTAAATGTCTCCTATATTGCAATATTTGATTTCCATTATCATCTTTCTAATAAATATCATTGTATTTTATTAATACCATGTTTTTAGAAATAATTTTCTTCATAGTCTTTAGGAATTTTTTTGACATATGGGTTTTAAGTAATAAGACATGAAACATTTAAAGACTGTGCTAAAGAGAGTGTTAAACTCATTCAGGAAAAGCTTGACTTTCATGTTCTCTCTTCCATCCAATGTTGAGTTTTTCATTTTGTTTTGTTTTGTATTTTTTCTTTTTCCTCTGAGTAAAACTTGTGGCAGGTCTTTCAAAGACCTGAGTTCCAACACCAATTTCATGGCTTGAGATAAGCATTTTTATTTACAGAAGATTTACATTTTATCTGCTCACCTCACAAGATGTGTGTTAGTGGTGCCTTGTTTATCCATCTGATTTATTTACATCTAGTCATTTGAGTTTTCATTTAGAAATAGAACCCTACCTACTTCTAATGTTAACTTCATTGGGAACACATTAGTCCCCAATGAACATTAAATGGCTTAAATGGTTATTTGTATATGCTTACTCATTGTAACTTCAAGAAATGATTATTTATCATCTCCAAGTTTTGACCCAAAAATCTGGGTGTGACTTATTTATGTACTGCTACACTTTGAATTTATTGTGAGGTTGTAGTCCACTTAATGATCAAGGTTCCAGTCTTTTAACATTTACTAGAGCTGTTTTGGCTTAGGACTTAACTAGAATTCTCTCATTTGATTCTTGAGAAACTTGAGCACTTTGATCAAGGGGTCTTCTTTAGGGCTTTAGCTGTTGAGAGAGTAACTGGCTTTCACCTGTGAGACTTACTTCAGGGGGAGAAAACAAAGACACTTCCAACATGGAAACCGCTTTTGCCCTTTAAAACCCCATCTTAGTAATGTTGAGTGGTCTTATCTTTCCTGTACTATAGTCACGTGGACTGTGTAAACCAGGAGGCAGGGTTGGTTGGGAATCATGTGAGTGGTCCAGCCCACATGTTCTACCCCAATCATGCCCCAAACTATGGTCTCATACTACTTTCACTATGTTCCATTTCCAGAAATAATTCTGTGCCAACAAAGGTAACACTTCCTGTCCTGTTCCTTTATTTTCCATTCCTTCTGCTCCTTACTAACCTAGAATCTTAGAATTTAAAGGTCTCAGAGAAAATCCTAGCTAATTCTCTCTCAGTCATGCTCATGACTCACTGCCGTACAAGCTCATCTACCAGCCTTGTTCTAGAGACCATAAATAAGTCTTGAAGAGATCAACTAAGTGCAAAAATTTCTCTGACATCCATTCCCAATTGAAACCTCCAGGATGATCCCAGATGGGGAGGGCCAGCTCTCACCCTAATAAAGCCCCCCACAGCTGTTCCCACACCCCAAATCACCACCATGGATCTGGCTGGACTGACGAGTTAAATATTCTGGACTCCCTGGAGTGATGTCTCCAAGCTTTACAACACTAACATCCCAGTCAGTAGTGGCACACACCAGATTGGTTGGGATGTAACATTGAAGTCAACCCATCTCAGCTAACAAAAATATTAACACAGAAGGCTTGACTTACAGAAACTGCTTAGTAAACTCTCAGACAAGGACTTAATATCCCCACGGTGAGATACAATAATTTTCATTAATTTATTTTTCTACTGAAATATTTTTCCATTATGTTAACCATTTAGTGCTAACAGGCAATTTTAAATTCACTGTTGTGGCCTGCTATGGGGGGAGGTATGATGGGTGATTGGAAAAATGGAGACAGTGGTGGAGGGATGGTCACAGTGGTGGTGGGACTGGGCTTGGAAAATTGAATGCTTGTGACAAATTATTATGAACAACTTTGTAAACTAGTATTTAAATAAAGTGGAAAAAATTAGATAATTCTCAATTTTTTTAAATGTGGCAATTAAATATAGTAGAGATGAAGTGGGCAATACAATGCCACATAGCCCTTAGGATTCATCCCCATAATTCCCTGGTTGTAACCCTAGCATGACTGCCATGCAATACTCCCAAATTTATTATGTACCTATTATTTATGTTTAAATCTAGTAACCTGTATGTTCATTCCTATCATATTGGATCAGGACAAATTCCTGGTAACTATAGTTGAGTGATTTCCTGAAGAACTTCTTGCTGTTGTTCTTGTGCCTGACCCTCTTTGTATTAAAGTGTTTGGTCTTGGT
Source organism: Sorex fumeus (assembly GCF_029834395.1). Classification (NCBI taxonomy): domain Eukaryota; kingdom Metazoa; phylum Chordata; class Mammalia; order Eulipotyphla; family Soricidae; genus Sorex; species Sorex fumeus. Next base: position 9,022,302 of record NW_026606083.1, on the reverse strand, counting down.
GGGCCACTCCCAACTGCACTCTTGGCTCTGTGCTCAGTGATCACTCCTGGCAGTGCTCAGGAGATTGTATGGTGCTGAGGAGAAAATAGGGGTCAGTCACATGCAAGGGAAGTGTGTTAACCCCAGTATTATCTCAACAACTCCTAATCCTGGATTGTTTTGACAGCAAAATAAATGAATCAATAGAAGCCAGCTTCAGCCTTTTACATTCCATTTCACAAATACAAGACTTGATTCTTAACACTCAAATTTGAATTGGTAAATTACATCTTCAAATTTTACCAACGATTCACTAAATTAGACATTTGGTTATATTGCTAAATTATATATTCATTCTTGGCTTGAAATGCTTGGGATATACATAGAAAGAGAAGGTGGGATGTTACAAAATAGGAGAGGGTGAGAAGTATTCATTTGAAGGATTCTTTCAATATTTTTAAAAAGTATATATGGAATATCCCTATAGATCTGAGAGGCATATGTACTAAAATATGCACAGTATTTATGTGGAAAACAATGAACCTTTATGAACCCTATAGAGCAACCTCAAAGTTCCACAGGTATATTCCTATAAGGTTCAGAAAGGTTTGCTACTTTTCACAGTAATACTAAATATGAAAAACATCTCATTTTATAAAGTATAAATTCAGTTATAGGTAATGAGAAAATTACTTCTCCTTAAAGTATTAGTTCATTGCTCTTTATAGTTAATATTCTTAAGACAAGTGTAGACAAAGTAAATAAGAATACTATACACATGTATTTGTATAAACATACACATCTGTATATATATTTAAGTATGCACACCCATTTTTAAACAGGCTAATTTTGTTCCATATGTGTGGATGTGTCTGTAGACAGAAACCTATTTTCTTGGCAAGTGTTTCTATGAGAAGAACTTGCAGGGAAAAAAATCCATGAACAAATCATATACATGTTGGGAGGTTGTTTAACAATTGTGAGCATAGAGGGTTAACTTGTAGACTAAAACTGAGGTCTCTATAAGCAGGATGGCATTACACTAAATGAGGTAATACCATTTTGCTAAGACTGGGTAAGGGGTGGCTTAGAAAGGAAGAACTCAAGCTGGAGCCAAATCTAAATTAATTAACTCCAGCTCCTCTGAAATTCTATTGTGAGAAAGCAGACTGAAACTGGACTCAAATTGTACTCCATCATGTTGGGGGAGGAATGAAATATTTAATACAGATCTTGCTGTGATACAGATTGGACATCAGCAATATTAGATAACTCTGGGTCAGATATGATTGATAACCGGTTCTAATTGCTTACAAACTTCTCTAATTAGAAAATCCAATACAGAAATAAGTTCAGAGACATTCAAATAGTTTCAAGACTTACTTAAAATAGATAAGAAATGCATTTGAAGTAGAAGGTGTTCATTATCATTTATTTTTATAAAGACTTATTTTCATAATTCTTTTATTTTCTTCAAAATGCCTATGGCAAAAGTGGAGTATCCAGGTGATCCATGAGAGAGGGAGAATTAAACTCTTGGACTCATCTTATTAATACGTACAGCCTTTAACATGAAACAGATTCAAAACCAACCCATATCATCACACAGATTCCCATCCTTGGCCAGACATTGCATATCTGGAACAAGCTGATGCCCAACACTCAAATATGAAAGAAAATCATTAAAATCATATCCAGAGGAAGAGGCTGTTCATTGAACAAAAGCATTGCTGCTTTTCTCTCCAGTACCTAATGTATGCTTTGTTATTCTCATGTGTAAATCTTACATTGGCATTTGATTAACCCAGGAGTTCACTGATAAAAAAAAATTTAACTTTTTTTTTGAAAATTTTTTGAATTTTTTATTAGTGAGGTACAATTACAGACTTACAAACTTTCGTGCTTGCCTTTCAATCATACAATAGTTGAGTACCTATACCTCCACCAGTGCCCATTTTCCAAGACAAATGTTCCCAGCATCCCTCCCACCACCCCTACCTCGTCCCCTCCACCCCACCCCACCCCTGTGGCAGGGCATTCCCTTCTCTCTCTCTCTCTCTCTCTCTCTGTCTCTCTCTCTCCTTCTCTATCTCTCTTTCTCTCCTTTTGGGTGTTGTGGTTTGCAGTAGAAGTATTACGTTTTCATTCTATAGCCTATTTCCTGGCTGGAGTGATAGCGCAGCAGGTAGGGCATTTGCCTTGCAAGTGGCCAACATGGTTGACCCAGTTTGATTTCTCCACCCCTCTCAGAGAGCCCAGCAAGCTACGGAGAGTATCTCACCCGCACCGCAAAGCCTGGCAAGCTACCTGTGACATGTTCTATATGCCAAACACGGTAACAATTGTCACAATGGAGACATTACTGGGCACGCTCAGGCAAATTGATGAACAATGGAAGGACAGTGACAGTGACAGTGACAGCTTATTTCCAGCCCTTCAATCCTGAGCAGGCCCTCCTAGTACCCTTTACTTGGTGGTCCCTTCCGTAACAGAGCTGCTTTTGTTCTCAACATGCTAGGCAGGCTTCTAAGCTGTGGAGTAAACCTCCTGGTACTTATCTCTATTGTTCTTGAGTATTAGTTCCCCATTCTGTTACTCTATATTCCACAAATAAGTGCAATCTTTCTATGTCTGTTCCTCTCTTTCTGATTCATTACACTGGACATGATACTTTCCATGCTGATTCATCTATATGCAAATTTTAGACTTCACGTGATCACTTAATCACTTGACATCCCACTGCTAATCGATTTGCTTGAGTGGATGCCAGTAACGTCTCCATTCATCCTTGTCGCGTGTTAGTGTAGCCCAATGGTGTCTATTCATTCTATGAACATGAAGAGCCTCAAACTGATCATTCAGGCTCTTGACGAAGAAGTCTGACCATTTCATAGGTGGGCGGCCATGCAGATTTTGACAACCCATGCAATCCAGTCAGTAATGGCTCTAGTCCAGTGGTCATCTCCAAATCTCATTACGTGTCCAGCCTATCTGATTTTCGATTTCTTGGTAAATGAGACAGCATCCCTGATTCTCGATCACCGATGAGATTGGAACTCTGGATTCTTTCTCTCATTTGAGTGAAGTGAGATACTCCATGCATAGCTCTTTTGATTCCTCTTTAGGAGTTCCAAATCGAGTTCCCATTCTGTTTTCATAGGCCCAGGTCTCTGAGGCATATGTTAATGAAGGAAAAACAGTGGAATCAAAAAGATGTGCCTGGAGTCAGAGGTTCTTCATGTGCATGTGGTCGAACATGCTGAATCCTTTTCGGAACCCAGCTTGCTCGCATGGTTGTCCTTCATCTAGTGTTCTGCTAATCATATTGAAGATGACTTGAGTGAAAAGCCTGTAGACAACAGATAACAGGCAGATTGGGCGATAGTTGCCAATGTCGTGGATGTCTCCCTTCTTGTACAGTACAACGGTCCTGCTGGTTTTCCATTGGGACGGAAGCTTGCATTCAGACAGGTAGAGTATGAAGAGCCAAGCAAGTGTATTGATGAGTACTGATGGCAGGTTCTTCAGGTGTTCGTGTCTGACCTTGTCTGGACTGGGTGTTGTTTGCTTCTTTACCTATGAAATGGTGTGTCGGATATAGGAAGGGAGAATGTTGGGAATGACATATCCATCTTGCAAAATTTGGTATGTGGACAGGTAGACATGGCTATCAAAGAGATTCGGGAAGTCATCGATAATCTTCTCCATTGCCCTTCTGGAAGATGTGATAAATCCATAAGGATGTCAGAGGGCAGTAGTTGGTCTTGTAGTTGGCGAAGGACAGGCGGGCATTGTGAATGCTTTTCCCAGCTTCTGCTGCATCTACCAGTACTGCTGCTCTTCTCTCTTTGAGGTCTTCCTTTATGGCTTCTCTGCACTGCTTTGCAAGCTCAGACATTCGCTTGTGGTTGCCTGAGGCTTGTGCCAAGCCACGTTGGCAAATGAGCACAAGAGTTTTCGAAGACTGGCGTCTTTTTGTGGCTATCTCTCTTGGTGTTCTTTGCACAATCATGGAGGTGCTCAACCAGTTGATCGTATTCCTCATCAATGTTGTCAAGGATGGCATCTTTCCATGTTGCCGCAATAGTGCCCAAGAGCTCCCAGTTGGTGGTCGTTCTAGGAGTTCTCTTCTTAAACTTTGCAACCCATTCTCCTCTCTCTGTGAAGTAGAATTTTGCACGAAAGAGATGGTGGTCCGCTCCTGTTTGGAATTTTGGGACAACAACAACATCTCTCAGGCAAGACCATTGATTGAGTATGATGTGGTCAATTGCATTATGAACCATCCACCAGAAGACTCCTATGTCCAATGTTTAGATTTGGTCTTCTGGAATTGTGACTTACTATAGATGGTCTTGGTCGACATGATGAATTCAGACAGTCTCTCACCCTGTTCGTTCCATTCTAGACCATGGATCCTGATGTGGAGTTCCTTGGCTGATCTTCTCGGTCCTATTTTGGGATTAAAATCACTGACAATGGTCTTGTAGAAGTTGTGGTCTTCTTTATAGAACTTCTCCAACTCCATGTAGAACTCAATTTCTCCATCATAATTGGATGTTGGTGCATAGACAATGAAGATAGAAACTGCCAGCAGTGAACCACATCATTCAAGTGTAATTGTACAATTCAAATTGTTAGGCACTCAAATGAATCAATGTTTATGGCCAAGTTCATGTTGACAAGGACACCGACATCACTGACGCCTCTTTTGTCACATGTTCCAAGGAACATTTCTTCTCTGGTGTCAAAAACACCATGATGTGATTGATGCCTTCTCATCTCCGTCAGACCTATGATGTTGTACTTGATCTTTCAGCGCTTGCACCATCAAGTCCTTGATGGATGATTCTGATGCCAGCATAAGTGCATTGAAAGTACAGACAGTCATTTTTGTCTTTCACGTTTTGGCAGCCTCATTCGACCCTGAAATTTTATCAGCCTCTCCTTTCTCATCCTTCTTAATGCTGCCTTATTGGTGGCTCTTTCAGGGTCAGTGGAAAGAGACACATTGTATTTACTGGTTTTGGAATATTGAATACACCACAGATAGCTTGCCAGGCTCTGCTGTGCGGGCAGGGCTACTTTCAGTTGCCAGGCTCTCTGAGAGAGATGGAGGCTTTTAGGGCGAACTCTAATTGTCCTTGCAGGTGTTCCGTTGGTTCAAACCATATTTTAACCCCATCAAATATGGTGCAGTAATATTCATGACTTCATCTTTTCTAATGCTGCATAGTATTCCCTTGTGTAGATGTATCAATGTTTCTTTAACCAGTCATCTGTTCTCAGGCACTCGGTTTTTTTCCAGATTATGGCTATTGTAAACAGTGCTGAAATGAACCTATAAGTGCATAGTTCTACTCTACTTTTTTGCATCTCTAGGATATATTCCCATAAGTGGTTTGTATGTAAGATACATGTAAATAGTCATAGAAAAATTTGCATAATATATAAAGTAGAATGAACCAGAACAGTGTTTGTCCAATCTAGGTGGTCCCCAGTAGTTTCCCGGAAGCCCCTTTACTTCTCTACCATCCCACAATCCTCCTCAGCCCTTCCATGCTACCACAGAAGTACTCATGAGATTTCTATACACTGTTTTTTTGTTGTTATTGTTGTTTTTTTCACTTTAAAAAAAATTCCTGAATTTACCTTTTCTTGGCCTCTTCCAGGTGTGATTCATCTGTTATAAGAATGGCCTGAAATTTTCACTTTGAAACTTTCTGAAGAAAAGAAAGTAGCAAGTTGATGATCTTAGCACCAAACAAATTCTTACTAACAAGAAGTTTTCAATCCCGATGAAGTCTCTAAGTATGATACCCTAGTTTTGCTCATATTCTCTCTTGTATGGCCTCACAAATATCATAAAATGCTGTAAATAATAATACAAATAACTAATTTTTCTGACACTTCTCTGTCCTGGGTGAAGTATTCTGAAAATATATGACAAGGTCTGTTAAAGTGATACACAACTTTTCTCCCAATTAAGATATTCTATTCACCTCAGTTGACCAATTTTAGTGCACAGCAATAGGACAGAGTGGAGTCAGCTGGCATCTCTGGCATTTTCCAACCTGACCATGCAGCTCTGGTTGGATGGATGGCAGTGAACTTCAGGGAGAAGCCACAGGATGTTGAAGATAGGGGGTCCCTGTATGCAAATTAATCATTATGACAGGTGGGATGGCAGATGAGTGGATTAAGAAAGCTTGACACTTGTAAACAATGGAACACTATGCAGCTATTAGAAAACATGAACTCCTGCACTTTGCTACAGTGTAGATGGAACTAGGGGGCTGGGGTCATAGTAAATGAAATAAGTCAGGAGGAGAAGGACAATTCTGAGATGATCTCCCTCATACCTGGTATATAAAGGAATCAGCAAAGGGAACAGACAGCCTCTAATATAAACTAACCCTTACACACTGGCCACAGAATGAAGGTAAGCAAGGGTGAAATTGCATGGAAGGAGAGATTCTGATCCCTGTCGTGAAGTGTTGTTGATCATTTAGTGGTTGGTGACATGTGGTAAGAAAGACATGTGCACTATTGTAAATTATTGTTACTTAAACACACACACACAAAGAAAAAAACCCAAAATCTGAACAAACAAAAAACCAATAAACTATCAAAATCTATATACCCCAGCATGGAATTTTCTCCCTTAATTTGAAATTTTTCTTTAGTATTAATTAAAATATTAATTCAGCCAACATTTATATATTTAGTGTAGCAAAATAACTGCTGGACCCTGATACCTAGATTTTTTATTCCATTAATAAAAAAGCTTAGATAATATTAAGGAATTTTTTAAAAAGATAAAATTAAGAGGTTGGACTAGAAGAGAATTCACACAATACAGACACACGCACACAAATGCATAAAACACACACACACAGGCTTATCTATTAAATTTCTTCCCTCCTTTTCGTCTCCCTGGTGTAACAGTCCCACACTTCTTGCACTCAATGGGCTAACTTGAATGTGTACTAATGACATGTCGAAAAAATAAAAATGGATTCTTCTTCCTTGTTCCCCTTTTCCACAGCTTTGTCAGAATATTCACTAGGATAGAAAGATGCAAAATGAAACGTGGTTCATTATTATTTAGATGTCATTCCAAAATGTTAGAAATGTAAAATTGTGCCAGACTTCTAAAAAGTGAGGCAATGCATATGCCAAATAGGTATTTGTGTGATCAATAAAAGGTTTGTATCATAGTCCAAGCGCTGCCCTATATTAAAGGAACCCAGAGATGACAGTGGCTAAGCTCCTTCTCTTGGCTTCGGGCGTCTAAAGCTCTGCAGAGTCACGTTGTTATTAGACACCAAAGGCTGAACTCGGTTTAACAAGAAAGATGAAGTGGTGACCGAGGTTAGAGTTATCTCCTAAATTGGTGTAACTGAAACGCTCTCGAATTCCCAGAGTGTGCCTGCTGTCTCCCTTAATAGACTAAACATATGTGTCTTTTCAATCACTTAGAAAAAGATGTTATGAAATAACTATGGTCATAAATGAGCCATAGATGATTTTAACATAGTATCATAATCCATTCATAATTTCTAATTGACTTTCAAATGCATCACTGTGAGTGGAGATATTTATTTTTAATTTTATATTCACAGTTACCAAAATAACATTATGAGCATATGTTTGATTTCCTAAGCAATAATAACAGCTTCCCCTAATTTAAAGTTGTTGTTTGTGTTCCATTCTCAGGAGTCATATGAATGAAAAATGCTGTTTTCAATGTCATACTCTTGCCAGTTTTACTTCAAAGTAGTGCTCTCTTTCCCAGATTTTTCCCCTAGGTCGTGACATTTTTTTTCCTACAGGATGAATAATTAGTTATTATGATCAGGGTCCCCTTTGAGTGAGTCTAACTCAGTATGGACATCTCCCATCAAAGCTGTAGTCTAACAATAATTCAGCTCCTTTTCAGAGCTAGGAAGAAATTATAATGGTGCTTTAGGGGTCTTTGGTATATTTGTTTTCTTCTTGTTGAAAAGTCCGTGTTGTCTGCTTCCCTTCTGAATTTCATTGCTGATTGGTGTTTCAGTCAGTCATTTGAGTAGGATATTCAGAACACACCATTCCTGGGTCCCCAAGCACATCCTTACTGGTAAGAAACAGAGGTCACAAATAGTACAGAAATGCAAAAAATATATAGGCATCTCTGATTGTGACTTCCTTCTTATGTCACATTCCAAACAAAGGAGGCAGAGGATGGAGAGGGAAACTGGAAGAGAAGAAAGTGAGAGCTGAGAGGGAAAGCAGAGAAGGAAAGGGAAGACAAAGAGAAAGCAAACTTACAGAAACTTTTTGGAATAGAGAATGGCTTTTGCTTTACAAAGATTTCTAGCATCCACCTACCCAAGCATTCAATACACAAAAGCCTGTACTATAATTTACAAAAATGTGGAATTAATTTTCTTCATCTCCATGAAGGCCCATTATTTGAGATAGAAAATACCAGTGCTTCTTTTTCTGACACTTGGCATAATCCTGCTTGCAGTCCATAATGTGGATAAATTACAGAATCATGTTTGCCCAAGAAGAATGTGTTGGAAGAGACTCCTGAGAAAATGTCCTTCTTATCAGAAGAAGGGAGGCATTAATCCATTCTTATCATTAACTACAAATTCCACTTCAATATTATATGTTCAAAGTTATAAACAATCAAAAGGCCACCATTTCAACACTTCATCTCTTCTCAGTATCTGTATTCCCCTTCACCAAAGTGGTTTCACGAGGACAAAGTAATAGATGCAGTTTCAACATCACTGATCATTTTTCCTGGTCTCCACTTTCAAACATATTAGCTGTACTTGTTTCAACAAAGACTTACTGAAGGGAATTCTGTCCTGAAATGATTATATTTCACACTCATATGCCTCTTTCACTTATCTCTACTTTTTTTCATTGAGCCAAATGGTGTTTTGAGATTCACCAGCACATTCAGTCTACTGACCCTGTTTTCTCCCAACACACTCATCACAAATTTTCAGGTGTTGCATTTTCATATTATGCTTTTCTAGAGGAGTTTCTAAATAAATCTAAAGAATGCTCTGAGTTTTTCACATTCCAGGTTGTGTCTTTAATGATCTAGGTATTCCCTCTGGTTATGTATATATAAATTTTCTCAGTACTTGGTTTATATTTTAAAAAAAAAGTACAAAAAGATGTTCCAGTTACCAGTTCACATTTGAGATTCACCCAATTTACCCCTTCTCTAAAGTCAGGACTTTCTACAAACTCTCCCTCTTCTCCAGTTTCTCTGCTTCTTTGCAAATCGCGGGCACTTCCATTAGGCTCCTTATTGCTTCAGAGACTGTTTTGAGATCAAAATATTGTATCCAAAAGTACCATTTATGAAGTTATGAGATTTTAAGTCATATGCACATGATGATAAGTGTCACTTATCAATTAATATTACCTGAAAGAGAACAGCGTTATGACACATACTATGGGCTTCCTTTGAATTCCTCAAATAACTCATAAACTGAAAATTCCTAACCTTGCAAATGTCAGATGTGATTACAAATAGATTTCAAATTCTCATAGAATATGAAAAGTTAAAAGAACATATTTGGTTTGGGCTCCAAACTTTTATAATTGGTATTTTGAATTAGCTAAATTTTTTTCATACATCTCTGGTAAAATATTTGTTGTTAGCTATTCATATAATGGGCTTATATCTTTAAGTAGATATCTCTAAGTAAATAAAATATTATCTGGAATTGATATTTCTGTTTTTATTTGTAAAACTTGGCAAGAGAAATGTATTAATAGCAGAGTTACATGCTTTTTCTGAATATAGTTAAGTAATATTAGATTATTTAAAAACTCAGCATGTAGGCACATGTTATATATGTACAAAAACAAGCTGTACAACTGTTCAAGTAATATATTTCAGGTCTTATAAATGTTTTTAAGCTCTTTTATATTTAAAACCCAGTGTTCCTTTAAAGAGAATCTTGGGGCACTGAGACTGTCAAGAGATTCTCTTAATTGCAGAATTTACTATATGTGAGAAAGTTCAGACAAAGAGACCTTCTCCCACCTTCTTTTGTAACTTAGGCCATTTACTTTGATAATTTTCTTGATGACTCTTGAAGTAAACATGAGCATGAAACATTTGTATCTCCACTCTATTCACAAAACACAGATGTGCTATTTTGCAAACTCTTTCCCCATGTATATCCCCAGACTGTAGGTGAAAAGTAATCAGTCCAAGCACTACCTTTGTCATTATTTCTTCGATGGATAATCATTTCACTAAGGAATTAAGGTGTGTATGTGGGGGGAGGGGGGCATGGACTCCTTTATACCATGTGAAGATAAAAGGAGTCAAGTAAGAATCAGTCTTATTCATTATCAAGTTTTTGTTGTTGTTGTGGTTTGGTCTTTTTCTGAACTTGGCCTTGCTCTTACTTTACTGAAATCATATACCAACAACAAGGAGATGGCTGATACTGGAGAGGCTAATAAGTTCAGTCTGTTGGGAGAGGGATTCATTTCAGTCCATCAGTGTTGTTATTCGCTAAGTGGTGACGTAACCCTAAATTCCCACTCCCAGGAGAGCCTCTCAGGGTCTCTCCCACTAGCTGACTTTACTGCAAAAGAATGCCAGCTTTCGCGGTAATTGAGGAAAAAGGTTTGCAGGCCAGATTATCATTTCTGAAATGGATCGCATAACATATCTAAAAGTGCTAGTATAAGCCCAAACTTCTGCCTAGAGATGCTCTTCTTTTCAAATAAATAATGAAATTTTTTTAAAATCCTAGGTTGTAAGGCCACTCAATCTATTGGGCTTATTTGTCTTTTTAATTCCAATAATTCTGATCTTCTGTAAGAAAACACACATGGCAAAATTGGACCCTAAATCAATATTTAGTATATGGAAAAAGAGAAACTAGAACCACCTAATGTTATCACTAAATATTCTGGAGTTACTAAAAGTTATGGACTAAAGCTTCGTCAATTATGTTTCTCTGTGTTAAAAAGAATACATGAAATATTAAATGAGAAAATCTATCTGAGGTAGAACATATATCATTGAGCTACTCATGGGACAAATGAATACAATGTGTGCAACTATTCACATATCTGTGAAGGTATTTCCATAGAATCTAAATATACCTTTCAATAAAACGAATGATGGTGACTTCTGAAAAAAAAACAGAACAAATTTTAATTTAATATTTCAAAACATTTTGAAAAACTTGATAATTTCTTCCTGTCATACCTGTATAATCATTAAATGTAATAAAGATTTATTGTTCCTATATTGTCTTTTGAAAAGCAAAATTTCTCCTCAAGTACTTGTTGAAGCATGCAATCATGGCAAATGCATTCTATGCCAACCTTATCCAATCTTGATGCATATTTGAAGCATTTGGCTAAATATGAATGTATTCAATGAGTTTCCTTAAGCCACAAAGGAATGTTAGGAACAAACAGAAGTCAGGGGACAGGATCTTAGGTAATGATCGGAAACTCTGGTGAAAACCACAATGGAGATTCAGGCCAGCCAAAGTTAGATATTTGTGGGGGGTGAAAACCCAAAACACATTTGGCCAAGTTCTATATTTCAAGATAAACTTTGCCCATGTGTTTTTGATTCATTTACATGTAATTCATTGAGCTGACATTCTGAAAGAGTTATTTGATGCATAAGGAGATTTTTGTGCTATAATTATATGTGATACTTACAATATAATGCATAATAATTTAGAGCAGAGCCCAGGTTTTACCATGTTAGATTCCAAGCACATGTTTCTCCCTAATGGTTGAGTGTGCTTGCATTGAGGTGTTGAGGCGAACTACAGTTGAGATTAATATTTCAATTTAACTGTATCATTTCTATGGGCTTTCTATGACGGGCAGTTTCACTCTGCCTCCATTTCCACAGCTGTCATTCTGGCATGACAAAAGTATATTTTATCTTGGTCATTTGGCAAAATTCATCATTTTTATTCATGTGCTTACATTAACAATTTATTCCTAGAATTTGTGGTTTGTTTTCCTTTAGGTTTAACCTGGCGCTACCCAGGACTTACTGCTAGTTCTGTGCTCATGGATCATTCTTGGTGGTGCTCAAGGCACTATGTGTAGTGCTGGAGAGTGAATCTGAGTTGACCTTGTGCAGGGTCAATGCCTCACGTGCTGTACTAGCTCTCTGACATGAATTTGTGATATTTAAAAACTATGACTACATGATTCAAATATGCACTTGGAAATATACTGAAACACCAATTCCCCACATTAGCACTTTCAGCCTCCAAGATGGCCTTGCTTGAAATGCCATGAATCATGATCTTATTTTCAGACGAAAATTAATGCATGCTCCACTATTGTCACAAAGTAAGTTTTTTGTCACACTGTGACAAAGTGAAATTTCACTTGAAAATTCTTTTTTTTTTGGGGGGGGGGGCGGTGTTATAGTTTAGTAGATAGAGTGCTTGCCTTGCACACAGTTCATCTGGGGTTGATCCCCGGAACCCCGCATCTCCCCTTGCATCCTGTCAGAAGTGATCCCTGAGTACAGAGCCAGGAGTTAGTCTTGAATACTGAGGGTATTCAAGGATGTGGATAAATAATGCTTTTGGTTTTAAGGAGTCACACTTGGCAGTGCTTAGGGGCTTCTTGTACCTTGATGCATGAGGGTTGCTCCTGGCATTGCTCAGAGTCCATATTAAAGAGAACTCAAACCCAGCCTCCTCTATCAAGCCTGCGCTTCAGCCCATTAAGCTATGTCAGCAGTCTGAAGTATCTCTCAGGAGATCTTCAAGCATCATGATTCATTTAGTCAGGGGCAACTGTGCTATCCTGCTGCTTGGCAAGAAAGCTCAATGGGCTGGGGTATATTTTTTGCGTGGACAGCCTGGGTTTGATCCCTGACACTGCAGATTCTAAGCTCTGCTGGAGGCAAATCCTTCCACCCAACAAGGAGGCAGGAATAAGCTGTACTTCCAGGTGTACCCTGACCCCTGCCACCCCCAACAAACTGAGCTGCAACTCAAATTGCCCTTATTTCTGTTTGCTGTGTATAATTAGACCATGTTTTATCCATTTGTGAATAAAGATTTTGACTAGTAATTTTATTGTGGTTTCAGTGGTATAATTTTTGCAGATGATTTTCTTACTCCCCCTGCAATTTATTTTACTAAGTGGGATAATGTGAAGGTATCTGTCTTGATTTAATTGGAAGGATTTCAAGCCTCTCATTTACATACCCATGACATATTCAGTATGCCAAAAACAGGAACAACAAGTCTCAAAATGTAGACGTTACTGGGACTGCTCGTGCAAATAGATGAACAACAACGGGAGGACAGTGTTAGTTTGTTGTTTGTTTTTCTATTTAATATTGTAGAACAATCTGTAATCCTTGTTTCCCAAGCACATATTCCTCTTCCTTGACTCACATGCTAGTCCTCTAATTATCACTTTCAGATTCAGAGTTTGATAAGCAAGAAGCAGTTGAAAAGGAATAGAAGATATCAAACAATTACAAATCTTTGGCCTTAAATTATATAATTTTTCAACAAACAGTGGCAGCGGGGTTTGGGCGAATGAATCAAACTAGAGATGACATAGGGATTAATGTGGAAGGTAATGGATATTTTGGTAATAATGGGGTGCTGTAACTTTACAAGTAAATATTATAAGCCTAAACACTAATGTAGCTGTATTTCTTAAATTATAGTAACGTTTTAAAAAGGAAATGGTTGAAGTCACTAGAAATGAAGGCATTTATTCTTGAAGGTCTGATTTCGAGAGGACAATGGAAGAACAAAATACATCCACACACAGTAACTCAATTTATTATGGTAATAGAAGTTACATAGCACATAGTATGTTCTAATGTTTTCCCTGATTAAACTGCAAACAAAATAATTCGCATAACTAGTTGAAGATTATACATTAATATTCAAAGCAGAGACTCTATGCTCTCTCATTTACTGGGAAAAGAAGGAATAGTTACACACTGTATGTTGCTGAATATCAGTCTTGAGAATCATGCCTCAAACTGTCCACATGAGACAGGACTGTGTTGTTTGAGAACTGCAGAAATCCACTTACAGGTGAAGCCAGGGATGGTAGATATGCCTCTGAACTTATGAACATCATTGTCTTCCTTCAGAGACAGCTTCCCTCAGACATATAAACTCACAACCTTTCATTTTCATGACCAGAGGGAAGAGAGAAGTCTTCGTCTCAACTCCAGTTTGGAAGTGTATTTGGAGAAGAGTTGCCATGGATTTAGGTTGGGTCGGACACTGGCCCCTCATCACTGGACCATTAATGGTTATCCCATCCACCCAGTAATAATGATGACTAGAGCCTATCAGACAATAGCAACCATGAAAGTGACATTACATGGGGTATTTCCATCATCCTGGTTGTTCCTTCAGCTGTGTATTATGACTAATACAAATATTATACTAATATCTGCTTGAATTTTAAAGAAGTTATTCAAATCCATGCAGCTGTGGAGTCATGTGAAGCCAGAACCTTTGATGGTGCTGGCAGTCAAATCAAATGCTGCCATCGTGACTTGTACAACCAATGCTACTGAGCCTTTTCCTTCTCCTTTGCCTTTTGCTTTCTTCCTTGTCACTGGTTCACTCCAATTCCCTAAGTCGGACCCAGGAATGATGTAACAGCAGTGGCAGATGTGAATGATGTGAATGCTCATCCATGACTGATCACACCAGGGGGATCAGGGAGGCTGGAGGCCAGGTCCTCCAATCTATGTTTGAGAGTGATGTTGGAAGAGCAAGCTGAGTTTCTCCCAGGGAGAAAAAGACGGTACCTGGGAGGGTGGTAGCCTGGAAAGACAGCTTTCTTGATTCTCACTATTTTCCACAAAGGTAGTGTTAATAAAAGGTATGTGTGTGTGGGGGGGGAAGGGAGGCCATAATTTACATAGCACTCTCCATGGACCAGAGGCTCATAAACCATGCTTTAACTCTATTTTTCTTTAGAACTACCCACAGGCAGAACTTTCTGTCTCCATTTTATGGAGTATGTGTGCTGAAGCTCAATGTATATACAAGAGGCCTGGTCTTGCTAGAAAGAGACAGACCAGAGGAAGAGGAAAAAAGACACGTGACTCCAGAATTTATTTTCTTTATTATGACAAATATCTAGAAAACAAGTGTTTTTACATTTTAACGGTAATCGCAACTCCTAAAACATTTGAATGTAGTTCTTAATGAAACATAAATGTAGATTCTGTGTTGGAGAATGCCTTGCTGGTATAAATAGTGATTAAAAAAACAATTTTGGGAAACTTAATTTTTATGGGACTAGATAATTTCCAGGAATAAAGGATTGCCAGAGCACCATAATACTCTGTAAGTTAAATTTTAATTTACGACGTGAGTAGAAAACAAGTCAAGTTTCTCATGAAGAGAGATATCATCTTAATGACTTTGCCTTGCCCCCTTCAGCAATTTTTAATTAGTCCCCCAAATTTCTCAAATAAATGAAAAGGAGGAGTCTGGAGACAGACAGACACATAAAAGTAAAATCGCAGATAACTTAACCTTTTCTACTGAAATCACCTGAAGCCCTGCAAAGGGGCCATTTCACTTTAAACAGGGGCTTATGCTCCATTTCCGGGCAATTTGGAAAGATTTGCACACCACTGACAGCCCATTAGGCAGTAACTGTGTTTTGTTAGATTCTCATTTATTTTAATGCAAGTTTGCTTTATCCTGCTGGTTTGTTGACTGTTCCTTGCTGAGTAGGTCTGTAATCTAAACTTTAAAGGAGGATTAAGCTTCATGGTATTTACCTAACTAAGCATTGTCATTGTGTGATCCTCATATATTTGTTACCTGGGAAAAAAAAAAACTTTTTTTTTTTTAAGTCAGCCTTCCTGTTACTTTCCAATGAAAATCTTTGTAGTATTTAAAATAACCACTCGGCCACCTCGTCGGGCTGGAGCGATAGCACAGCGGGTAGGGCGTTCGCCTTACAAGCGGCCAACATGGCTGACCCGAGTTCGATTCCTCCGCCCCTCTCGGAGAGCCCGGCAAGCTACCGAGAGTATTCGATATGCCAGACACAATAACAACAAAGTCTCCAATGGAGACGTTACTGGGCCCGCTCGAGCAAATCGACGATCAACGGGAGGGCCTTTATTTATTTTTATTTTATTTAAAATAAACGTTTTATGATCTGAAACCACTTTTTAAAGATGACAATGACTTAACTCAGTCTACAATGCTTTTAATAAAACTTTTTTTTGTTGTTCTTGTATATACACAAGAATGACAGGAGAAATACAGTGTACTAAATCTTCTATTTTATAATCTCTTAAACATCATAACTTTCTTAAACATTTGAGAACAACAAAGAATAATTACAGCTCCCCCAGCCATGTTTCAACACAGCTTTGCAGAAATTTGCAAAAATCATACTGTTTTCAATATCCCTTAGCCAACAGCCCGAATCGTTCATGAGAATCCTAGTTCTCTCTTCCTCCCTCTGCCCCCACATGATGAGAACATTTCCCTCTTTTTCGTTTTTTGACTTTGTGCTTACTCAGGGATCACTTCTGGTTGATGCTTAAAGATTGAACCCAAGTTTCACATTTGCAAGGCAAAGCCCAATCCACTGTAAATGGCCCTGGCCACACATTTCACTTTTCATTGTTCATAAAACAGAAAAGATGGTCCAATAATGTCCTGAAATGGAAGGAAACCTATATTTTGACTAATTGCCTCTTACGAAATGTTATTATGAAATTCTAAATTTATCAATTTCTCAAATTTATTATGTCCATTTTTCTTATTCTTTTGCACAAATTTTGTAGACCTTTTTTTAAAAAGACTTTCCAAAATCTCACAGAATCCCTGCGATTTCCAAGAATTCAGAGTTCACTGTAGTTCCAGGAGGAGAATGATATTGATTTTGGCAAGTTGATTCAGCCCATTTTCCTCCCAGGAATTTGTTTAGGAGAGAGAAACTGATCTAGTTCTTTCTCGACATTCATTTATTTGAGAAAGTCTGCTAAGAGGAATGAATTTCCTTGATTTTTTAAAAAAAAAGAAGTAAAAATTAAAAGGGGATCAGGGAGGTAATAAAAATTGTTCCCTTTCTTTTCTTTACAGAGAGCCTATGTGAAGGCAGGGTCCATAGAAATTGATGTGACTCTTTTGCAACCTTGAGCACAAAAGCCACTCCCTATGTGAAAACCAAACCAACCAAAACATGAATCTTGTTCACTGGTAAATGACATGTTTGTTTGCTTGTTTGTTTGTTTTGGGGGAGGTTGGCTCAGGGCTTACTTTAGGCTAAGCCCTGTGCTCAGAGATCATTCCTGGCAGAGCTCCCGGACCACATATGGTAAGACCCTTAGTCATCCAAGTGCAAGCATGCACCCTAACGGCTGTATTATCTCTCTGGACCCTGTAAATTACATTTCTAAAACCCTTCTTGCTACACGAACGGCTATAGCCATTCTATCCCAAAATCCTGAGAGATAGTGCAGTGGATGGGGTGCTTGCTTTGCACATGGCCAACCCAGCTTCAATACCCAGCATCCCATTTCACCCCCTGAACACACTAGAAATGATCCCTGGTCACGGTCACGGTCCTCCCGTTGTTCATCAATTTTGCTCGAGCAAGCCCAGTAACATCTCCATCGTGAGACCTGGTTGTTACTGTGTTTGTCGTATCGAATACGTCATGAGGAGCTTGCCAGGCTCTGCCGTGCGGGTGAGATAGTCTCGGTAGCTTGCCGGGCTCTCCAAGAGGGGTGGAGGAATCGAACTCGGGTCGGCCATGTTGGCTGCATGCAAGGCAAACGCCTTACCTGCTGTGCTATCGCTCCAGTCCTGAGCAAGGCCACTGGTCGTGCCCCCCCCCAAAACAAACAAAACCCCACATTAGCCTTATGATTGAATGACAAAGTGGAGTTCCAAACTGGCTGGAAATCCTACATGTGGATTTTAGAAAGGAGAAAATGAAGCAAAGATTTTCGACTTGTACCATTGTTTTGAAAGAACCAGATTTCAGATCCCAGCATCTAGATTAGACTGGGCAACTAGTCTAGATGCCCAGAAGAGTTGTTTTCTCACAAAATCCATTCTGACTTTAAGCGTCAGGAATGGTTCCATGTTACCAATCAGTAGTGGTACATAAAATGAGCCTGAGGTTGGCTTCAGTTGCACATAAATTAGTAAGCAAAGAAATCAATGGAAACCCACTGCATTGGATTATAAGAATTTCCTGAAGAGGTCTTGTGCCTTTAAAGGGTTATCAGAGCATGGCCTTGTACTCATCTTTTAACTTTATCTCTTATCTTCCAAATAAAGAAATCATTGTAAATATCCTCTGATGGATTGAAGAAACCAGTCAGACATGGTTGCAGAACTCTATAATTGGTGAAAACAACAGAACCCCCACAAAATGTCATCCTTCTATCTTGCTCTTCAATGTGCTACTACCATTGTAAGAAACTTGAGATGCTAAACACAAACCCAGCCAATCAGTGATTCTCTATGTGTTTATGAAAGTGAAAACACTGTTATTAAAGAATTTAGAAAGATTTCAAGAGCTGAGATAAAAGAGGGCTTTTCAAGAGTATTTGTAGTAAAATGAAAACTCTACACAGAGGATCTGGGGAAGAGACATGGGGACAAGCCCATATCCTGGATTCTCTAGAGAATTCTCAATGCATGTAATTATTCCTGAAAGGCTTTTATGAAATGATTTGTTTGGTAATGAAGGCATGAATAAAAAAGGAGAATGGATAAAGTTACTAGGCTACTGCTTACTAAAAGGGACTTATCTGTGATCATCTGTACACTGCCCTATCATCTATACACACTATGGACAGTAATCCATTCTCAAAGGAAAGAAATGAAAAATCTCAATTTAAGCATGCTTCTCCAAAATGGGAGAAAATGGTAAAACCTGGGTCTCAGAAAACTTCTGAGATTGAACTCAGTTTTATGGTAGGATAAATGGTTAGAATAATAGTAGAATCTACTTTACAAGAGTACTGTAAGTATGAAATAAATGATTTCACACGAATCCCTTAGTTAAAATTATGTTCACAACATTAATTAATATTAGTAGTTTTTTTTTTTTATTGCTGTCTTTATTAATGTTTTTTGTTTCTTTTCTTGTCATTTAGTCTAAAGTATAGTGAGATTAATCTCTCTAAATTTATGGCAAAATTAATTGTGTTTTGCTAGTAAATAAATATTTTTTGTAACTTTTAAATTGTTTGACTTTCATACGCTTTGGGGAAAAATACATTTTGCCCACCAATAAATAAAAATAATTTATGTAAATTGAAGCATGCAGAAAACATTGTCGTAGCAGAAAACATGGGTGACTATTTTTTCTGCTGATGAAGATAAAATAAGTCAAGCTACTAATTTTTGAGTTTCAGCCATTAATTTTGACCTTCTTATCTAATAGATAATCTGCCCTTTGTGAGTTTCGTAAGTGGAGAGAGTGTTGAAGTCATCTAAAATCCAAGCTTGGTAGCTACACATCTTCCTACACAACTGATTTTAACTTCTAAGAATCAAATTTCTATTTGTAAGTACCTAAGAAATGTGAATCACTTCTCAGTTCACTGAATGACACAGATCTTGAGGCCCGTGAGACACAATATTTGAGCAATAACAAGTCACTTTCACACTTTAGAAAGCAGCCACCAGCTAAATCAAATAGAGGGAGTTGCCCCCTCATTTCCTTTCTGTTTTCACTATGAATGAAAACAGTCCCAGATACTCTGTTTTAGGTCCTAAAGAAAATTCTCACTAATTTCCTATATGAAATAAAAATTTCAGGAAAAAATGTGTAATTGCTCATAGCTTTTGGTTGTTTTGATAAACTGAACCCCCTTCTGGTTGATAAATTAAAATATTCAAACTCATAAACTAAAAAATTTTTTGATCTGAAATAATTTAGGGAATGTTTTTTAAAGCAACATTGGTGGGGGGAGAAAGAGGAAACAATATTACAATTAGTGAGAACAAAAATATGCTAGTCTCTGATATAAGTTTTTAGTTTCATAATCCATGCTATAGTTTTTCTAGATTAGATTTTTGACTGTTGGATAAAACTCATAAAGAATTTTTTGCTTGCTAAATCTGTTTCTATGGCACTTGGAAATTGGTTATTACTTTTAAAATTGTCTATGAAAGGTAGATAGTTACTTTGATTTCTGTATCTACTGATCTCACTTTCAATGCAGCTCCATAAAAAGCAATGTGCTCCACTATCCATACCCAGTCCTATCTTTGCAGTACAGACTTTGTATGTTTTCTACCTGATTTGCACCAATAAGACGCTGGCACTGAGACAGGAAGGCTGAATAACCTGGCAGCTGCTTTAGTGCTTGTCTTTGTAAATCTCTGTGCACGAGTCACACAAAGATTTCGTGTCTGTGACTCCTTGAAACCAGTTACAGAAGATACATCTTTTAGAAGTGTCATGGAGCCTACCACATCACATCTCAACTCTCCTGTCAGGGAAAAGGCGGTACACTAGAAAGTGTGACTTATTTTTAAAAATAAACTGGAGAGAGAGCACAGGGATTAAGATGCTCACTTTGCATTGAACCAACCCTTGTTTGATCCCTGTCACCTCCTGGTTTCCTGAGCATCATCAGATGAAGCCATGCTGGGTGGCCTGGGTAATCTTTATGGGCCAATAATCACTAAGAAGAATGCCCTAGGGCTCACAGCACTGCTTAGAAGCCCCGACCCAATGGGAGAAAATGGTAAATCGGTGGCATAATTGAAACTAAGTTCCAAGACTCATACTACGAATTTCTGAATATTTAGTATCCTAACACTGTCAGGGCTAGGACGAAGGAGACGTTACTGGGGCCTGCTCAAAGCAATCGATGACCAACAGGATGACAGTGACAATCCTGACAATATATTTTCTTTTGTTTGTTCTGTTTTGTTTTAGGGTCACACCTGGCAATGCACAGGGGTTACTCCTGGCTCTGCACTCAGGAATTACTCCTGGCACTGCTCAGGGGACTATATGGGATGCTGAGAATTAAACCTGGGTTGGCTGCATTCAAGGCAAATGCCCTACCTGCTGTGCTATCGCTCCAGCCTCCTGACCATATATTTTCGTGAATACATGTAGAGGGATTTCCTATTTCCTTGCCTTATGGTCACCAACATTCATTTAGAAACATATTTAACAGTGGTCAAAGGCAAACATAATACAATTTGAGGGTCAGAGAAAAATTACCCACCAGCATTGTCAGCTCAGAGGTTTTGTACAGCATTACCTTTGTGAAATGTCCAAAGAGAATTTATCTATTTAGTTCCAAAAGTGTTTATTCCAACCATGCTCATACTATTCTTTTGACTGGTAGGAACTACAGCTAACTAATAAACACTAAACGCCCTTGTAATCCAGTTTTAACATCTGCAATCCAGATTATAATAGCATACAAAGTCAAATCTATCAGAGTTTTCAGGGAGAAACTTTATATCTATATTTGCAATATATTTTTGGTTTGTATAGGTAAAGATTATAAAATGCATTTTTAAGACCAACCAAGTCTTTAAATATTTTCACCGAACTTAGCTGGAAGGGGGTACTTATCTGACCCTACAAATGAGCGTGCTAATTAAGGACAAACCCAACTAATCAGGGTTTTTTGTGAATACTAATATGACCATCTAATTTCAAGTCCCGTAAAAGTTTCACCATTTTGAAATAAGCAAATTAAAATGATAATATGCCAATTTTACAGGTACAAAACATCAATCTAAACTACTCAGATATCACTAGAAATGAGCACTTTTAATATTTGAAACATAGTCAAAATTTCATCACCAGATTATTCATTTGATAGGACTGACAAGATACTAGAATGTGAGCACGCAGCTCCACCTTGTTTAATATGACATAAGAAGGATGGCAAATATTTTAACTCTACAATGAAAAGCAAAGTCTTCACTGTTAGCCATTTGGATATCACTTCTTTCTTTAATAAGCTTTTTAAAAAAATTCTGAAACAATTTTTAGGGCAATAAATATGTGTTTTTAAAATTTTGAAACAATTTTAGGACAATAATATTTTATCAGCCACTTGATTTAAGGACATAATTGAAAGCCATCAGAGATTTATTCTGAAATCAAGAAGTAGCTATAATCACATTCTCATCCTAGTTATGTCTATGAGTATTTATCTTTTGAGGAGATCAGTGAGAGAAATGGCTGAAAATACAGATCCGTGCTCAATCAGGGAATTTATCTGAAAATAAGATTACAGAGACCTCTCTGACTTGTAAAGCTTACATGCATGCAGAGGAGATGAACTAGAATCATAAATATAACAAGTCCATTGTGTGTTACAAGAAAATGAGAACAGTGGAAGAAATAGATTACAGAGTAAAATAATTAAAATTATGGGAGTAGAGGAAACTCTCAAAAGTCTCAGATCATAGTAGAGCAATCATTTGAAAGATAGGGAAAAGTTTGAAATTCAGATATCTGGGTAGAATAGCTATCAGCCATTTAAAAACTATTTTGGAATTAGGCATGACATCAAGGTCATCAAAAACACAGGATTAGGAAATTTCTAGTTCAAGTTTAGGGAAAACTGGAAATAGATACTGGGTCAAACAAAATGATGCCCTTTATTTCTTGAGTCAAAGTTTCCAAAAGATTGTTCATACACTCTTCCTTCATTCCATTTAACTTACTATTAAGCACAATTCCATTTTGATGCTAAATGAATTGCAGCATAGAATCTTCCCCCACTGTTTCGTTATAGTTATACTCACCATGGCTTCAATTATTATCTTGTCAAATCCCTTCTTCCAGTTGGCATCTTAGAAGGCCTCAAGTTCCTTTCAAAGCATTGCCTGGTGCAAACTATCTTTCCTTTAGATTTTTGTAGTCTACATTGGAT
The DNA here is from genome assembly GCF_029834395.1 of Sorex fumeus. Taxonomy (NCBI): domain Eukaryota; kingdom Metazoa; phylum Chordata; class Mammalia; order Eulipotyphla; family Soricidae; genus Sorex; species Sorex fumeus. The sequence continues at coordinate 8,999,399 of NW_026606083.1, read as the reverse complement.
TTCCAATTGCTGACACAATCATTTTTTAATCCACAGAATTTTTTCTGCTCTAAATACTCAAGTTCCTTAAATAATTTAATTATCTATTTCTGCATAACCCATTTTCCTGAAACATATGTAATTAAAATGGCAAATATTAAGCATGTAATATTTCACAGTTTTAATTAGAATTCCAGCTGTAGCTTAGTTGGGAACATCTGGCTCACAATCTCTCATGCGGATGAAGTAAAGTCGTAGAGTAGGTCTGCAGTCACATCTGAAGGTCTGGGTGGTAGACCCTTCTTACCAGAGAAGCTTATGCAGCTGAGAATGGCTAAGAACTATAACTCACAGGCTGTTGGTAGGAAATCTCCTTTAGTTATCTATGTGGGTCTCTCTAGAGGGTTGCTAGTAACATAAGCAAAGCAGAAGACAACCAAAAGAAAAAAAGGAAACTATCCACAAAGCAGCAACTAGAGTTTTTTAAAAACTGGTCAAAAATTAATATCCCATTTCATAGCTACTTCTGTGCCCTTCTTTGTTATAAATAAGTCCCTAGGAGGTCCAGTCTACATTCAAGGGAAAGGGTTGAGACTGAACATTAGCCCTCCAGAGTCATTGGTGCCATCTTGGATGTTGCCTTATTTACTCTCAGTTTGAACTTGATTCTTTTTCTTATCCTGTATTTTCAACTTTGGTGGTATGTAATTATCTAATTATCATATTAGTAATATTCTCAGGTTCTCAAATTAGTATTGCTAGTTTCCTATGGTTTCTTTGTTTGGCATTTCCAGTTTGTTTTATCTCAAGCTCTAGAGTCAAGCAGATTCTAAACAAAATGATTCATTTTGATTTCCCCAACATTCCTATTATGCCCCTTATAAGCCTTCCTGCTTTAGCAGATGGCATCTGCATGCACTCATTTTCTTAAGAAGCAACAGAAACATTTCTTTGATCTTTATTTCTTCATCGCCTACTCCACAGTGTTCTCTCACAAAAGTTCATCCACTCTGACTTCAAAACTATTATGTGCTTCCTGGATGACTAAAAAAGAACCTCTCAATAAGTTAGTCTACTTCCAGTTTTGTGCTGTTGCAATCTGTTTTCACAGCGAGTAGATTAAGTATCTCATGATATCAATAACAGCTTTCCCCATCCCTTTTTAAATCCTTTAAAACCTTCTCATTGCTCTGTGTGATCTTGCTTGAGCTGGTCTCTGCCTGCTTCACCAACCTTATTTCATGCAGGTTCCTTTCTTGCTGAATTCTAACCACACCTGTCTTTTATTTCCTGGAATTCTCTCTTCTTCGAAGCCATTTCTCACAACTCTTTGCTCGGTCAACCTTCAGAGATGATTGAACCGTTGAATCTTACACATATTTTGAAAGCATGGTCTTGTTCCATTATAGTGCCTACAAGTTGCAGGATAAAAGTACAAAGAAACTATTTTGTTCACTACCTATAAGTACCAAAGAAGTACCTTTTCAAATACACAGCCCTCTCTATATGACTTCTACAATGAGTAGAAGAAAGTAGCACTGTAGCACTGTCCTCCTGTTCATCGATTTGCTCAAGCAGGTACCAATAACGACTCCATGTCTCCATTGTGAGACTTGTCACTGTTTTTGGCATATTGAATAGTTCATGGGGAGCTTGCCAGGATTTGCCGTGCGGGTGGGATACTCTCAGTAGATTGCCGGGCTCTCCAAGAGGAGCAGAGGAATTGAACCCGGGTTGACTCGGGTCAGTCACATGTAAGGCAAACGCCCTACCAGCTAGATCTTGTTTTATCTGGTGCTTTTATTCTTCCAACTCTCAACATTATTAATAATTCATACCTTTCTACATGCATATTTATAGCCAATATTGAAGGACTATCCTTTAATAATGGTTCAAAAATAAATGTTGGGGGTTGGAGTGATAAGCACAGTGGGTAGGCATTTGCCTTGCGTGCGGCCCATCTGGGTTCGATTCCCAGCATCCCATATGGTCCCCTGAGCACCGCCAGGAGTAATTCCTGAGGGCAGAGTCAGGTGTGACCCAAAAAGCTAAAAAATATTAAAATAGAAATAAATAAATACATGTTCAATTTGAGGGGATAGAATACAGTGGGGAACTACCTAAAGAAGATTGAACTGTTTCATCTTTAAAGAATTACCCATTTCCACTATACCAATGAAATCTACATTACCTTTGCTTGACAGATTGTAAGTACTTATTCACGATGGGTTTCTTTCAGATATGTTTGAGGATTTTAGCACAGCGGGTAGGGCGTCTGCCTTGCACGCAGCCAACATGGCCGACCCGAGTTCGATTCCTCTGCCCCTCTCAGAGAGCCCGGCAAGCTACCGAGAGTATTCGATATGCCAGACACAGTAACAACAAAGTCTCCAATGGAGACGTTACTGGGCCCGCTCGAGCAAATCGATGATCAACGGGAGGGCCTTTACTTTTTTTACTTTTAAGTTGGTGTAGTGCAGAATCAGGAGGATTTGTTTTATCTTGATGAAATGGACTGACTTTAGGAGTTTCCCTCATACTACCCCTGGGAGTAAATACCAACAAGGGAGGCAGAGGAGAGACACATCTAATACCCACATTGAACACGAGGTCTTCCAGCTGTTGCCTCTGTTCAGAGCCTTTGCAAATGTGAGAAAAGAAGTCACCATTCTGAAATGAATCATTGTTCCAGAGATGTTCTAGTTAACGTTTAATGGTGTTGATATAATGAGTGGATTGGGTGTGAAGAGTTGAACTACATTTAATAAATAATAAAGCCACAAAACACATGACATTTTTGCTGCCCAGGAATATTTTCTGGTAGAGGGAAGTGATGCCTGGGTGGGGAGGTGGATTGTAAAGTGTTGTGTAAAGTAACATTGTGAAAGAACAGGCTTAGTCTTTACAGAAGTTCTGACTTTAGGAGAGAGAATTGCACTACTGAGGGATTAATACAATTATGCTCAATTTTAGTTTGCTTTTTTAGTTTATTTGATTTAAGCCACTGACCTCACCTAAAGAATAGTCTTCTACCTACTTCAATCAATGAAATTTGGATGTCTGGGTTTTCGATCTAACATGAATGTTGAAGGTGTTTCATTTTATTTGGGAGTCTGAGAAAAAAGGAAGGATAAAGCATGGAGAGAAAAGAGCTGAATTTAAGTGTATGGAAAAGGTGAATTTTACATAGGGTGGAGACAAAGAGGAAATTAACATGATTCCTATCATTTTTGAGTAGATTTTTACTTTTGCATTACATAATACATTTTATAGTATAATTATTAAAGATGTATTTGTCAGCATCTTTACCTCTGCTATTCTTTTCTGATGTGTATAAATCTGTTGGACCAAGAATCAAATTGACACTCTTGACATTTTTAGCTAATATGGGCAATAAATTACCACTAGGATCGCCACCACCTAATAAACTTTTGATACCAAGTTGATAAATTATTCCTTTCAGCTGGGTAGTGAGGATTTAGTATCAGAGAGCCTCAGTTTGGTGAAACATCTCTTGCTTCAGGCAAATCTATCAGCAACCTTCCAGATTTAAGTGTTCAGGAATTTTAACTGATGAGGTGATGTCATTTGCAAATGACTGCCAATCTTCATAACACAAAATTGAAAGATCACTTACATCATCCAGCTACAATGATGATCTGGATTGTGTTAATATTTATATTTTTATTTATATGTAAATTGTATTTGTGCTTAACTGCAACTCTTCACATATTAAAAAGAAAAAATATATACCATATAGGAAATTAAGAAAACGTTGTTTGATAATAGCACTTTTGATGAAGTTAGAATGATAGAATTTAACAGAGATATATAAAAAGCTAAATCTCTTCAAATCTCTTCAACTGCAGCTAGTCAAACTCTATAAGGAATTATTTTTCTACAAACTTTGAAGAAAGATTCTATTAGTAAGACAATAAACAAGTTCAACAAGTTTAAGCAAGGTCATTGAAAGAAAACTAACACCTTTAAAAAATATTCATGCAAATTATTTTATAAATCAAAGCAGTAACTCTGGAAAACCATTATTTTTAAAAAGTTATGTTTGGTAGATACTCAGCCATATTATAAGTCATGTCATATATGCATAGTCATAAATATATCTATCATAAATTTTCAATGTCAGTTACATGTAATATATATTTGATAGATATTATAGTAAAAATAATAAATTCTGATAAGTCAACCTATTGAGAAATATGAGTATTTAAACAGAAATATGCCACATAGCTAGATTAAAAATATTGTTTAAGACATATTAAGTGAAGTCAGATAATATTAAAGTATATATATGCTTTGAATCTTTACTTGAGATAATACTTTAAAAAAGTGCTCAAAGGAAATATATTAAAGATAAAATTGATGTTTTTAAAATAAAGTGTAGTATGTTAATTGTTTTCTTTTTTCTGAGTAATTTGAAACCTGATTAATTCTATAATTTAAATGAATAAAGAAACATTGATGGAATATGTTACTATTTATAAAAGAATGTTAGTTATGCCACATTTTAGCTTGTACAAACTTTATGGAATCATTATTTTACTTATTTAGGACTATAGTAGTAGTTGTGCCATAAATGTGAAAGAGATTTATTAACAATCATACAAACAGAAATGAAAGACCTTGAAAATACACCAAAATCATGATTCTAAGCTTAAGACTTGCCTTTGCAGTGATGTTTAAACACAAGTGAATAAACCTAAAATCAGCAGTAAAATTGGGTACTGGTTTACTTCTCAAATTTATACTGAATAATCACTAAATCATCCCAGAAACAATTCTCATCTCTCTGACATCTTTGATTTGCTTTAATAGTGCAAAAGCTCATTCTTCAAAAGACACTGGCAAAACCCCAAGCCACAAATTAGGCCAAAGAACAAAGCTGAGCAACTTTTGTGTGTTAAGTTACTGAGCAATGTAACACTGAGTGGTGATGATGGTGTATGCTCTCTGATTTAAATGTAGCTAATTAACCCCACTTTAGGCCAACAGAGAGGCAACTTCTGCGGTGGTGGGTGAGGAAAAACATAAGGTAGCATATATTACTGTTTTATTTATTTATTTATTTTTGCTTTTTGGGTCACACCCGGCGATACTCAGGGTTACCCCTGGCTCTGCACTCAGGAGTTACTCCTGGCAGTGCTCAGGGGACCTTATGGGATGCTGGGAATGGAACCCGGGTTGGCCGCGTGCAAGGCAAATGCCCTACCCGCTGTGCTATCTCTCCAGCCCCGATAGCATATATTATTGTATGAGCATTATTTTTTGTAATTTTGATTTCAACCCTGGCTAGAAAGGACACCTATTATCTACTATTCTTTGATCAACCTAATGCAACTGATAGGCCAAGTCTTAACTGGTTTGAATTCCTCTGCCCACTTTGATTTATCCAGCTTAACTGGTGGTCGTGATGCTTATTGTGCTTGAAAAACAGTGTTTAATTTTTAAAACTTTGCTTCCCTTCTCTGAAAAGAGAAGGCAAGTTAAAAAATCATTATTAAAAAGTAATCAGACAAAAAATATCCCAAACTAAATCGCTTACATGGTGATTACATCTACAACCACACACCTGGTCAGGCACTTGACTCTTGTCAGTTACTCCTAAAAGCCCTCTTCCAAGCCAAGATTCCTCCTCCTAATCATTGCTCTATGTGGACAGTAATCACGTATTTGAATTTGCGTGACATTCATCACCCAGTGTTTAATCTCTGGCCTCTGCAGATTTGCTTCTTGTTTGCTTATCAAATAGACTTTTATTAAAGTTTTCTCTCCAGCTTCGGATTTCTCTTCCATCTCTTCCTTTTTCTTATACTTAATCATGCATAAGCCCTTTAATATGCATCGTTTCTCTAAAATGATTTGTGAGCAACAGAGACAGAAGTGTGAGCCCACAGCTTTTATCTTTGCTTTTACTCTATGTGTGCACTTGGGTCAAGAGGCTTGATGGCATTCAGATTGTTTTTATGAGGTTTTTGCTTTCTGGTATCTGGGGAACAGAAAAACTGGTTCTCTTTTCTTTGGGGATGTTAGTGGCACTTTGAGCTAATGATACTGGGTCTGACATTCTTCTCTATAATCATTTAGGTTGTCTGAAATTCATTGCCAATATCCTTACATTTTTACACATCAATAAAATTCTGTTTGTGTTCTTTCTACCCCAAAATCAATTTTCTTGGAATACGAGATCTGTGGTTAACATTTTCTTTCCTTGTGTTCTAAAGTTTATTCTACTTGTTATTTTGACACAAATTTTGTTACCAAAAAGTGTTTAATTTTTCCCATTTGTGAAGCTGCTATTTTTGCCTTATATTCTTGAATACATTTTCTTTGAAATAAAATAATTTTTCTAGAATCTCCATTCCTGCTGGTCATTTTGCTTGTCTGAAGACTGGGATACATTTCTTGAATTAGAGCTTTAGATTTTCATTATTTTGCTTGATTATCTTTTGTTTGAGTAGAGGGGTTTTCATGTGCTAAAACACTTATTTTATAGTTTTCTGGGTTTTGTTGTATTATCTGGCTGTTCTATGTGGGTAATGGGATCCACCAAAATTCAAACTAATGTGATTGTCATCATATATATATATATATATATATATATTTATATTTGCTTTTTGGGTCACACCCAACGATGCACAGGGGTTAGTCCTGGCTCTGCACTCAGCAATTACTTCTGGCGGTGCTCAGGGGACCATATGGGATGCTGGAAATCGAACCCGGGTTGGCCGCGTGCAAGGCAAACGCTCTACCTGCTGTGCTATCGCTCCAGCCCCAAAATATATTTTTAATTTTGCAATTCTTTCAAGAAATTGGAAATAAGTATGAATTAATAACTATTGACAGGCACTAGTTTACAACACTTGCCCCCCCCCCTTTTTATATCATGAGTCTGGAGTTTCCAACATATGATCTGAAGCATAGAGTGAGAATTTTGCATGGATATTTTACAGTGATAATGTTCTAGGAAACAGGAGTTTAGGGCGTCAACATAAGTATTCTAATTTTATAATTTATCTTGAAAGTTTACCAAATGACAATATCCATTTATGGTGAGGGCCTTTTACTACCCATACTAAAATATTGCTTGTCATGCATAGGTCTTTGATGAATCTGTCCTTGTCAATAGATGATGTCTTCAATTGCCTTTCTACACAAATGCACATTGAAGACAAACAGTCCCTAAATGTTCAAAACAGCATCAGCCAAGGAGATCAACCCTGTATAGATACAAATGCAAAGAAGGTATGAAGTCTAGGGACAAAGCCAATGACAATTTTGGAATGGAATGCAAATTTCCCAATTCCCACATACAGGAGGCAACATTTCCTCAATTGTGATCATTCCCTGCAATAGCATTTATTATGTATTTTCCTAAGGCATACAATTACATTCTTAGAATATGAGCAGCTGAGCATGAGCATATATAAAATCATGGATGAAAGCTTGATTAAAGCCAAAGGACTATGCACATGCTATGCATATGCAAAGCTGGCTTTTATCAACTAGTCCTGGTCCCCTTAGCACTGCCAGGGGGCAAACTTCAGGCAGGAGTAGGACTCCCACCCAGCACTACCAGGTGTGGCTTCCAAAATAAACAAATGAATGAATGAAATCATAGAGCCGGATGGATGGTATGAGTCCCCAATTCATCAGTTAGTTGTCAATAACCAACTTTAATATTACTTTTTTCCCCTTTTTTGCCCCCCCTTCCCATGAGACTGCAGGTGCCCCATCACCACTGGCTCATACATGGCTTTCCTATAAGCTCTGAGGCGGCAGCCACCTTGCTGCCAGTGGTGGGGGGGGGAGGTGGAGGGGGAAGGCAGAAGGTAGCAACACCCTTTCCCTCCCCGGGAGGTATGGTGCCGTAGTTTAACACATGGACCATTCACTTTTCTGCTACAAGCTGCCGGGCTCTGGATTAAGTCCTTTTGCCTCTGGATCCATGGCAATGCTGGTGAGCCACTCATGGGGGGCAACTTGTGACCTCGGTAGGGTGTGAAGGATGAGCTGGTACTGACCCCCTTCCCATGAGACTGCAGTTGCCCCATCACTGCTAGGTCATACCTGGCTTTCCAAAAAGCTCTGAGGTGGTGGCCATCTTGTATTCGGTCCAGATGCATTTCCTGCCGAAAGCTGCTGGGTTTCGAGATTTGTTTCTGAGTCTCTGGGATCATGGCCGTTAATCAGCTTGATCAGGAGCCAGAGAAGCCGTTTGTAGGCGGCAACCTCGAGGTCTCATTGGGATGGGGAGGAAAGGGCTAGTTCCACCCCCATCTAGTGAGGCCCCCCCGTGTCTCATCACTGCAGGCCCAAACCTGACTGTCCAGTGGCCTCTGGAGGATGGGAGGTCACCAGGCTGCCAGGGGGAACAGGCCAAGGCACGAAACCTATTCCCACCTGCAGTGGCCCAGTGCCAGTAACCTACTGCAGGAACAAGACGCATTTCTGCCAAAAGCCTTTGGGTTCTGAGATTCGTTTCTGAGTCTCTGGGATCATGGCCCTTAAACAGTTCGATCAGGAACCAGAGAGGCCATGCCTCCAATTACATAGCTGAGCCGGAGGTGGTTTGTGGGTGTGTTTCCCACATACCTAACTTTTGGCTGTTTACTTTCTTGACAAACTTTGCCCCAAGTTTTTGGGGTCTGGCCAAAGGCATAGCAGCAATTTTGGGGTATCTGAAAGTCTGACGCTGCCATCAGGCTGCTGATGCACTCACCTCACAGGTACAGATTGACCTGCTGGCGGCACCATACTCTCTCATGTTACATATTTTTAAAAAATATTAATCAGAACTTGATATACCACTGTTTGAAAAACCTTCAATTATATATTACATTGCATGCAGAATATAGAATATATATGTACACATATACATATATTAATTTTTGGGTCTTCCTGGCAGTGCTTAAGGCTATTCCTGGCTCTGTACTCAACAGTCACTCCTGTTGGGTTCTGGGTAGTATATGGAATGCCTGCGACCATATGTGGTCCCACGTGCTAGGCAAAAGTGCTACCTGTTATAGTATTGCTCTGACTCTGATAATATTTTTTTTCATTGACTCAAAAGTCCCACAGTATTTAAATACCTATGAACTCTAAACCTCCACAGATTTATGCTTTCAATATTTCCCTGAACTCCTGCCCCTCCCAGAATATTCCTGAACTTCCCAGTTTGTTTGCCTCCCAAGACCTTAGCCCTCAGCAATTGCCTTTCTGGAACACTTTCTTCTGTCTAGATCAGGTACTATTTATTCGGAATGAGTTGTGACAACCCTTCTAAAATCATCTCATTATAATCCCTCTGACATTTGTCTCAGATACTTTCACTATTAATTCTTTTTACACCATCTCCTCTTTGTCTTCCCTTCCATCACCTTCTCATCCTCCTTCTTCATTTTTTCCTTCTTCTCCTTCTGCTTTCTTCTCCCCATTTTTCTCTTCCTCCTTCTCCTCCTTCTCCTTCTCTCTAACTTCTTATTATCACCATTATCTTTGCATGCTGCTTCTGTGGAAATAGGAGTCTTGCCATATGTTCTAATTTTTACTGTATCCAAGTGATTGTGAACCAATAAAACTACTGAACAAAGGAATGCCTTTGGAATTGTGCTACTTTTAAGAGGCTATTTATCAGACAGTACAGGAATTAAGGGATACCTCTTATATGCAGTCAAAGTTCTAAGCCCAGCACCATATGCCCCCAAGCACTGCTAGGTCTGGGTTACCCGGGTAATGCCCTGCACTGAAGGACCCAGGCATCACTGCAGCCTCAGACGCTTGCATGAAATAAGCATAGTTGGCTGAAAATCACCAGGAGAGGCCCCAGGCCTCCTAACCACTGCTTCTAAGCACCCTCCTTCAGTAAATAAATTAAAACTTGAAATCAAGGCCAAGTTTTAGCAGGAACGTGGAGTTTGGGAACCAAGACAGACATGAACAATGATGAATCATTCTCACGGCGTGCTTTCTAAAATTTATCTCACTCCACTGGGCCAGGCCACCATGCCATCACATGCATCTTTATCTCCTCTTGCCTCCTGAACTTTGACATTGATACACATGGGAAGAAAGGACATGTGAAAACAGGGAGAAGACATTGAAAAGAAGGAAAATGGGAAGGACTGGGAGCAAAGAAGCGAACAAAGACTACCACGGGCTCGGGAGGCCCATTCTTGGTGAGTTCCCTAGTTTGCCCAGTCAAAGGGCACGTGAGATGAAATTCAGCTGAAGCTGTTTTTTTGTGTGACTAATCTCCATGGGGAGAGATCTCTGAGTTCTGTTACTATTATTAATCAATTTGATTTTTTAAAGTATCATTTTCTGACTCAAAACTTTCTCAGGCTTCTAGTACACAAATAGGGTTTCTGAATGAGCTAAATAGCCAAGTTGTGTGGGAGTGCCCCTGCTAATTATAGCACAGTATATGGAATTTTATCATTCTTTTTCATTTCAAGGTCACAGTCAGGGATATCTACAATGACCTCAGATATATTAATGTTTTAGAAATCTCTAGTAAATATCTGCTTAAGATAATTGCTGTCAGTCCAGATGTAATGGCCAAACTAGCACAGGGAGTTGCTGAGCTCATGAATTTTACAAATTATATATTTAAAGCATCAATTTCTTCTGTTTTATGCACAGGGTAACTATAGAGGACATGCTCACTTAATGTTCAGTGATTATTCTAATCAAGTAAAATAAAGATATATCTGATTTTTGAACTCTAAGAACTGTAGCATGTAAATAGGTTAGTGTTTAACTAAAATTGAATCAACTATTTAATATTAACTTGAATTAAATGATCTTGAGAAATTGCATGAATTTACAGAAAGCTTTCTGAAAAGTAAGTCATGTGATGAGTTGATAAGATTTCTAGGATGATGTGTTAATGCACTAGATGGCACTAATTGTATGCCTTTTATGTACTATAAAATCAAATTTAGTGTGAGAAAAGAAAGTACCTCACACTTGAAATGTTTTTATCAGGTAGACTTTATGAAATTTCTTTGATATGTTATTTGTAATTTCTCATTACAGCTTTTCTGATGACCAGAAAAAAAGAATTAATTACAGCCCCTTTGATATGAAGTGAATTTCAAATTGAAAAACATAATTCTGGGATTTTTTTTAAAAGCTAAAGAAACTAATTTATTCCAGGCAAGATGCAAAAGTACTCTAGTACAGAAGGATTAAGTGATTCCATTCAAGTGAAAAGTTCTATACCAATTACATGGTTTTCCATGAACTTTACTTATCAAAAAGATGAAGGTCTTAAAAATAAATAAATTCTTCAGATTTTCTAAACAAAATATAAACCTTAAAGCAGAAAAGAAATTCTGTTCCCTGAAAAGTACTTTCTTTGTGATTTTAAAGTGCTTTAATGGGAAAGAGGGAAGAGAAATATCTTATTATTTAAGAAACAATTTAAGACTATAAATGAGGAAATTTTCAAAGTATTCAGCATTCAAGTAAGTTATGTTTAAAGGCAAACTATTTTTTACTAAAAATGAAGGAAGTCAAAATCACTGTACAAATTAAGTATAATGACTGGGGGTTAGGACAGCCCAATTAATTACAAACCTGTTGGATTTATTTAAATTTTAATATAAGTAATTTGAAGATTTCTCATATAGTCAAACAGAAAGAGTCCCTGTGAAGAGTGCCCCTTTCCATGCCTAATTTGGACATTTCCACAGTGACTTCTTACTGGGTCAGTGTATCAGCTACTCAGATTCACAAGCAGTTCAGAGGAATCCTAAATCTCTGGACAATCAAAGTTGTATCAGTTAGCAGAGTAAAGTTTAACGCGTATAATAAAATGGAATATTTAAAAATTCCAAATAGTTAATACAATGTGCACACAATCAATCAATCAATCAATCAATCAGATTTAATGTGATTTCATGTCATGGTCTTCTTCATAGGATAGCATAGATGACTATAATAGATGAAAACTTTGGTAGTGCCTTTTTTGGGTCAAGAACCTCCATTGATATACCCTGCTGACAGAGTAATGCTGTTTCTAAATTAATCCACGTTATTAAGTTATACTCTTAATTTTCAAAATTCAAGAAAATAAAAGTGTGAAGGTTTCTTTTCTTTTTCTTTTCTTTTCTTTTTTTTTTTTTTTTTTGCATTTTTCCCAACTCCTTATTTGCTTTCTGGTTCTTCCTCTGAAATTGCTTAGTGTTCAGTCTTTACAGTACCAATATTTATTTTAACAGTTTTAATTTTATTTTCATTTGTGACTGTTGCATCTATGAATTTCATTGAATCACTGAAAATATACTCTACAGAATTGACTGAGAATTACAGAAATGGCAGAAGTTTTGAAAGGTACTTTAGGTTTGAATGCTTCCTAGAAACCCCTTGTAATACCCAGAACGCACACTCTAAAATTGTTTCCTTTCTCACACTACCACAGAGTTGATCCCTTCTTTACCCACAGAGACCTGTTATGCTGAGGTTAACTTCCCAAGATACACAACAAACCTTGAGAGTTTATACATTTTTCCCTCATTTGGAAGATCATCATTTTATTTTCTTCACTTTCAAAAATAAAATTGACGATTTATAAGATATATAAGCTCATTTATGTGAATTTAAATACATCTACTTGTAAAATAATTCTTAAGTTACTTTGACAAAGAAGCAATCTGAAAAATATGTAATTTCAAACTACTGTCAAAATTAGATACATGCTATTAATTAAATAAGAGTTTGGCTACACTATGAAAACCTTTATGTTCATTTTCATAGTTCTATTTTCATGCCATTGAGAAATAGATAATTTTTTTGGCTTTTGGGGTCACACCTGGCTCTGCACTCAGGAATTACCCCTGGCAGTGCTCAGGGGACCATATGGGATGCTGGGAATCGAACCTCGTTTGGCCGCGTGCAAGGCAAACGCCCTACCCGCTGTGCTATTGCTTCAGCCCCCGAAAAAATAGATAATTTTAAGGCTCATTAGAAATATTGAATAATCAGCTAAACTTGATTACATGTGAAGTTTGCATTTAGCAAACCAATTATAGAGAAGCTTTTTTGCTGAAGTACTTTTATAATTGTTGAAACTCAACTTTTTGGGTAAGTTTTATGCATTTTCAACATCTAGCTTGAGCTCTTACCACTGGCCTAACCAGCTTTCTTCACTGCTCATACAAAAAATACTTTTAGGCTAGTTCAATTCCAGTTTACTACTGATTTCAGATTAGTAAAGTCAAATTATCAAGAACTTACTTGTTTGAAGTATGAGTAGAAAGAATGAGTCAGTATTAATAAGAAGCTGACTAGACCGGGTGGACACTGCATCAGAGAATCACACAGTAAAAGAGATACTCATTTTCTTCAGATCCCTGAGCCTATCCTCCAAAACTAACGAATGATTATTCAGTCTTTGATTGACAACAAACTGGCTATTTCCTTATCTGACTCATTAATAAGGTTCTCTTTTCTCAACTCCCTTTCCAACTCATCATTTTTTTTCAAATTGGGAAAATGCACGGATATTTCCTGCACAACTGTTATGCATTGCCAAACTTAGGCTTCAAGTATAATAACTAAATATGATACATTAAGAGGAGATATGATATTGAAATAGAATAAAAATAATTGTCATAAAGGATGAATAGTATTATAATATTTATACTGGAAAAGAGGAGGACATAGAATATAAAAGGAGGAAGAGAGAACACTGAAAAATCCACGTGTATGTGTGTGATACATTAACTGGAGAAAATCAATATGTAAACACAAATATATGAATTAACTTTCTAATAATAATATTGATTAATATGTTGAAAGGGAATCAGAAGAATATGTTTCTGCTCATGATTAAATGCATTTGGGGAAGTTCTTTATGGCGGGTAAGTGCCATTTACCTAATCAGAAAAAAGTTCAATAAGTTAAACTGTGAAATCACATGGTTGCTAATGTAATTTGTACAGTTTAATTGTTTCAGTGTTTAATTCAAACTATCTTAAATAATTATTACTATAAATGAGAACTTTTATCATGAAGTAGAATACTTCATCTGCATCTCAAATAACACTCATTTAAAAATATTGTTGATGGTTGCTCTATCACCAAATAAGAGTTTACTTATTTTTGAGGAAAAGGCTTTTGCTCTCTAACACATTTTTAAATTCTACCATATTTTTATACAGAGCCCAGATATTTTATTATTAAAATATTCATGGCCTGGGAGTGATCCCACTTCCACCAAAAGAGTCTATCCTTCTAAACAAAATTTGTTTTTGAAACAAGCACCATGGTCTAAATCATTTTCACACCATGTGTGAAGCAGCTTGTTAATTTAAATGGGTAACATTTTGCTTTCATACAATGTGTATTTTACTTATTTCCCTTCGGCAGAAAAAATGATGCAAAAGCGTTCTTTCTTGTCTTTTATTCCCTCCTTCACTTCTGCCATTTGAAAACTCCTCTGGAAGAAAGCTTAATCATAAATGTGCTGAAGAGCATCAGTGCTCTTGGAGACATAACCGAACTTCACTCATGACCTCCTTGCTGCCTCTTTCACTTCCATCAGGGCCCTTCCCAGAACAGCGACCAGAATAATGGGACAAATCTGTCCTGTCTCTTTTTGTAAATAAAGTTTTATTTGAACACACACACTTATTCCTTTAAATTTTCTCTACAGCAGTGGCAGCAGAACTGAGTGGTTCCAATGGAGATCACTTGGTCCACCAAGCCTAATTAAGGGATATCTCTACTTTTACCACATGCTTTTCATTCCTATCTTCAATTGGAAATCATGATGTTAAAGAAATGATACCTCTTGTGCTTAAAGGCTCGAAAGGCTTCTTGCAGACAGAGCTCCGGCTTTGGCAATGGGTCTCTTGGGTTCTGGGTGAGCTCTCCTCCCTTAAATCTCACAACCTGAGACCATGCCACCCTTAAGCCAATGCAGTGTCAGGACCTGCTGAGTACATCGAACATGCTCTTACTGGAAGGGCTATGCTCCTTCTCTGCAGGAACTGCAGGAACTGTTTCCCACTACACGTCTAGAGAAAACAACTTCAGCCCTGGCCCATGATTGCTCCAATGGAACTTTCTAGATTTTGTTCCTTCTTTTTTGTTTGTTTTCTTTTTTGAGCTGCCTCTGTGATGCTCAGAAGTGGCCAGCACTGGTCAGCACTGGATCATCCACTGGCCTGCCAAGCCTTGTAAGCCCTCCACTCTTCCCCTGGCCTCCTCAACAGCACTTTGTAAATCAGTATCCTTGACATACATTTACTCACTTATTTGTCTTATTATTTCAGAGGCTGGGGACACACACATGCAGTGCTCATTATTCCTGGCTCTGCTTAGGGGTCATGCCTGGAAGTGCTTGGAGACCAGGTGCATCGCTGGGGATTGAACTGGCTCAGCTGTACTCAAGAAAGTGCATTATACGGACACTAAAAATTTCTCTGGCCCTGTAACACACATTTTAGCCCCACTTTCATCTCCTTTCTCAATTTGCCTGACCTGTAGTTTTATTTTGCTTTGCCCCTCCTTGGCCATCGATCATTCTTTAACACATGAAATGCACTTAATTACTTTTACTTTTAAATTTATTTTTTTCTGTATCTGTCTCTTTCCACTAAAATATGAGGTTGTTAAAGACTGAAATTTTTGTGCATAGTGGCACATTCCCAATACAAACATGAAGGATAAACAAGCATCTGTGTATACAGGGGCAAAGCCAGAACACTCTTGTGGTATTGATGGCCATGAACTAATTCTGCCATCCTGGGAAAACTAACAAACATTGGAGGGCACTAGGTCCCTTATCTCATGGAAAATGGGGAGGTTTGGGCAAACTTCTTTCTAATACTGAGATCCCTTGTTTTTTTCAGATTAGTAATAAAATACAAATTATTCAAAAGCATTCCTGAACTCCAGTCTGTTTTCTATAGAATATAACCGTGATAGAAATAAAAACCTAGATTCCAAACAAAACAATTGCTTGAGTAAAAGTACTGTGTTGTTTCTAGATCTACAATAGCACCTACCTTTGTTTCATCTATATGTCCTTGTTTGGAAACTGATAATTTCTGTTGATGAGGGGAAATAAATGTTTATCTGATGGAAGGAAAGATGGGCAAATATATAGAGTTGTGGACAATATATATGCACACATACATATACACACATATACATAAACACACATACGCATATATATACACACATATGTATCTATTTCTTCAATATTTCTAAGACTGCTTGCCACTTACCTTTATTTTATTTATTATTAAATTTGCCTCTGAAAGGATGGAAGATTCTTTTTAATTAAATTTTTGTAATTCTTGGAAAATTTTTCTGTTCAAGGTAATGAATGTCTACTTAACCATTTTCTCCTTCTCATCTTCAATTAAAAACAACAAATTAAAGCCTCATAAACTTACTCTTAAACACAATATTCCAAATTCAAAGATTTCTTCATTTATGGCAGCTATTATGTTTAGATATTTAACTCAATAGATGTTTGCTAAATGCTCACTATATACAAAGTATGATGTTTTTTTTCTGGAAATAAAATAGTGAGCTATATGTCTAACAAAATATATGAAATTATTTGATATGACAGGGAGATCTGGCACCCTGGAAAAGCTCCATTTCCCTTATGACTCAGATTTTAATATTCTCAGATAATTAAACCAGAAGGGACAAAGGAATAACATAGGTGTATTTCTAATGATTTAAATCAGGGGATTCTTGCCCAGGTACTCAGTATGGTTTTCCAAGGTCACTTAGAAGTTATGGACAAAGGGCTGGAACCTGTAATCCTGCAATTAAGGTAGTAAAAACTCTCTCATCTGCAGGGACTGGGCATTGAACATCAAACCTGATGTCCAATGAGGTTATGTCCTTTTCCAAGCTTCATGAGCAAAAATCATTAATTATACATACAACAAGCCTTATTTTATGCTTGTTATTTTTCACAACATTGTCTAATTCTTTCCTCCAGATTTAGAAAGTTCTGCTCTACACTCTTGATGTAGAATGTAGAATTGACTCATCGTCAAAATGTAAATATGGTCTTGAAAAGAGCACACTTCCTGTGTAGGTCACAGATTACATTGTAAAAAGACTATTTTAAAAAGTGATGTCACTAAAGGCATGGCATGAATGATAAGCCTCATTGCTTCTATGATAAAAGGACACAATGTGTTTGCTGTTATTACCAGTGCACATGGGCCTCAGTAGGAGATCCCAGGGGCTATTGGAAGTGTATTGGCATCCATACCATAATCTGAGCTTCTAAAGTCTCCTATGTCGCTCCCAGAAATTCCCTGCGCTCAAAAGAAAGTCTAGTAAATTATTGGCAGCTGTTAATTTCCCAGAACTTACTGCTTAAAAACAGCCCATCTGTCACTCACTGTCTTCCAATCCTCCTCCAAGCATTTTCATCTTTAACCTCATTGCTCCAGCTGTATCCATTATGTAAGGCTAATACTTTTCGTGGTTCATTTGTCCCTCACTGAAAATCATTCTACTTCCTAAAAGGAGCTATCCAGAAGCATAAGGCCTGGATACCTAACAATGAATCTCCTTAAAAATCTATAGTTCACTTCAACTTTACTTGAACTGTTGTAGAGTGTGATTATCTACATATTGCTGTCATCTGAACAGAATCCCCAAACACTTCATTTTTTAAAAAATGCCATTTGGCAAAACCCGTTTACTCATGAAAAGTAATTGTGGTCAGACATATTTAGCTTATATTACTGGCATTCATCTTGAAGTTCTGTAAATATTTATAGTGAATTTAAATGCATGTAAATACTGTATACCGTTTCAGCAATTTAATGGGATTCATTTATGGGACATGAAAAAAATGGACTCAGCTGCCACAGTTCAAAGAGCTGAAGATATTTTTCATTTATTTCCAAATGTGTACATTTCAGAATAGAGAAGTCCACATGGAGAGATAGTGTGTCTGTGCCCCTGTGGAAAATACTCTTCAGATACAGTCTTTGGTTCAGG
Source organism: Sorex fumeus (assembly GCF_029834395.1). Classification (NCBI taxonomy): domain Eukaryota; kingdom Metazoa; phylum Chordata; class Mammalia; order Eulipotyphla; family Soricidae; genus Sorex; species Sorex fumeus. Next base: position 8,981,411 of record NW_026606083.1, on the reverse strand, counting down.
TATTTAAACAGGACAGAAAGTTAGGAACCTAGAATCTGAGTGGAAATTACTTTCCTGTACTTGGCATTTTAATGAAGACAAGAAGTTCTATTGAGATTTCAGATCAGAAGAACCACACTACATTTTTTGCTTAATTTTGTCTGCCGAAAACAGCTCAAGAATTATTCTTGCAAATAGCACACTCAAACATCATTGTATCACTGTCATATGTAAATATGATATATGTATATATGTATGTCCAAGAGGTAGTACAGAGGTTTAAGTGCTTGCCTTGCATACCATCCGTCCCTGTTCTATCCCTGACACTGCATCTTGTCCCCCCTCCAGAACTGATCCCTGTGCACCACCAGGTGGGGGCCCAATACCCCCTCTCTATTTTTTTCACCTTGAACAAATTGTAATTAACCTTTTCATCAGTAATTGAAATAGATTTTAGTTTGAAATGGAATATTAGTCAAAATAAATTCTGTCTGGTTAATGTAAGAACACTTTTAATTTTGACCCAATAGTATTGAGATTCTCCATGAATTCCATCTCTCTCCAAATAAGTATCAGAAAGTAGACATTTTAAGATAGAAAATATTAGTTGGTAATTAGGAATTGGACAATAGTTAGAATTATAGAATTGAATAACTTGATTCATTTGACAAAAACATGAGCAGTGTTTTATCTATATAGGATATTTTGGCTAAATTAAGTGCCTTAACATGTATCCCATTGCTGAGCTTCCCAAGAAAATGTATGACTTGTATCCTTATATCTAGTTTATAAATAAGAAAAGAGGAGGCCTAAGTTAGTTGAATAATTTTTGATAATCCCAGACATAAAAAATAGCCATGTATCTATTGATTCTGATGTGAAAGTACTACACCCACTTCTGTTGAACTATTGTATTCAAAAGCATTTAAAAGGAATGACTTGATGAAAAAATACAATTTATCAATAAAATGAACTTTAGCTAGGATAAAGCAAGGGATATCTAATAAAAAAGTCTTTGAGAAAACTCGTATATCAGCCAGGTCTTATGCTAGTTACATATATGCAAATAAAATGCAGCATCTGATGTAAAATTGCTCAAGATCCCTAGAGGAATGCAGAAAATACCGAAAATGCAGACAATAATTTGGCTGCTGAGCATCAGGGCAGTGAGCTTGAATGCACAGGTTCTATAAACTCTGGACAATGTCTCAAGTTTGAGATGACGTTAACTGTAGTCACACAATTAACAGGTTCATTAAATAAGCCTTGTTGAGCTAAGTATTTATAAACAAATTAACCAGCTATTTCATAAGATACAGAAATTGAATTTTAATAACCTGCATCTAGAATCTTTACGACATGTTTTTGTAGTTTGAAGTAAATGGAAACAATCTCATGTAACAAATATTTTATGATTTTTCACATTCAGAAGCTCTATATTTTGCAAAACAGATTTCGTTTGTGTGTGTGTGTGTGTGAGAGAGAGAGAGAGAGAGAGAACTTTAGAAAAAAACCATAGTAGTTCTTTCTAATCTAATTTAAACTTTGTTCCAATACCTGCCAATTCTCCATTACTAATACAATATTTTTGTTTTTATAGTTTACAGTCAGTCTATTTGCAATTGAAAGTCTTCCTGCTAAAAGCTTTGAATCTACCAAAGGCGAGACTGGGGTGTCATTGGCCAGCCAGCACAGGGCCCAGGACCCCCCAGCCCTCCAGGCATGGTGAGTGGCCACTGATAGAAGATGACTGTGTGTCTGTCCCTGGCTCCAGACATCCCGAGCACTGCCTTTTCTCTGTCAGGCCCAGTGTTCCACATCAATACTGCATACCATTATTTATTTTAAAAAGTTGATAACGACTGGAGTCATGGGGACAGCTTTCTAGTGATAAATACCTTTGAAGAATGCCATATCCCTCACTGCCATTTTTGTCTTTTCAGTATTATATATTCTTAGAAAAGAGAGCAAATTATAAGGAAAGAAAATGGCTAGGTGTTTGTAATACATGTCACCCACTGTTTCCATTCCCATCGCGGGGTGGAATGTTTAATTTCTAAACTCTAAGTGCCTAATGACTACTGGTTATTTTCTCTTCTCTACAATCATTACCTTTTCAGTTGCAGTTCATGGAACTCTGCCCATACAATAAACAGTCAAATATATGAACCCCCCTCAGGGTATATTCCCTTTCTTGGTAGAGCAGGTAATTCTAAGTTACGTTTCCACTTAAGATAATGGGGTTTTATTTGGCTGTCAAGGCTCTCAAATTTGGGTTTATGGAGCTTTTTAATTGCAGCTAGCATTCTATAATAATTATTTTTAGAGAGGTATGTTCTTTTCTTAATATGCTTCTCCACCCTCACCATCAGAATACTTTAGAGATAATAAGTGGGATACTATTTGACAGCATATTACTTAGGAAGAAAGGCTAAGATTCGGAGAAATTGTGACTATTATAATCAGAGAGAGAGATTCTATCTAGATTTTAATGCTGTGCTTGAGTGCCTGGGTTTTACCCTTCAGTAAATTATGTACCCATACCTCATTGTTACCTCATTGTGCAACACAAATGTGAGTTCTGACAGGAAGAAATACGCATTTCAATATCAACAAGTTTTAAAGGAAAAAGAAAAGATTTCTGGTTTTGCAAATTCAAAGAGATGACTATATCGAAAATTTCTGCACTCCATTTAAAATAATTTTCCCTAAATAAGACTTTCTCCACATGACATGCCTTTCTTCTATCAAATTGTTTAAAAGTATGTAAGGTCCATTAACTACAAAATGAAATATTTTTTGTTGGTTGCTTTGGTTTGGCGTTTGGGCCACACCTGGAGGTGCTCAGGCTTCTTTCTCTCTCTGTGCTCAGAGATGGCGGTTGGAGGTGCTGGGGGAAGCAGGCCGTGCCTGGAATAGCTCTGGGGGCCGCTGCAGGTAAGCGGAACATCTAAATATTTAAATAAATATTTAAAGTTTAAATAGTTAAATTGCTCTTCTGTGATGAGTGAAGATGGATGACGTTATTCTCCTGTAATTAAATCAAAATGTATTCCTCATGTTGAGAAAGCACATGCTCAGAAAACAAGCTCAGAGTCCATGGCTGAAATGCATGTATCTAGAATGATCCATGAAGACTCGTCAAGACACCTACCTCTCAGTGAATATGAATGATCACCAGTAAATTTTTAAGTAAACTGAGAATGACGTTGTTAAATTTGAGTGCAGAATGACAAATATAGATGGCATCTAGAATAGTTAGAGGGGATGCTTTACCCTAGAACTAGCTTACACAGTTAAGATGGAGATGTGCTTCGGGAAAGGGTGCTGTGTCTTACTTAAATCAAACAAATCTAGGTCTACTCCGTCCCTGAAAAAGATGTCCATGAAAGCAGCCCTTTGTTTAGAATACAGGATTGATACTATCTCAGAGCTTCATCCTTACTATGAATTCCTCATTATTGGTGATAGTCACTGACAAAGAAGAAAAAGCCCACAGATGATATTTAAAATAGATTGAATAAAATCAAGTATGTATTCTGTTAGAAAAGCTCTTGATAAAAGAGCAAAGATAGTGTTCCCACCAAGAAGTTCGAAGGCCTTACTTAGCTCATTATCTGATACAGAGTCTAGAAGAACTGATATAGATTTGGGTGTATGTTGTGTAGAATTTTGATGGCCATATATAGAATTATGATTACATGACCCCACACAAAGCAACAGGAAGAAAAACAAAATTTTCTCTCTGACTTGCATTTCATCTGTTGTACAGTTTTCTATGCTGTAAAAGTGGCATGTGTATCTTAAAAATATATTTCACTTGTCTGAGCCATTTTAACCAAAAATCACATTATTATATTTTGAGTACTTGAATAGCTTACTCAACTATGTAATTCTTTTGGCATAAAATGGTCTATATTAAAATGATTTAGTAGTAAAATGGACAAATTGAGATTTTTATTTTTGCAAAGGAAACAAATTGCTTGGCTCTATATTCTCTAAAGGTATTTTAAGATAAGATGTAGAAGGGATATTCACTGAAGTGAAAAATCATGAGAATAACTGGAAACAAAATTATTAATTCACTTCACTTCATTCTACATATATCTATGAAAAGAAATAAAATTAAGAGTATAATGAAGTCTAAACAATTTTGGTTGTACAATATTAGGTTTTTGCTGTACAGTTTGATTTTCACTAAAAAGATTTCTAGACACAATAACCCTGCCAACACGTGGGCTTTCCATTATAAAAATAAGATTACCAACAATGAGGGGAGCCAGAAGGTGGGGGAGGGGATGATAAGGTACCCTAGAAGCAAAATAAGGTCAGTGGAGGAGGTACTTGTTCACTTTGGTGGAAGTGTGTGAAACAATATTGCAAACATGTTACCTAAACTATAACATATACACATAAAATCCATTTTATTTTATTTTACTATTTTTAATTGTATCACCATAAACTACAGTTACTAAACTCTCCTGTTTGAGTTTCAGTCATATAACGATTGAACACCCATCCCTCCACCAGTGTATGTTTTCCACCACCAATGTCCCCAGTATCATCCCACCCCTCCCTCTGCCTCTATGGTAGAAAATTTCCCTCTTACTCTCTTTCTACTTTTGAGTTTTCTGGTCACGGTCATGGTCATCCCGTTGTTCATCGATTTGCTCGAGCGGGCCCAGTAACATCTCCATCATGAGACTTGTTGTTACTGTGTTTGGCATATCGAGTATGGGTATGGGTAGCTTGCCAGGTTCTGCCATGAGGGCGAGATACTCTCGGTATTATGGTATACAATCCATTTTAAAACAGAAATAACTTCTCAACTCTCAGAAACCTTTCCTCGGTCATCCATCGATAGCATCCCAAGTCTCCTTATCACATGACGCTCACTCCGTGGTGTGTTGTGAGGCTATTGATGTTCATGAATGACAGTTTTGCCCATGCTTTCAGAAGACCCTCTCCATTATCAGCAGAATGCCTCTTACTTCCTTTCACTGTTGCTGTGGTCCCACCCAGTCATGTCTCAGCCTTCAACTACACAGGCTTGTTCTTCAAGCTCAACCTCCATCACCTTCCTGTCACCATCCTGAGTCACAGCCACCCCACCTAGATCACAAATCCACACACAAGGCTCCTGGCTTCTGAGGAGCATTTTCACTCCTGATTAACTTTTGTCATCAATGCTTGTTTGGGGAAGCATGACTTTTGTATCTTGATTCCAAAATATTCTTTAATCTGACCAAAATTTCTCACTTTCCCAATCATTTCCTCTATCATTTCCTCTAAGGCTGTGCTGACATTTTTAACTTCACTGAAATTATAGGTTTAAAGGACTCTGTTGCTTTTAGTCTAGACATTATCCCTTCATTATACCCACTTCTACTCAACATCCTTAAACATCCCTTTATTACCCAAATTTATTCCTAGCTAAGATCCCTTTCATTTACCACTATTCACAGAATTATTTCTTGAATAAGTTTCTTCTAGTGGTTGTTTCTCTCTAACTTGATGTTCACCTTTGAAGTTGCTCCAATCCAACTCATATACATACCAGTATGTTGAAATGATATTATAAAGTTTGCTTGTGTATAGATATCTCATGAGAGATCTTGATCATACTGAGAGTTATTCTTGGACTTCTAGTATGAGTGCTTTCCTTTTAAAATAGAGTTAAATATCTTTTGTTTTTTCCAGTTAAAAAGGGAATGGAGAACCCATCTTAAGTAAAAGTGGAAGAGAAGTGGTTGTCCAAAATAAAACTAAAGTTTTGATCCAATGAAGAAAATAGGAAGGAAAAGTAACATGAATCTTGACTTTTTTTCAAGAATAGAAAAATGTGAATTAGGTTCATTCTCTCGCCTAAATTGAAAAAAAATACACAAGCCATAGAAAGCCACAGTGTCTGTTAAATGGGACAATGAGCATTGAAAGCTGCAGGAGCAGTGAGGTTACTGCCAGGTTACTATTTGAAAGAAATTTCATGCTAGCCATAGAGGAATTATTGAGGAAGAGCCAGGCAGGGTGAATTTGTGGGAAAAGAAAATGAGAGGAAGAGAGTTACAGAGATAGAGAACATTAGAAAACTATTGAAAAAACCTTTAAATATCCTGCAGGTACTCAGCACATTATGTTAAGTAACTGCTTGCCATCAGGGAGAGAAATATTTTAAAACAAGAAAGAATGGGCCAGAGCAATAGTACAGTATGTAGGTTGCTTGCCTTGCAGCATCCCAACCCAGGTTCAATCCCACCACCACACACAGTCTCCTGAGCTTAACCAGGAGTAATTCCTGAGTGCAGAGTCAGGAGTAAACCCTGAGCACCACCGGGTGTGGACCAATATTAGTAACAATAATAATAATCATAATAATAATAACAGCAACAACAATAATGAAAGACTTAAAAAAGAAAGGTACCTGGGACTCATCCAGAGCTGGAGATAGTGGCTACGTCATTCCACCAAAAACACTTCTTAATTCATGGGGCATTCAGTGGACAAAGTCAGAAAGGCTTTGTCTTAATAAAGAGAATTAATTGGCTACGATTGAAGCAGCCTCAGATCCTGCCTAATAAGTAATGACAGCAAGATCTAAAAGGACAAATTGTATGCGGGCTGGAGCAATAGCACAGCGGTAGGGCGTTTGCCTTGCGCGCAGCCAACATGGCCGACCCGAGTTCTATTCCTCCGCCCCTCTCGGAGAGCCCGGCAAGCTACCGAGAGTATCTCGCCCGCACGGCAGAGCCTGGCAAGCTCCCTGTGATGTATTCGATATGCCAAACACAGTAACAACAAAGTCTCCAATGTAGATGTTACTGAGTCCGCTCGAGCAAATCGACGATTACATTGCTTTCTAGAATAAGCTTAAGAGAATTCATAGGAACACCAAATTATCAAGCACATAGCAAAGTAAATCCACACTGTAATAGTGAACCAAATAGAATACTTCAACATAAAACCTACAGTGTCTGATATAAAAAATGTGATGAATGGTTTAATGGAACTTAAAACAAATAATTTTTTAATTGAAAGTTCAAAAGTGGACTTTAGAAAAATTATGTGCATATAATTGGAATTTCTGAATGGGAGTGAATAAAAAGACAATTGAATAAATAATTCTCTGTTTTCCTGATTGATGAAAGTTATAAAACCACAAATCCAAAAGATCAATTTCCCAAGAAAACTACACCAAGGCATATCATAGGCAAATGATATAAAATTAGTGATAAAAATAATTTAAAGGTCACTTGATCACTTGATCACTTGACATACCGCTTCTCATTATCAATTTGCTCCAGCGGACACCAGTAACGCCTCCATTCGTCCCTGTTGCCTGCTAGTGTAGCCCAATGGTGTCTGCTCATTCTAGGAACACGAAGAGCCTCAAACCAATCATTCAGGGTCTTGACGAAGACATCTGACCATCTCATAGGTGGGTGCCCACGTGATCTTGTGACATCCGTGGAATCCAGTAGGTAACAGTTCTAGTCCAAAGATCATCTCCAAATCTCATTACAGGTCCAGCCCATCTGATTTTCGATGCCTTGGCAAATGAGACAGTGTCCCTGATTCTTGATAGTCAATGGAGGTCGGAACTCCGGATTCTTTCTCTCATTTGAGTGAAGTGGGTTACTCCAAGCATAGCTCTTTTAATTCCTCTTTGGGAGACCTGAATAGCGTTCTCATCCTTTTTCATAGGGCCCAGGTCTCTGAGGCGTATGTTAATGCAGGAAGAACAGTGAAATCGAGGAGATGTGCCCGGAGCTGGAGGTTCTTCATCCTCTTAGCTCTTTCTTCAACGATCTTGAAGGCATTCCAAGCCTCTGTCTTCCTCCTGCTTAACTCAGGTGCCAGGTCCCAATCATGTTTACTTCTCGATCTAGTTACACATTACTGTTGCATTCGGAGGCGTTCATTCCATTGAGAGCGAAAGGAACATGGAACGTCAGGAACGAGGCTGTTTCTCTTAAGCATTGTCTTTGTGATATTCAGCTGGAGTCCGACCTTTCCACACTCACAGTCGAAGTCAGCCAGCATTTGTGTCACTTGGCTAATGTTTGGTGTTATTAGAACGATGTCATCAGCAAAGTGGAGGTGGTGTAGTTGCCGGCCATCTATCTTCACTCCCATTCCTTCCCATTCTAGCCATTGCATGATGTTCTCGAGGGTGGCATTGAAGAGTTTCGGTGAAATGGTATCACCCTGCCAAATCCTTCTCTTGACGTCAATGATCACTTCCCTATAGAATGGTGAGATCCTGGTAGTGAATTGGTAATAAAGCTCCCGGAGGATCCTGATGCATTGAGTTTGAATGCCATGTTTGGCTAGGGCTTTGATGACTGCTTTTGTCTCAACAGAACTTAAAGGTCAGGAGGAAAAAAATGTAAATTATAGAGAATAAAAATTGAAAATAATGTTGCAATTGTAAGCAATTAGATAAGACAGCAACATCTCTAAATGCCATGCTTCAACGCTATAATATATGTTGAAAATAATTTTCCAAAATGAAGGCTATGTTTCTAGATATATAAAAGTTGAAATAATTTGTCATCAGTAGATACACATGTATTTAAGAGATTTTATAGGCAGTCCTTCAGAGACAAGAGAAAAAATTATCTGTAGAAGTAAGGCTGTACAAACACACTTCCACTGAAAAGGGTTGCAAATGGCATGCATATGGGATAATGTATTAAATATTCTTTGACCATTTAATTTTTCAACATTTTACAGGAGGTCAGAAAGTTAGTGCAGGGGTTACAGTGCTTGCCTTGCACGCTGCAGACCTGGGTTTCATCCCCAGCTTCATATTTGGTGCCCGGAGTCTTGTCAAGTTTCTGAGCAAAAAGCCAGGAGTAATCCCTATGCACCTATAGGTGTAGTTCCCAATTTTTAAAAAATATACTCATGGGGCTGGTGGCTAGTGCAGTAGTTAGGGCACAGACTTGGTGCCCACATGTTCTATTTTGCTGGCATCATTTGTTCAGTCCCTTGCAGTCAACAGTAGACTCCTGTAGCCAAGCATCTCTGATGGGGCTCCTGAACCCTGCTTGGGTTACTCCCCCCATTTTTAAAAAAATTTATTTATTTATTTTTATGTTTTTTTAAAATTTTTTATTAGTGAAACGCCATGAGGTACAGTTGTAGACTTACAAATTTTTGTGCTTGGGTTTCAGTTATACAATGATCAAGTACCCATCCCTCCACCAGTACCCATTCTCCATCATTTACATTTTTTAAAAAATTTTTGTTAGTGAAAAACCATGAGGTACAGTTGCTGAAAGTAGACTATAGACAAAACATTATTGCCACTCAATGCCTCTTTTGCAAATCACTACACCCAAAAGGAGAGGGAGAACACCCCCAATTTTCGAATATTTAAAATTAAAAAGTTCTGGTGATAGCTATACACTGACTGAGTATTCAGCAATAGAAAAGAATTTACTAAATAGTCACAATAGAAATAATACAAAGACCAAACAAAGTTTCAAATAATAATAATAATAATGAATAGACACTAATGAAGAATTTTTGCTCGATTTGCTTGAGCAGGCCCAGTAACTTCTCCATTGGAAACTTTGTTGTTACTGTGTTTGGCATATCGAATACGTCATGGGGAGCTTGCCAGGCTCTGCCGTGCGGGCGAGATACTCTCGGTAGCTTGCCAGGCTCTCCGAGAGGGGAGGAGGAATCGAACTTGGGTCTGCCATGTTGGCTGCGTGCAAGGCAAACGCCCAACCACTGTGCTATTGCTCCAGCCCAATGAAGAATTATTATCAAAAAATTATTGTGTCTTAAACCCAATCATGAATAACTTGTAAATAGCTTTGTAATTTCAGAGTGACCAAATTTTAAAATAAGCTAATAAATAAACAATGAATGGAAGGAAAATTTTCTTGACTCATTCAAGGTGATTAACACTACTCAGAGGCATACTAGAAAAGATAGTTTCCAGGAAAGGATTGTGCTGGCCATCTCACACATGAAAGCAGATGCAAAAAATTCTAAACGAAATCCAACAAATAAAACCCAAAAAGTGTAAAAAGAATAAAGATATTCCATCACTAAGATTTATGAGATAAAAGCATATCTTGAGTGACATCTAAAAGTCACTAATTATTTTACAAAAACCAAAGCCATATTAAAAACTTGAAGATGGGAACCTTATGATTCATGTCTCAATGTACATTGAAAAATCATTTGACAAAAACGTTTTCTCTTTTTCTATTTTTTTTTGGGGGGGAGCTTTTTGGGTCACACCCGGCGATACACATGGGTTACTCCTGGCTCTACATTCAGGAATTACTCCCAGCGCTGCTGGGGGAACCATATGGGATGCTGGGAATTGAACCCAGGTTGGCGGTGTGCAAGGCAAGTGCCCTACCCACTGTGCTAGATGCTGTTTCTTATTTGTTTGTTGTCCGTTGTTTCAAGTTATAAAATTTGCTCATAAAATTAGTGTTTCAGTTTGTCTTCTCAAAACCTGGAGGCAAGGAGTTGTAACTAGCAGATGCCCTTGGTAGAGGGTCAGTGAACACAAACTTTGCTCAAGAAAACATTAACTGGTGCATTTAGTATTTAATTGCACAAACTCCATGTCAAAAGACTCTAATTCTTCCTCTTCTGCAAGTCACATTCTCTGAAAAAACGTTCTTAGACTCTCCCACCTTTTCTAATGGCAAATATTTGCATTGCTCAGGGATAAGGGAGATGCATTCTCAGTTTAGTGCATCTACATATTTCTTTTGCACTGGGATTTGGGGGTTGCCTGAGCTTGAAGTTTTCTGTCTCCAAAGAACATTTCTTTCAAATGTTCCCTACAGTCACCTTGTTTTTCCCATACGGAGAAAGAAAAGATTTTCAGCTGATCAGCAACTGCTTACATGCTTGTTAATGTTTGTAATAATCTTTATCTAAAACCTCCTCTTATTTATTTCCATCCCTTTTCCAAAGGCAGCAACCTCCCCTTAATAAGACATGTGTGAGTTTGAAACTTTTCCCTTCTCCTGGGTCTTCCACTTCTAGATATTCTAGCTTCTAGATATTCTAGATATTCTAGCTTCTAAATTTCCTTCCCAGGTTTCTCATTCCTGTGTGTGTGTGGGGGGGGGGGGGGGTGCCCCTCCCCAAAAAACAGCACTGTGGCTGTTAAACATAAAACTCTAATTTGCAAGATGGTACTGCCTTCTTGGTGTAGGTGACCATGTGATACACAGGACAAAAGGAAATGTGCCTGTTTAATGACCTGGTGGGCTGGAGCAATAGCACAGCGGGTAGGGTGTTTGCCTCGCACTAGGCCAACCTGGGTTTGATTCCTCCCTCCCTCTTGAAAAGCCTGGCAAGCTACTGAGAGTATCCCACCTGCACGGCAGAGCCTGGCAACTCCCCATGGCGTATTCGATATGCCAAAAATGGTAACAACAAGTCTCACAATGGAAACTTTACTGGTGCCCACTCGAGCAAATCGATGAACAACTGAACAATGGGAGGACAGTGACAATGACAATGACCTGGCGATGGGAGATTATATTGGGCCATTCAGGGTGGTTTTCTTTTTTTTTTGGTTTTTTTCCTCCACCAAGTGAACACATAATTCTTTGAAAGCAGAATTCAAATGAAATGTGACGCAGAAAAAGGGTCAAAGAAATGCCACATTGCTGCTCTGAAAATGAGAGAAGAAATCTGGGAACACTGGGCTTCAAGCAGATTCTAGAATCTTGTAAAGGACCCCCTGCCACCTTCACTGGGGAATCTTAGGTGTTCACAGCATGCTAGCCCAGGGAGACAATCACTGGAGTCTGACAGGCAACCTGAGAAGATAAATTTATTTTGTGAGTCACGGAGTTTGTGCTTTCCTCATTTGATTGAGATTTGGAGAGGAAGCAAAGAGAGAGATGGTTTGTTCAATTTGTCTTTTATCTGGAATCACTTTTCTTTTTTAATTAAAATTTTTAATAACTGCAAATACTGATCTGCATGGTTTAAAAACAGAATGTTCTAAAGTGCATACATGAAAAGTCTTTTTAATGTCTTTTTTAAACTGCTTTTTTCTCTCCTGGAGATGATAAATATTGAAAATTCCTTGTGCATTCTTGTTAAGTTACATTTGATGTCAAACAAAGTTTTCCAAATCCAAATGTTTTGGGATTTTTTTCACATATATTATAAATTTCCTCCATCCTTTTTAAAAAATCAATATACCTCAAACTGTTCCACACAATATGCTTTATATGCAAACATTATCCTTTTGACAGACCTGCATTTTTGTTGCTGATGCTTGGTGAAACAAGTATCCTTGTAATGAAACAAATTATATGTTTCAAGATACACATTAGACAAATATCCCAAAAAGAAATATCTGTGTTGAAAGAGAAACATCAGATTTTGATTTATCTAACCCTTAAACAGAAATAGAAACATTAGATAATCATAATACTAATATATTTAATGGATAGCATAATATACTACAGTTTATGAATGAAGTAATAAAAGCAGAGAGGAAAGATAGTGAGATATAAATATAGGGAGAACAGATATTTTTCCTTCAGTCTCTATTACTCTACATAGGATATAACCACTGAAACATAAAAGATAACATGTGACATAGAGGGAGAAAAATAAGCTGTTTAGCAAGTTTTTCAGTTATGTGCAATAGCAGGAGTGAAATGCTGAATATGGAGTTTTCACTGCAGGGAAGAAGTTAAGGTACAGGAGGAAGGGTCAGACCAGCATCAGGGAGCAGCAAGGGGCAGGGGCAGGGAGGGGACACTAATGTTTTAAGGAAGCTGAGATTTATCTTTGTTTGGCTTTTGGTCTTTGAACCGTACCCTGCAGTGCTCAGGGCTTACCTGGACTCTGTGCTCAGGAATCACTCTTCATGGGATTCAGATGGAATCCTGCTTGGTCACAAAGCTCTAGATAGTACAGTGCTTTCCCCACTCTCCAGTCCCACCATTTTTATCTTAGTGGTAAACCAAATGGCACAGCCACTAAAAAAAATTAACAAGTTTTGTTGGCTTCTTTTTTAAAAAGAGGAACATGGTTGATTTTAAAATTCAGAAAAATACATGGATTGGGTCTATTATCTAAATTGCACAGGCCTACCCACTCTGGTTTGTAAATTAATGTAGATTTATTTTTAAAATTCGTCTTAAGTAAACCTAGATATATTGGTATTTTTAAAAGGTAAATAATGACAGAGACATAGAAAAAGTTAAATAATTGAGGGAAATGGGTTGAAGTTAGCAAACGCAGTAAATATTAGTGTTGAAAGTGTTGCTTTACTGAAGAAACACATATGGCCTTTCCTTCCACAAAACGAGGATCTTGTGTTAGGATTCACCTCTTGCTTCCATTAAATAACCATGCCCTAGCACAGTTCAGCTCAGGGACTGTGTCCAAACTGCTGGACATCACCCCTTTCCTTCCGAGTCCTTAATTTGTACTTTGGACATGTTACTTTGAATCTATCTTACCTTTAGTTAGATAACAGACACTTCTTCAAATTTATTCCTAGTTTAAACACAATTTTCAACATTTACTAGATGTTTAAAACAACTTCTGGGAAACAGAAGCAGTCATATTATACTTTATCTTATGCATGAAATTATGTAAAAATGGAATGTATATATGTATATGTATATACATACACACTATATATATGTATATATATATATATGGGTCGTGTAAACTCCATTACCCAGTATGACTCTAGCATTTGCTTCTGCCTGGATGACTTTCTAGGACTTCTTAAAATTTGCCAAAGAAAACACATCTATTTCTCTGCAGTAAAGCATCAAAGTTCCCATGCAGAGAAATTCATCCCTCTGGAAACCAAATAAAAACATCAAGAAGACTGTTGGTAGACTAAATACATTTTAAGCCTTTTCAGGGTTTCTATTTAAACATACCATCTGACTTTCACTGGGCTGACTTCCTTCTCTCAGAAGCCCTGGGCGTGTGGTCAATGTGCTCTTGTAGGGCTCTGCAGTTCACTGATGACAGCTAAGGCTGAGCAGGCCCCAATTAGACCTGGCAGGGCCCAAGACTCAGAAGACTTTATTGGAATGCCAAGAAATGAGCACTCACTGCATCTTTGTGTAGACCAGAATCTGAGACCAAAAAAGCCCATAAATATTGTCTGTTGCATTAAGATGATTCTTAAAATAACTGTGTTTTCCAAGGTCTGAATTCCAAGGAAGCTGAGGGAGATGGTTGACAAAATGCAAAACTCAACTATACTCATTTAATCTGACCCTTCACATACAGACTTTTATCGGGTGGATTCTGACTACTTTTCCACATGACTGAAAGATGTTCTTCAAGAACAGTGCTTCAAAAGTTGAATATAGACATTTATACATGTAAAAGCACTCATATTTATCCATGCATATGTGAGTTTCTATGTACAACAAATATGTTCTAGTGCCACCCACGATGGTTCTCAGGGCTTCCTCCTCTGCACTCAGGGCTCACTCCTGGCAGGGCTTCTGGGACCTTAGAAGGTGCCGGTGATTGAAGCCATGTGTGCAACGCGAGCTCCCTCTTGGATGTCCATCACCCTGGCCCCAGGAATTTTAAAGGGTTATATTCAAGTCAGAAATTACTAAAAAATAAAAAAAGAGAAAAGAAAGAAAGAGAGAGAGAGAGAGAGGAAGGAAGGAAGGAAGGAAGGAAGGAAGGAAGGAAGGAAGGAAGAAAGAAAGAAAGAAAGAAAGAAAGAAAGAAAGAAAGAAAGAAAGAAAGAAAGAAAGAAGTGAACTAAAGGAAAGAAAACCATCTAGAGGAGTGAGAGGAGATCCCTTGGTTTGAGCTCAGGTATGTGACCGGGATGTTTGTAGAAAAGTTGGATCTGATCTATCCCCCTGCCAGACAGTCTGGCCATCATTTCCTAGGAACTGGCACGATAGCCTAGGGCCAGGTAGCCCCTGGGAAAGACTTGGGCTTTTTTACCATTATGTACGAAATGGAGCGCATTACAGAGGTTTGACCCTGCAGCATGCAGTGTCACTCAGAAAAAAAATATTTTTTTGCTGGAGGGAGGGGAACGCAGACAGAGGTGGAGGGGGAGGTTTAAAGAAGGAGAAAGGGTATAATTGGGAAACACCCAGAAGTGCTCTCAACTTACTCCTGGCTCTGTGCTGAGGGGCTCACTCTTGGTGACTCTCAAAGGATCATCTGAGATGCTGGGGTCACATAGTAAAATAAGCCCTTAATTCCTGGACTATCTCTCCAGCCACTTCAATACTTTAGGAGAAGAGACTCTATAGAAGCAAAGCAGAAGCAGGGAGATGCATTGGCATAAGGAGGGGGGCACAAGCACCTTGGACTCTGGAATCCTGGTGGAGATGGTGGCAGTAGTAGATTGGGCAGGGCTGCAAATACCCCAGGAACAATTCCAACTGCAGGGAGCACTGTGCTCCTCTCTCCATCCACCACCTCGGCTTGCAGAAGGATCGCTTCCAGGAACCCCATTCCATCATCTCTATCACAGAAATAGTGCAATTGCTGAATTCAGTTTGAAAGTGTCACTGAGAAAAAGTAATTGACCCAGGAGTATACTCAATAGAATCTCCTAAGTATATGGGATGCAAATCTCTTGAGTTCCTGAATCCTCAAACCTTATTGAGATATCACTGGTAAAACTCATTTATTTGGGGAGACACCTTTCGAAAATCACTTGGACCACTTTTCCTTCCATCACCACAGCAGAACCTATACAGTTTTCAGCGTACAAGCCTTGAGGGACCAATTAAATAGATATTTCCAAATGTAATTTTTTAAAGAAATTGGCCAAGGAGACGCTGAGCTCTCTATTTCATTCTGCTCCTCTCCTGCTTATGAAAGAAAAGCTATTTCATATGATAGAGGAAGAATATCAAAGTCTAGGCCAAAACTGCGGTTGGAAATAAGTTGTAGAGTTCATTCATATGCTAATCTGCATGGAAGTCCTTGAGATATAGAAGTCTCGACTCAGTCGCTATTCTATAGTGTATTTATGTCTTGTTCACTAAGGCACTACCAGCACCGAGCCCTGTACTTGGCACATCAGAGCAAAGCAATAAATCCTTATTTCATGAATAAAGGACTCTAAACACACTGGAAAATGATGAATTTTCAATTTTAATCTTCATGGGGGGCATTTTTTGACAAAGGCCACAATGTTTTTAATATGTTTGCCGCAGAGGGTGGGGCAGGGAGAGGAATATCACTCCTATTTATTTCAAAGTCTGTTTTAGGGGGCAGAGACAATCCAGGAGCTAAGGTGCTTGTCTTGCATGTGAGCGGTGCCAGTTCTATCCTGCCACTGTATATGCTTCCCTGAGTACTGGTATCAATCAACACTGAAGAGATCCAGAAGTAATGAGCCCTTAGAATGGCTGGGTGGGTCACAACAGCCCTCCTAACCAAGTCAGATTTAGCATTGAGTCTGCTCTCAAACCATGCTCAGTTTTTATTTGTTCCTTTATTTGGAAGGGATAACTCAGTAGCCATGCTCAGGAAAAAGAACCAGGTTCCAATGAGGTCACATGGTGGCAAGAAGACCTTTTTGAACCCTAACATGGATTTCAGTCCATTGTGTTGAGTTAAACCAAACATTCCTAGGAAGTCCTTTGCATATCTATACATGATAGAACTCATAGCCTGGTCTTCTGACACAAATAATACCAAGGTTCTTCACTTAGAGAAAAACTGAACTCTTAATTGCCTAGCCTTCCTATGACTAAAGATCCAGTTTAGCTTCTGTTGGTGTATACGTGTGGAAAATGGTGACTATTATCATGTTTTTAGATATTGGAAAATGTTCAGTGGTAAAATATGATTCATAAGTTGGAGTGTAAACAACTGTGCAGCCTCCTTACACACCACACACATACATACATACATACACACACACACACACACACGTTTTCATTTTCTTTGCTATTCCAAGTTCTGGTTAAACTCCCCTCTTCTCTATAGGTTGTATATAGTACTGCATGGTGAGGTCACAGAGACAAGAGACCAGCTTTTCTTAATGAAAAAAAAATTGTTCTTTTGAAGAGGACTTGTAAGTGGAAGAGCTTGGGCATCTGGTGATATCTGAGTCCACGCTATCCTGAAAAACCTAGTTTCTCACCTGCACACAAATAAGTAGGTCAACATCTAGGCCTCACTCAGGGTGTGGCAATGATTACCCAGATGCTCTCAACACAACCTAGCCCCTTGCTGGGCCAGCAGAGTTGGGTTTCACAACTGCACACTTCAGCGATGTGGATTCTGGGCTCTGGCTCTCTGACACAAGTCTGCCTCCTCTATAGGGTTTTTCCACTTGAAGCTTCTGCACCTGGCAGAGGAGAAAAATTCCCTGCCTTGCTGTGTGGCAATGTGACCTAGAAAGACTCAGGGGCTGATTGTTTGGGTACATATGCCTAAGGACTTTAGACAAACATGTTACATAACATTAAAATAATACTCATCTGATTCCCAGCTAGGTTTGGGAGCAGAGAAAGATATTTATGTTGCATAAGCAGTCTGATGGCTTGGTAGAGTCAAAGGGCCCTGGCCTTGTTAGTCAGTTGTCTTTCATTTCAGAAATGGATTACAACGAAAATGGTTAAAATTACTGATAGGAAGGACTTCATAATTATCTGTGAGATATTTTAATCCCTGTCACAATCTTTCCTGATTTTAGGGTGTCTCTTCTTGGTTAGCAAGGGATCTACCAATCTGTGCTATCTCCCCTAAATTCCTAATCTTTGACTCTGAAATGCTCAGACTGCCATTAATCTTGACTGTGCATGATTTCCTTTCATAGATTTTAGTTTTCAATTACTTTTATTAATCTTTTTTCCTAAAATTAACTGTTATTTAGTTTTTTCTTGACTGTTTATCTAGTTTCTATTTCATTGATTTATCTACTACCTTTGTCAAGCGATAGCACAGCGGATAGGGCATTTGTCTTGCACGCAGTCAACCTGGGTTTGATTCCTCCCTCCTCTCGGAGAGTCTGGCAAGCTATTGAGAGTATCCCACCCACACAGAAGAGCCTAGCAAGCTCATTCAATATGTCAAAAACAGTAACAACAAGTCTCACAATGGAGACATTACTGGTGTCCACTCGAGCAAATTGATAAACAACAGATGACAGTGATACAGTGCTACATCATCAATGTACTTTATTTTATTTGCTCCAGCTTTCCTTCGTAGGGAAGTGCAAACTATGTCGATCTGAACTTTTCTTTTTTCCCAAGAGAAACATTTAAACCTCATTTTTCATTCTCCTGACCAGCTAATCAAATAATATTTTGTGTTTATTTTAATGAACTTTGTCATCAGGAACACCAAATTCAACACACACCTTAATACCTACTGCTATGTCTTCTTAGACACATTGCAAGTATGTGGCTTCACTTCTATAATAGTCCATCTGCTATCCATCGAGCCAATGAACTTTTAACTTCCTCTGTGATCTTATCTCATATTAGATCTTCATTTCCGTTTCCTCTCTATTTCTAAATCACCTCTGAAATCCCCCCTCCCATCAGCCATGCAAATAGTAGCTCTCTCTGCAGACTTGCTACCAATTCATCAGTCTCTTAGCAGCTCCTGACTGTCAGCTCCTGCCCTTTGGTTTGTGTGTGTCTTGGAATCTCTCTGGGCTGTGTGTCATGTTTGCTGTACTTCTCAGATCTACACTTGGGTGGCATGCTGGACTTCTTGGATGGCGCACTGCAAGTCACTTCTCTTCCTCCAAGAAGTGTTGCACTTTCCTTTAGCAAGTAGTTGAACAACTGGAAGGTCACCTTGAATTTATGATGCCATAGTGGATCTATTTCTATTTGGCTTTATCCTAAAGCATTCCCTTCATCTTGGAGTCTATTCTTTCCTCAAACTCAGTGGTGGTCCTTGGGTATTTACTGAAAAGTCAGTGTCCACGAGACTTCTCCAAATTGGAGAAATTTAGGTTCTCATCTCTGAACAGCATGGCAAATCTGCAGTAAGATCTTTCTTTATCTTTTGATACTTATATCTACCCATAGACTCTAGCACCTCTAAATCAAATTTGAATCACAGGCCCAAATGACTATCATTTCACTCCTTCATTTCTAATCTATCTGTGTCTCACACAGTAAAGTATGTGCTCAAGAGGGAAATTATTTTTAAAATTATCTAAGATGGACTTGAGAGATAGTACAAGGGAAAGTTGCTTGTCGTGCAAGTGGACAACCTTGATTTGATTCCCAGCACGGCATATCTTGGAGGAGTGATCCCTCAGCACAGAGCCAAGAGTAAACGTTTAGCGTTACCAGGGATGACCCCAGTCCCCCTCAAATATTATTTATGGTTATAGGCATTCTGGGCTGGAAAGATAGTACAGTGTGTAGGATACTTGCCTTGTACTTTTCTTTTTTTTTCTTTTTGCTTTTTGGGTCACACCCGGAGATGCACAGGGGTAACTCCTGACTTTGTGCTCAGGAATTAACCCTGACGGTGCTCAGGGGACCATATGGGATTCTGGGAATTGAACCCGGGTTGCTCCAGCGCACTTGCCTTGTACTTTTCGTCCTGGGTTTAATCTCCATATTGTCCCCTGCATCCTGCTAAGAATGATTCCTGACCATAGAGCTAAAAATAAACGCTGAGCACCTCTAGGTGTTACTCCAAAACAACAAAATCGATTCTATGCATTTCCATTGTGTTTGTGGACCAGATCATTCTCTTCCCCAAATTGATGGACTGAATCCTAGCCACCAAAGTAATGGTAAGCTGGTAAAGGCTTCGGAAGGTGCTTAGGACCAGGGGGAAGAGGCCTCATGAATGGTGTTCAAGTCCAATATAAAAGAGGCTGCAGAGAGAATCTTTGCCCTGACACCAAAAGCACACAATTAAGACACCGGGAAGATTCCTCAACTGAAGGCAACAGAGGTCGTACCAGGATCTGAAGCTGCCCATCTCAAGAACTAGGAGAAATAAATTCTGGATTTTTGTAAGTTATCTAGTCCATGAAATTTTATTCAAGCTGCCAGAGAAACTAACCCAAAGGAAATCTGATAAAAGCAACCAGGCGTGGCCCATGCATACTAATAACATCTCATTTCATTTCCGAAGCAAACTCAACAGACTGCGAAACTTCACATCCTTTATGTGTAACTTTATAGTCTTTAACTTTATAGGAGGCGTGTAAGTTCCAGAGGTAAACACCACTCCATGAGGAAATAGACAGGTGGGGGCATTCAAGCTGTGTGGCTCTAGAGACCACAATGCAGAACGACAGTAAACACTGTCCTTTATCCGCAGAAAATGCCCCTTTTTCTGGAATCTGAAAAGAGGTTGGGTCTAATAAACACGCTACTTTTTTCCTAACTTCAGGGCTTTTTAGAACCTTTACTAATTAATCTACTTTTTCAAACATAGGTTAACATATTTATCAATCTCCTGGATGTACTGGTAAAAATTAAACAGAAGGCACTGGCTAAGCAATGCAACTAAGCTGATTGCAGACTACCAGAGGTTTAATAATCAGTTGGAAGGATGTGTAGACAGTTGCTTGCTCAGTTCCTGGATAAGTGCTCACAGAGAGACACCCTCTGGCAGCTAGCTGCTGGGTGTAGACTGTATCTGTTTTTCTCCTTCTGTCTCGTTGTATCTCTAAGTTCTCTGTCTGTCTCTTGCTCACTCACTCTTTCTCATGTTTCTTTCGGGAAATGCAAAACACTTCAAAACATGACTTTTCCAAAGCAAATTATTTTAATTTACTAATTAAAATACTAATAGGTGCTATTTTAATGAAAGGTGTATTAATATTTGAGTGCTTTAAAACCTAGTATAAGATTTTTTATTTATTTATTTATTTTAATTTTTAAAAATTTTATTGAATCATCATGAGATAGCTACAAATTTTCATGTTTGGGTTACAATCACACAGTGATCAAACACCCATCCCTCCACCAGTGCACATTCCCCACCACCATATCCCCAGTATACCCCCCTTTCCCACCCTCCCCCTGCCTCCATGGCAGACAATATTCCCCATAATCTCACTACTTTTGGGCATTATGGTTTGCAATACAGACCCTGAGAGGTTATCATGTTTGGTCCTTTATCTACTTTCTGCACACATCTCCCATCCCGACTGATTCCTCCAGCCATCTTTTTCTTAGTGATCCCTTCTCTATTCCAGCTGCCTTCTCCCCCTTGGCTCATGAGTCAGACTTCCATCTATAGAGCTGTATCTACTATCTTTATCTACTATACCCCTGTATCTACTATCCTTAGGTGTCAGCCTCATGTTATGTTGTTTTATACGCCACAAATGAGTGCAGTTCTTCTATGTATGTTCCTCTCTTTCTGACTCATTTCACTTAGCATGATACTCTCCAAGTCTATCCATTTATAAGCAAAGTTCATGACTTCATCTCTCCTGACAGCTGCATAGCATTCCATTGTGTAGATATACCAACGTTTATTTAACCAGTCATATGCTCGAGGACACTTGGGTTGTTTCCAGATTTTGGCTATTGTGAACAGTGCTGCAATGAACATATAGGTACATATGTCATTTCTACTGTGCTTTTTTGCATCCTTGGGATATATTCCCAGAAGTGGTATTGCAGGGTCATATGGAAGCTCAATTTCTAGTTTTTGAAGGACTGTCCATATTGTTGTACAGAAAGGCTGGACTAGTGGGCATTCTTACCAACAGTGAAAAAGTGTCCCTTTTTCCCCACATCCCCACCAGCACTGATTGCTTCTGTTCTTTTGAATGTGTGCCAGTCTCTGTGGGTGTGAGATGATATCTCATTGTTTCGATTTGCATCTCCCTGAAGGCTAGTGATGTGGAGCATTTTTTCATGTGCCTTTTGGCCATTTGTATTTCTTTTTTGAGGAAACTTCTGTTCATTTCTTCTCCCCATTTTTTGATGGGGTTGGAGTGTTTCCTCTTGTAAAATTCTACCAGTGTCTTGTGTATCCTGGATATTAATCCCTTATCAGATGGGTATTGGATAAATATTCTTTCCCATTCTGTGGGCTTTTTCTGTATTTTAGTCAGTGTTTCTTTTGAAGTGCAGTAGCTTCTTGTTTATGTTTGCATCCACTTGCATGGCCAGTGCCGTTTCATCCTTAAAGATGCTTTTAGCTTCAGTGTCATGGAGGGTGCTGCCTACATTTTCCTCTATGTATCTTATGGATTTATGTCTGATATTGAGGTCTCTAATCCACTTTGATCTGACTTTTGTGCCTGGCATAAGACAGAAGTCAGAGTTCATTTTTTTGCAGGTAGCTATCCAGTTTCCCCAGCACCACTTGTTGAAGAGGCTTTCCTTGTTTCACTTCACATTTCTTGCTCCTTTGTCAAAGATTAAGTGGTCATTTATTTGGGGGTCCGTGACAGAATATTCAACTCTGTTCCGTTTGTCTACAGGTCTGTTTCTAGTTCAGTACCATTCTTTCTTAATTACTACTGCTTTGTAGTACAGTTTGAAGTTGGGGAGGGTGATGCCACCCATCTTCTTTTTCCCAAGGATTGCTTTAGCTATTCGTGGGGGTTTATTGTTCCAGATGAATTTCAGGAGTGTTTTGTCTATGTCTTTGAAAAAAACTCCTGGGTATCCTGATAGAGACCGCATTAAAAAATTTGTATAGTGCATTGGGCAATATTGCCATTTTGATAATGTTAATCCTTCCTATCCATGAGCAGGGCATGTGTCTCCATTTCCTAGTATCCTCTTTTATTTCTTGAAGTAGTGTTTTATAATTTTCCTTGTATAGGTCCTTCACCTCTTTGGTTAATCTGATTCCAAGGTACTTGATTTTCTGAGGTACTATTGTGAATGGAATTTTTTTTTAATGTCTCTTTCTTCTCTTTTGTTATTTGTATATAAGAAAGCCATGAACTTTTGGGTGTTGATTTTGTAGCCTGCCACTTTACTAAACCGACTTATTGTTTGTAGGAGCTTTTCTCTAGAGTCTTTAGGGTTTTCTAAGTATAGTATCAAATTGCCTGCAAATAGTGACCTCTTCCTTTCCTATCTGTATGCCCTTGATACCTTTCTCTTGCCTAACTGCAATGGCCAGGACTTCCAGTAAAATCTAGTATAAAAAATTTTAAATGAGCAATGACAGAATTTAGGATTAATAAACAAAAATTCAGATTTTAATGTAAAAGGTAAAAAATATTTTTTATAAAATTCTTTAAAAAACAGCAAAAATTAATTTGGTGAAAATATTTTATTTGGTAATAAAAATACCATAATTTCCACATGCCTAGAAATTGTCACATGACATATGACTAGAATAGAGAAGATGAGGACAAATTCCTCTGGTTTCCTGACAGTAATCTTCAGGAGGAAATAAATTACTGCCTACTTTTGGTGAATTATGCAGTAAAACCTCCTAGGAGATATTCATTTGCTGTTGTTCTACTCACCGTGACTAATGGAATGAATCCTCAGCTAGATTACTGTGAAAGAAGAAATGATGAATATTTCTCATTGTTTAGATTTTTTCATTTAAGGAGATAAATAAGAGAGGTCCTACTTCCTATATTAAGGTGCTAACCCTCATTTTTATTTTTCAGTTCAGTTTAGAAGTGGCCCCCAAGTTATTACTCAAACTGAATAGAACCTGGTCGAATGAGCTCTCTACCCAAAACCAGGGACCTTCCGGGGCCACATTACTTACATGCCTAAAAACTGCCTCTAATGATAATTTCCTGGGAAAGTACATTGCATTGCGTGTTGGTGAGACTGCATATCCTTACAACACTGCTTTCCTGTTTTCTTAAAGATGAACAGTATTAGTCATTGTCAAACAAACAAAAAAGCTAAAGCCCAAACATCAAATATGTCAAAGAAAAATAGTTTTGTTGCTGGAATTTATCAGAAATAACTGAATTATGCATACCATTCTTGAAGCTTCTTATGAATATCAACATATCAATAATTTTCTTGAAGAAACATTTCTGAAATTCTATCTCTTTTTATAGGGACACTTTATGAACCACTTAGTATAATGCTTTACAAGACATAACTTGGGAGATCTGGGTGCTTTTAATGCATTTAAGTGAATTTTCTATATGAGCTCAAGCAAAATTAATTAAAAATATATGTTTTAGTAGTAAAATTATCAAAGCCACAAAACATTAACAATGAATACAAACGTAGATTTGCTTCAAAATCCAATTCTTAGATAGCGATTTCAGTGAGTATAGGATCTTTTCTGGGTTATCTACTACAATCGCTGATTTCATCTTAACAAATATCTTCAATATGTATTGGTACTTTGAAAAGTTTGTTTGAATCTCAAGCTAGGATAGCACTGTAGCACTGTCCTCCCATTGTTCATCGATTTTCTCAAGCGGGCTCAGTAATGTCTCCATTGTGAGACTTTTTGTTACTGTGTTTGGCATATCGAATACATCACAGGGCGCTTGCCAGGCTTCGCCATGCGGGTGAGATGCTCCCAGTAGCTTGCTGGGCTCTCTGAGAGATACTCTATGATTATTGCCTGTAATGGATTTAGACACCTTATCTGATTACTTAAGACTCCTAAGGAGGGAGATTAACCTCTGTGGATACTATTATTCTTGTTCTGCTTGAGGCCATTGATATTTTTCTTATGAAATATCTATGAGCCCAATCACTCATTGGATTCATTGTGTAGGTGTTCTGTGAACCTTACATTAGAGGGTCTCTGAACACCCCTAAATCTTTACCATGAATAAGAGTGCATTCTAATCCATACCTACCACAACATGACGAGTTTTGTAAGAAGCACAAGTAATCAATGAACTCACAGGAGGAATAAATTGTATAAGACAACTCTGTGATGGTAATAGGTTTATGATAAGGAAGTGTAAAATTATGGGAAAAGACCCTTTTGAGTAGCACCTTGCAAGTAGGTTTGAATTGAATGGCAAAAACTGAAGAAGAAATGTATTATTGCCAATGTAAAAGCAGAGGTCAAGATAGCAAGTGTTGAAATTTAGCAAATGGACTAGTTTCAAAAGAAGATATGGTCTCAAAAAATTCCAAAGAAGGTTTTAGTATAATCCAGTGTCTTCAATCCTCAGTTTGTATCTTTATGACTAAACACAGGATCTCAAAGAGCTATTCCTATATCCCTATTCTCAGCAGCACCATTCATAATACCTAAAATGTGGAAAGAAGTTATTGTCGGATGAAAGAATAAGCCAAGTGGAGTGTACAGATATATATTATTTAGTCTTAATAAATAAGTAATCTTTTTCAATATGTTAAAGCATTGTCTGAAATGCAGACATCATACTAAGTGAAATGAGCCAAACACAAAATGACAAATTTTGTATCACATAGTTAGAGTAATCAAAGTTATAGCATATATCCAGTGTATATGAATTGTTACAGCATAATCACATAGATCATAAGAATATATTACCTAAATAATTAATAATAATTACCTAAAATAATTTTGGTAGACCCCAGTGATGTTAGAAGTTTCAAATATAGCTATAATAAATATTTTTATTTTGAATTAATTTAATAGTGATGCATAAATTAGACCCATGCCCACATTTCAAACACACTAATACCTGAGAGCAGGAGCTGACAAAGGGGCAGTTGAGTCTGAGTGACATGATGGAACCATGGAAGACATTCAGCACTCAGCATGTCCTTGAGACGGTACAAGTTTCGCTTTGTAAACTTGGTGGCCTGGAAATGTCCTCCGAATGTGCTTATGGTCCTTGAGATGTTTTCCCCTCTGCTGAGTGATGACATGCTTGAGAATTTCTGCTTCTGTCCTCTCTCGCAAGCTGACTGCATAGGTACCATCTTCCCTCAGACACCCTGAAAAATGAGGTCTTCCCTTGTGCAGGGCCCAGTTCTTGGAACACAAAGCTCTGCTGAGCCCACCTGTATAATAAAACTGAATTCTGACACTTCTCAGAGCATGCCCTTGTTTTTTTGCTGGCTTTCTGTGAGAATTTCTGCAACAATAGTTGTTAGGAATTTTAAAGCTGTAGGAAGCTGTAAGTTGTATTCACCAACTTTAAAAAATGTTATTGCTTAATAATATTTTTACTTGAAATATTGTAACTGTAACTATGAATATGGCTTTTAAATGTTAATATAAAGAATGCTAGCATTAATGATATTATAATAATATATGATTATAATGTTTATAATTATGGCTTTTATAATTATAGATTAAATCATAGAGTTCTAGAGATATAAGGAAACACAAAATTGATTTAGCTCAAACTTTTCAGTTATTGGAACTAAATCCTAGATAAAAGAATATGCCCTAAATGTGTTTCACTACCCAGAAATACACATATTATGTTCATTGTGACCTTTGATTGCTTTGAGAAAAATTAGATGCATTTCATTTTATTACTGATGCTTTTTTTTCCCTCAAGTACTCCATCCTGAAAGGTTATAAGCACAGTAAAGGGGATTTCCAGTTTCAATTCCACCTGACTTGTGAATAATTATTTAAATTCTGCCAACTATTTTGACTCTCCCTCATTCTGTAAAATAAATGCATAAAATCAGACTGCATCTCACAAATATGTGAAGGTTTATATAATTAGTCTCACATCTGCAGCAATTAATTCCAGGGATCCAGGTGGGCTCTGTATGATGAAAACTGAAGAAGAGAACAGGCAACTGTTGATTTATTCTCAAATCTTGCATGTGCTGCTGGGGAGATAGGTGGAGTCTATTTTCTTTCTATAGAAGTAAAAAAGTTCTTTTTCTCTTAATTTGTCTAAATTAGTAGAAAGTACACTTTGGATATCATATTGAAGTATCTTAAAAATTCTTTTTCCAACCAAAAAAGACCCCAGAGTAGCTGGCAACTGTGTTTCAGATCATTTTAGTTCCAAATGTTCACCACTATGCTTTTGCTGACTCAATTAAATCTCACATTTCACTTACTTGCTCAAATCGCTTGTGATTTTCAGTGATACAGTAAGCACTGATGAAAAAATACCTCAGCATTTGGAGATTAATTAGAAAACAGAAGAGCCAAGTAATTCATGTGATATAGTTTTGTGTAAGTGTACACTTGTCATTGACTAAGAGGTTTTACTTTTGTCACTGAAAAATTATCTTCCAAGAGGAGGTTGTGAGGCGTTAAGGAGATGCCTTTCAACTGGATTTGGTCACATTTGATTGGTGATTTTTCCTCTATGTCATACAAAGGCATCTGCCTCTGGATCAACTGGATGGGAAGAGAATTTTATCTGAGATGACCATATGCTTCAGGGGGAAACAGTTCCCTATAATAAGTCCTGAAGTGCAGTTGCTTTCGTTTTCAGTTGGAGCTTCTCCACCAATGTGTGGGGCCTCAACCCTGCAGTGTAATTGGTTCCTCAGGCCTGGCAGTGTTGTGGTATCAGGGATCAAACTTGAGGCCTCCTTTATGGCAGGCATGTGCTCGAGAAGAACTTCAAGCTATCTCCCCAGGTCAGGAAGCTAATTTTCACTGGAGACAACTTTGACTGAATCCACTCTTGATGAACTTTAGAAAATAATAAAACCCCCAAGGAAGAGAATTTCACTGCATTTCATGAGAAAGCAAAGGGGCGAATCAGTGTGCAGTCTCTTTACTACTAAGCACTGCACTCACTTTGATTTCATTCTTAGAACAGCCTCTGAAGGAGACTAATATTATTCCCGTTTTACAGATAAAAGAATCCTTTAAGACTCAGAGAATTCCCGTGAGTCTGTAGATTTGCTTATCTCATCTACAAGAATCAACAAGTTCCAGAACCAAAATGCAGACTGATCTCAATGTCAGTGTGGAGGGTCTTTTGCTTCCTTCCTTTTCACAATCTGAAAAACTATCTTCAAAGAAGAGGTTGCCAGGCATTAAAAAGTTGCCTTTCAGCTGGATTTGGTCACATCTGCCCTTCCCCATCCTCTATTGTTACGGAATAGGCACAACTTGATGCTGCAAAGCAATAAAAACTTTTTTTTGGTATCTGTTGCAGTAAATACACTTTTTGAAAAAGAAAAGCAAAACTAGTAATAATGGAAAAAAATCTAAGCAAAATGATAGGATGTTAAATATTTGCTTGTCCCCTACATTCATTTGTTCTTTTCTCACACGATTTGCAATAGTGTTATGAGGTAAAGAAACATCTGCCTTTGGTTATTTGAGTATTTAGTATGTCATTATAAGAATTTCTATAGCATTTGCATTTTAATCTCTTTCCTTTATCTCTCTTTTCTCAAATCTCTCTCTCTCTCTGACTTTCTCCACCTGTGTGAACAGCAGAGATAAGTCTATCATATCATCTATAGACATGTTCATTCACCAACCTGTGATCAAATACATAGAAAAAGAGTTTATCTTTGTTGTATTAGTATTTAGTCTATGTGAAATGACACATTTTATACATTAAAGTATATTGACAAGGTAATGAGTTTGTCAATTTGTGAAACTATATTTCATAAATTTCACTCCACTGGCATTCTATGATTTTAAAATACTTCCTCATTTTCATGATTAATGCAATTGCATTTGGTCTATGCACAACCATATATTATTCTAAAGCTGATTGACACTCTATTTTATGGGTTGGTTAACTCGATCAGTTAAGAAACCGTACTACTATACCAATTAAAAAATCTGCATATTTTATTAATTACAGGTGATGATTTTATTTTCCATCTGAAGTATATTTCTCTGACAACCCTTCATCTATTACTTTCCTTAGTAACCCCCAAATACATATGTTCATGTCTTTGCATTTCCGGAAATCTTAGTCTCCTCTGGTGGGGAAATTAATGGCTAGTAAGGGTCCAAAATTTCAAGAATATTTTTCAACACTGGTTTAAAAATTAACAATGATAGTCTTCGTAAGAAGACTAATCCAATTCTTAGGGCTTTTATCCTTATGTTTGTTCCTTTTTCTATGCCCAAGTATTAGTTTTAGTTTTGGGACTTTTGGGGGGAGAAATTCCTCATGATACTCAGGGATTACTCCTGGCTCTACACTCAGGAACCTCTCCTGGCAGTTTTTGAGAGACCATATAGCTGCCAGGGATTGAACCTGGGTCAGCAGCATGCAAGGCAAGCACCTTATGCACTGCACTATCACTATGGTTCCAATATACGCAAGTATTTTTTTAACAAATTATGTGTGTGCAAAATTGCCAAAATCTGATGCTAATGTTCTTCTCTGTCTTATCCATACACACAGCACTGTAACTCTCTTCTGCTGTCTCCTTCCAGTTGTAATGTAATACTTCTGACATTACTTTGAAGACACAGTGGAGATGAACATACATTTTTGCACTTGTTTATTGATTATACATCATTGTTTATTGTTTTCTACACCTCATAGGTGTTACACTTGTGTATAAAGTGTCAGAACTATTGAAATAGTGCAATATCAATAAAAACACAAAAGCACCCAGCTTTTCTCTACAGGTGGCAGATCGACTTAACAAGCTCCTGGGATTTGGATAATGAACTTGGTGATAGACAAGCTTCTATAGAAACCTCAGCTAAACTATACCATGGGCTGGTCATGTATGATACATATTATGCATAAGTACTTTTATAAAATGTGCATAATAATAGCACCTATATCATAGATCATTAACAAAAATAAAACTGGATGATGACCAATGACAAATTCCTTAAGCTGGTACAATTTGGGGGAAAAGTACACAAATAATAATAATATGAGGAAAAGTTAAACCTAACTTGTGATTTAAAGAAATTAAAACTAAAGCAATAAACATCGTTTTTTTCTGCTCATATTGGTAAAGATGGAAATATTTGATAATATAGAGTTGGTAAGGATGTGGTGAAATGCTTGTGCACAAAGAATGTGTATGCTCTGAATTAGTACAATCTTCATAAGAATCTAGGTATATCTTTTAATGTTAAAATATTGGCTCTAAATATACTTTGAGGCATTTATCTTCTAACTCTGTTTACACATGTGACAGATGATATAGTTGCCATTTATTTATTGTAGCATAGAAACAATTGAAATTTTTTCCATTTTTCTAACTTTGGGGGAAAACCTCCCAAATGTTTATCTCAAACTTTTTTTCTTTATATTTAAAAGAGAGAACCTGGGAGTGAAGTAACTTTTTCTAAATATACTGTGAATATTTTGTCAAGTAAACTGTGACTTTCTATTATTGTAGGTTATATTTTAGGTTGTATTGATTGTACATCTTCATATTTAAAATCCATTATCTTTATAGAAATTGTATAAAATAAGAAAGTTGACAGATTTCTCTTTATGTAGAGTATTGTATGTCAGATGTTTTTGTCTTATGAATATAAATTTCATAATTGAGCATGATTTCTAATAATACTAGAAAAAGAGTGACAAAGAGATACCACCCCATCTCTTACCCAGGTAAAAGATGAAGGAACGCACAGATGAATCATCCACTTCCATGTAATCTGTGCCTTTGTCAGAGGGAGTCCTGACTCATTCATGCCTTTCCATTATTTCCAATCCATGTTTTTAACAGAGGAAATCTCCTTCACGGTCCCATTATGAAGTCATCTGAGTCAACAGGAGACTGTAGTTCATGCGTGAATGTTTGTGTAGAAGTGAAACCAAGCACAGTGGTCTCTTGCCTTCACTCTGTGCAGTGGAGCTGTATCCAGGGGCAGTGAGAGACTCTGAAGCCCAGTGAATACCACTTTTCATGCTCTGCTGGGTTCTGTCAAGGTCATCTCATTTGATCTTCACTCTTCCTAGATCATCATCCACAGCACAGGTCTATGCACGTTACTGTGAAGAATTTGCATCCATTTCTATGTGATTCCAAACATAAGCAGTCCAACTACCATGTGCTGCTGACTTCATGCCATTTATGTTCATTTTGTTTCTGCTGTCATGAATTTAAGGACTAGATCTCTGAGAAAGTGCTCTATGAGACAAATGCTTTGATACTCACTTATGCGTTGTAAGTTCTGGCATGGAGAAAGTATCATTATGCCTGGTAGAATGTAAACTATTGTTCGGATCAATGATATTATTCTCACAGGACCATTGATCAAAATAGAATCAATGTTTTTATCCATTACCCATCCATCTACCTATTTTTTCATATGTCTATTCATCTTTACCTTGTAATATTAATGGAAATAGAAATATGGTCATGAGTTACATTTTCAACACCCGAAATAATTATTAAGGTAAAGGTAAAGGTAAAGGCCCTCCCGTTGTTCGTCGATTTGCTCGAGCGGGCCCAGTAACGTCTCCATTGGAGACTTGGTTGTTACTGTGTCTGGCATATCGAAGACGTCACGGGGAGCTTGCCAGGCTCTGCCGTGCGGGCAAATACTCTCGGTAGCTTGCCGGGCTCTCCGAGAGGGGTGGAGGAATCGAACTCGGGTCAGCCATGTTGGCTGCGTGCAAGGCAAACGCCCTACCGCCCTACCCTATTTCAGAGGGCTGGAGTGATAGCACAGTGGTCAAAACTAACTTTTGACCAATAAGATATCAATTGGCTTAAACAAATTTGCTTTATTTATGTTTTTTCTTTTTCTGCCACTCCCAGCAGTGCTCAGAACTTACTTTTGGCCCTACATTCAGGAATATCTCCTTCTTGTATGATTGTATAGGATTCTAGGGATTGAATTATTGTCAAGCATGTGCAAACCAAGTGCCTTACCTCCGGTACTATCTTTCCAGTCCCAATTTCAAGAACTTTAAATATGTCAGGAGTTTAATTCCTTGAGGGGTGGGAATTAGTTTACCCCCTTTGAGGACTCTTGTGAGCTAGTAGCTTCATCTTAGTTCCTACTTTGTTTCCATTTGTGTAGAAAGAACTATAATGTTTAAAATGAAAGTACTGCACAGAAACTTGAATATGATGCAAACATTTCCACTACCATATTCTTTTATGTCTCTAAAAGGTTTAAGACTCATAAACATTGGAAATAACTTAGGGTAAAAGTCTGTATCTTAATTATAGATCATATTCCTTCTTACATAACTATTACTTTAAAGTCATGTTTTCATTTTCTTCAAATTATTTAACCTAATTTTTTTAACTCAGGGAAAACATACATTAACAAAGTCACTGCAAGATTGCCCCTAATTAAGAAAAATCTAGAAACTGTGTTATCTGTGCTAGGAACTTCTACTGCTTCTTCTTAGGTTACTATGCTTTCTTTTTCTTTTCTTCTTTTTTTTAATGTCTTCTGTTTTTTCTCTCTCATTAGTGTTTGTTTTTAAGAAAGAGAGAAAATTGGGTGTGGTTATTTATGTAGTTTTTGTCTTTAAAATTCCTAAAGTAGTACCTGTTATCTTTACTATCTCTAACACTTTAGATTCTAGAGTTCCTTCTTGGAAAGAAAAAAATAAACAACTGCAACATTAAAGGTTGAAATAAATCACAATTCAATCCTTTGAGTGGAGTTCTTTACAAACATGCTCTAGGTATGTGTTGAGGGGTTTCTTTAGATCCAACTTGCTTTCTGGACCTTGTGGACTCTTTGAGGGTGAGAACACTTGCTTTCTCTAATAAAATTTATGACTCAAAATGATTGCACTGCAATTTCTCTTAAATGCTTTGTGCCTATAAAAATGGGAAAATGAGCAAATGCTTTGACCATCCACCAGCTTTCCTTAATAGCCATACCATTTTTAGTAGTGGTTCATAGGTATAAATTTTCATAAACTTACAAAGCAAAGTGGTGGAGACAGGTGTCATTCTCTACAACCTTACGCTCATTGGAGAGCTTTTTGTTGAGTTACTGGTTGGTAAAATGAAGCCTTAAGTCCTCTAACAAGGCTTCTGTGAGGTTTACTCATTCATGGATGACCCCCTCTACAGCCATTATATAGTTGAAATGCCTAAGCTTGGCTAATATGATGTTCGCCCCCCTCCCCAAAAGACAAGTTTTAAGAAAGCAAATTCAAATTTTTATAAAGGTACACGAAATTTAAGTTCTTGACATTCAAATTTA
This sequence comes from Sorex fumeus, assembly GCF_029834395.1. Classification (NCBI taxonomy): domain Eukaryota; kingdom Metazoa; phylum Chordata; class Mammalia; order Eulipotyphla; family Soricidae; genus Sorex; species Sorex fumeus. The sequence continues at coordinate 8,948,510 of NW_026606083.1, read as the reverse complement.
GAAAAAATTATTCCAATGCCACGATAAAGGAAAACCAAAACTGTCTCTCCCACTTTCCAGCCCCTTCATGAATTTCCTCCCCTTTCCTCCCAGATTTTTGCATTGGGGGATTTCTCTGGCATCCGTCCATGGCCCATCTCTTTGTGTGTGCCCCTGCAAGACTCTTTCCTTGTACACTAGGTCTACCACATTCACTTCTTTAAACACACAGCAGTCTCAGTCCAGAGTCTTGGTTTTTTTTTTAAGGTGCACATTCTGAAATGAACGTTTGAAATGGAGCACTATGACCTCCAGATCTGCTTTCTAAATTCTATCTCTAATTTTACTTGGGCAAGACACTCTTCCAGCTGTAAGTAAAGCACATTAGCAGCAGCCCCTCAATGCATTCTTATCATCTACAGCAAAGGCTATGTTGTGTTTCCTGATACACAGAAAGGGAGAGAGTAACCCAAGGAAGCTGAATGAAATTCAGATACCCCCAGGACACAGCTAAAGAGATGATTGGAACATCAACTCAGCAGTTTCTCCAAGCCTAGTATGGCCAAAAGCTTCTTCAAATCCACACACCTCCCAAGATTTGAAACCTCACACACACGCACACACCCTGGATGCTAACATCCCTTCTAATTTGAGCAAATAGTTCTCTTTCTAATGATATACATTTTGAACCCCTCTGTTCTCAAGGCCTGTAGGATAGATTACAGAGAATTTGATTGAAAATCAAGTGTCTGCTGAGCCAACAAAAGTCATTTGAATTCAACCTCAAATTTCCTTGCTACATTTGCCTTTTCATCCATTTGCTGCCACTTCCACACTTCAAGCCTCTCAACACCATGTCCCTGGCGTTTCAAGAAATTTACTCCTTTCTACCCCATTCCCGCCCCATTCAATGGCTATATTCCTGGAATAGATTTTCCAAAGGTGAAGTTCTGCTCACTGTGGACTGTGGCTCTTTAAAGCCAGTATTTATGGGCTCTAAGAATAATATTATTCCATACTCTTAATGTCCCGAGCAAGCGAGGGCACATTTCTGTGGTGCCTATGTTCAGGATCCATTACTGCTCCATGCTTTTCTCCAAACCTATGAATAAGACCCTTAATTCTCAGCTCAGGATGTTTTATGGAACCACCTAGCCCAACTCTTACGTAGGAATTGCTTCTCTGTCCACTTGGAAGCAGGGAATGTACACAACCTCTTCTAAATATGTATGACTTTATTTCCCATTCATAGCCCATCTAACTATTGCCTACCTCTCATCTGCCAAATCTATCTTTCCTAAAAGTTTAAACCTTTAGAATCATGGCCAGTTTCTGTTTTATGTTTGTGTCTTCCACACTTCTAATTTTCCCCGATAAACATTCATTGTTGAATGAACAAAAGAATAAGTGACTGATAGATGGGGGAAAGCAGATATGTTTTCAATAACTTTTGTGTATAAGGTCTAAATATTTTATCAAATTTTGAGTCCTAAAAAAAGAGAAAAAATCTCATTAAAAGATTTTTAATTTTTAATTTATATGCTGGAGCGATAGCACAGCGGGTAGGGCGTTCACCTCACAAGCGGCCAACCTGGCCGACCCGAGTTCAATTCCTCCGCCCCTCTCGGAGAGCCCGGCAAGCTACCGAGAGTATTCGATATGCCAGACACAGTAACAACAAAGTCTCCAATGGAGACGTTACTGGGCCCGCTCGAGCAAATCGACGATCAACGGGAGGGCCTTTACCTTTACCTTTATTTTTAATTTTTAATTTTCTTCTCTAAAGAATTGCATCAAGAATTGCAGCAAAATTTATGATTCATTCAACATTTAATGAGTCCCAATATGAGAGATGCAGAGCTGAATATTTTGTTAGCAAGCCTCTGTTCACTTGTAAATATATTTTACCTACCAGAGCATTTTTTTTGCATATTTCAGACACAAAGGAGTAATAAACTATGGGGTAGGTAAGTTGCCACTTAACAACTCTATCAAAGCAATATATTTAGTTCCCAGTGTTAAAAATGCAAACAAACCTTTAACTTCTAAGATCAATTACACCTATAGAATGAGGCTGGCTGGGAACAGCATTCTGTCTTGTCAAGGACTCCTTATCATCAAGGAAGAATAAACACTCTAATTATTTTTCCCCACTTTTTTGTTTGTTTTCTAATTGAATCATTCATTACTCTCTAGAATTCAAATCAGCATCAGATTTATCCTTGGAGTCTATTGAAATATTGATTTGGTTATAGAAATGTCAAGCTTGGCAGGTAAGCTGTCTTACTGCCAAAGAATGCTTTTGCTTTAGTAAACTTGTTTAAAAAGACTGATAGAATGTAATGAGCAAACAATTTGCATCTGTATCAGGTTTGGAGAGAACTTTTTAAAATGTCTTTTTAGCATCCCTCTGATGCCAAACTCCTGGAATGAAGGAAAACAAACCTGAACTGTAATACAAATTATAGTTGCTAAATGGTCCAATAGTTACTTTCTGGCTCCACAGTTCAAGGCGCTTTTAAATGAGCTACAAGGTTAGGGTGTCATTATTAGGGTAGAACACGTCACTGTAGCTAGATATAGATTCTACCCAGTTCAACAATTTCTAGCTAGATAAACTTAGATGTCATGTCATCTTTCCATATTCTTGAAATCCCCCTTAATTTGACTTTAGCAGATCTATCCTGCTTATCTCTTCGTGCTCAGTGAGAAGAATATTGTTGTTTTTTAAAGTCTTATCCTTCACTTCTGTGCTTCTCCTTAAATTATTATGAAACCTCAAACATTTATGTTTCTCCACAGAATAAAACAATTTACTACATTTCTAAAAAGTCAATTAGGAAAAAGGGAGTTTGTTCTTTTCAGAAAAAGAAAATACATAAAAGCTATAAACAGAAAAAATCCCAACAGCCTATGTGGTGCTTAACTTAGAAGAACTTTTGGTGTGCTGATAATTGTTTTATATTCTATCACTTGCAACAAATCGTATTATATACAAACCTCTTCCGAGACTTCTTCTCTAAAGAATTGCATCAAGGGAACTCCCAGCTAATTGTCCATTTTCCTTCTTCCTAGGTGAATGTGAATGAGTTATTGGAAAGCAAAATTGGGCTAGTTCTGTCTGCCACCATTCCTGTCTGCCCAGAATATTTCTATAAGATCGATTATGCCATCCATTGAGGTCTTAGGAAATAAGGAAGAAAGAAACTGGACTAATAGTGGCCTCTTCCTCTCCTCCCTTCATTTATTCTTTTGGTTTTTCCATTTCACAGTCGAGAGGACTGTGACTCAAACCCCATGGAGTGAGCCAGACTCAGTCTTCTGCCTTTGGCAGACTGAGAAGTAACCAAATCCAGAGATAAATTGCAAAGGAGGTACAAATTTCAACAGAAAAAAAAAAATCAAAGCAAATCAGTTTGTACTGATTATGGCTGTTTTATTTACCTACCAATGACCAGGGTTTTTTAAGGAAATATTTCGAGGGTGGATGTATGTATGTATGTATGGATGGATGGATTAATGGATGGATCGTACCAGGTGGTACATGAATGAAGAGAGGTGCTCAGATTGATATGGATCAGATGGTATATGAAGGGATTTTTTTTTTTGACGGTGATCTGGGTATCACTGAGTTCTTGTAAGAAAACCCTATCAAATCTCTTCCTTATTCACTTCAACCTGATGATTCAAAAAAGAAACCTTTAATCTTATCCTACTGATTGACTAATATAGCTCAATGTTTTAGTTGTTTGAAAAATTATACGCTTTTTTGATGAGAAGACACAGGGTCTGGTCTACAGGGTAAAGACTCTCCTGAATTGGCAATGTGAAAGAATTCATTTAGCTTTTGTTTTCAAAAATAAGAATCATGCTTTTATACATAATGAAACAAGCTTCCTTGCTCTTCAGGATGACTTGGGATTTCAGCTCTTCAGGCCACTAAACTTGCAGTGTAAGTACCATCTACAGTCCTTTAAAATGCCAGCAAGAGATTTCCCCACTGGGATAAAAATTTGAATATTCTTATTTTCTACCTCCTCTCACTTCAAAATAGCAATTTTACAAAACTAAAATGGTAATTAACTTTCTTCTTTCTATTTTTGTGGAGTTCTTCCCAAAATTTGAAATACATCGAGAGAAATCAGAAAGCAATAAGCATACCAGGCTAAAGTATGTGCAGTCACCAGGAAGATATGCATTTGGTAGAAATGTTTACATATAGAAAATGAGTTTATGATTGGGTAAGATATCAGGATAAAAATGAACATTATCAGTTTTTAATCATAATATTTACCAAAGTTAGATAAGCTGTATTCTAAATGTAGAGGTCAATCTTGCTCAATTCTGTAATCAAAAGAAGTACTAACCACAATGGGTTTACTTAAAATGCAACTGCTAAAGGAAAAATAATAGATTATTTCTGAAATTATTGTATTTGTTTTTTTAAAATATATTTCTGAAAGAAAAAATGTTAAGAAAACAACAGGAGGAAGTACATTCCAAGGACTTTCCTTTTTTGAGGACTGAAAAATTTTATTTTTGTTGACTCAATATTTTCACAGTTCAAAAGTATAGTGAGAAGGCTGATGCTTCAACTTTTCATTAGTATATTATTTGAAATTATGCAACATAACTGGAAACTTTCATGGCAGAGTACAACTGTATTTAGGTGCTAAAAATTCAAATACTACCCACCTATACAAGTAGCAAGCACTTATGGAACTATTCCTCAGAATCTGGAAAAAAATTAATTGAAAGAGAAAAAATTATTGTTATGAATGTATTGTCGTGGAGAAGTCATTCTGAGTCATCTACAAGTTTCTTTTCCATAAGGCAACTAAATTTCTTTTTCAGTTATAGAGAACATTAAATATTGCACAGAAAATAGGTCACATGTTTATAAATGCAAGAAAAAATGCATGGTAAACAGGTGGCATATTTATATATAGGAAAAATGCATAGCAAATAGTTTATTATAAAATTGCATAGCAATAGATTGGTATTAGACTAACATTTCACCTTTTACTGAAGATTATAGCATGTATAATCCATAATATTCATTATTTATTATTAATTGATTTTTTCTTATTTTTTCTTTGTTGTATCCATCATAAGTCTGAGATATTATGGAAAAAGGAAGATACAAATATTGACAAAACTATTTATTAATCATTCATAATTTAGATAATATCTATGATTCATATACTTGCTACAGGGGTTAAGCTGCTTCTGTGCCATTGTCATTGCTTACTTGAAAATTTAAATATCCTTTAAAAAATTCCCTGGGGCTTGAAAAGTTTTCTGAAGAATTTTTCAGGGATCCTATGGTTATTAAACATTGTATAGAATTGAAGTTGGGAGAGACTTAAAGAATGAGTAAAGAGCAGCATCACAGAAAAGCAGCTTCACTCTTGGAAAGCCAGTATTAATTAGCTTTTGGATTTGCATCACATTTTATGAATTACATACATCAGATCTCACAGAGTATCAGACACTTAGAGAAATCTTGAAGATTATAAATTCCAGATTATAAGTGAATAAAACAGTTTTAGGTAAGTTATTTGCAATATAAATAGTCTGCACTGTTTAAGATTAACCTTAGATCTTCTAACTGACAAATCCTTTCATGCTTATTTAGAGGCCTGGCACACCCCTTATTTCCAGCACTGCTTCCCTGGCCTTTGTGCAGATTCTCAGGCTGGATTCCCTGCTTCAGGTTGTGGCCCAGCCCATCTCTCTTTCCTTTCCATGCACTTGCCTCATACTGCTCTCCAAGATATTCATTTCCTGGAAGTTTGGGATGTTATCTGCCTCATAGATCCAATCTAACAAATTCACGTGACTACTGGGAGAACTATCATGGAATTATGCCCCATTTATTTATTACTATATCAAAATTGTTTACAAACTTTTAATAAAATATTTTACAATATTTATGATAATGTCAAATTTCTCTTTACATAGAAATATTTGATGAGACAAATGCACTTAGTAAGAACTTGAAAGGGAAGTATGGGTTGGAATAGACAACTGCCATAGTCCCTCATTTAGAAATATTTGAACACAGTGTGTATGCCTGGGGTTGGATCTGGAGATGTAACCAGCGTACCAAATGCTCTCTGCAACCTACCAGTGTCTTACTCACTTTCTTCTTTTTTTTTCCTTAGATTGTGAAATAAGTGCTCTTTCCCAATCTTCCCAGCTCTGTGGTTCTTACCACTGGATAGGTCAGTCTTTGGCATGTGAAAGTCATTATTAAAATCTATCTTCCTCCCAACACGTAGTTTCATGCACCTGCACCTCCAGCCAACACAGAGAGACATTCAATGGAAGGTGAATCGAATGAAAACTGAATGGTCCAATAATAAGCATCTTAAATGGATCTGATCCTCATTATTATAAAATAGGGATACTTTACCCTACTCCATTATAAAAGTCCCATTTATTACATCTTCGTAGTATATTAATCTAATTTGTGCTACAAAGATAAATTTCAACTCATGTTCTATAGACATTGAAGGGAAGAAAAGAAAAGCAAAAAAGAGCTGATTAAAACGTGTATTTTTAAAAAATAGTTGTGGCGTATGTTTTCTGTAATTGGTAGTCTTAACTTTAAAAATTTGTATAAAACCTTTGAGATATATTCATAAGATTAACGATTTTTAATGCATTTTTTCTAGTATGTTGAACTTCAAAAACTCATGTTTATGGACTTTAGATCATTAAAATTGTCTGTCTTCATAGGCTATAGGCTCAAAGACTGCCTCCTAGAATCACATTCAACAAAAACTTCACAACTAAAGTACTTTCTGCTCTAGCTCCATTTTTTGCTCCATTTTCTTCTCTTCTTGTCATTGAGCTGAGTTTCAACTCTACCATATTTCCTAGGTTCACTCAGTTCTTACCATCGAAGTTTAAGTGAAGTGAAATTTAACTGATATCTCTATTAATATTTATTACTATATTTGACACATTCTAGCTTAACTCCTCTTGAGGAATAACTAGTTTTCCCAATATGTACTTGAGCCTTTAAAATAGTCGATCACACCATGAAAGTCACAAATTCAGTTTCTAGAAGCACCAGTTTAACTTGTAATACTGAAATTTCAAATAGTTACAAAGCTACGTAAATTTTTTAAAAGTACTTATTTTAAGAAAAGTATCAGCTCTGTTTGATTTCCATCACACTGCTCAAGAAAGGAAATTGGAGGCTTCAAAAGAAGTGAAACTATTTTTTAAAAGCTGATTAGGGGATTTTAGGCAGTCTGGCAATCAGGGGAATTATTACATAGAGCAAACTGATGAAAACTTTTGACAAAATTGATAAGTATTTGAGGAATTAAATAAGAAAAATATTTACATACAACAGTTCTGTATAGGATAGTTCTCAAATGTTCAGGCATGGGCTATGCCATAAAATATTCCTTGTGTTTGTAAAATATCCAGTCATACATAAATTTGGGTTGATCCTTCCCAGGTTTGATCACTCCCTCCAAATAGAAGTTTTCTTCATAAAACCACTGTAAAATGATTCATTTATGGGGGATAAAAGCAGGCCATAAGGGTCTGCAGAATGAGAATGTAGTATCAACTCTGTTCCCTGGTACTTTCAGGGTTTGGAGGCAATCATTTCCTGCTTGAGTTCTGCCCACAGATCTCCCATCGACATTCAGAACTCATGAACACTTGTCATGTTTCAAAAAGAAAATGTATTCCCCAGAGAAGAGGTGACTCTAATAGCTTTGAATTCTGCATCTTTCTCTTCAACATGCTTAACCCCTTGGCCCAAGTTAAATCACCCCATTTTTGTGATGGGAGCAAATCTTAAAAATAGATTCAGCTTTAAACAGGGAAAGACAGAGAAAGGGCAGTGGCGGCAGTGATGGAGGGAACCAGGTCAAACACACAAAGTCCTTAGAACCCCAAGGAGCAAGTGTTTAAATTGCATCAAAGCACTGAGTTAAGTGTAACATAAAAGATAAAACACTATCTCCTAAATTATCAATCCAAGGGTTTGAGATAAATCCAGAGCAGAAGATAAGAGAATAAAATCAAATTCTTCAACATTTACTAAGCTAAAATTAACCTGTCACTAGCAAAACAAATACTTAGCATATTTCTCCCCTAGCAAAGACCCCTTATTTAACTATGCAAAACTGCAATAGATGTGGGCAACTTTGCCCTCCAAGTCACCAGCCTCAACCTCTATTCTTAAAGAAGTCGATTACACTGGGAAATTTTTAGCACTTCCTGGGGGATACCCTCATAAATGCTATCAACGGTGATTTTTGGGGTTTCTTTCCAATTTTAAGAAGCATTTCTTATCTTTCCAAAGAACTTATTTAAAACAGCTTTTTTCTTTTCTTTTCTCTTCTTCTCTTTTCTTTATTTTATTTTTTTCTTTCCTTTCCTCTCCCTCTTTGTTTCTTTCTTCATTCTTCAGTGGCGTAGTTTGGACAGTCTTTACAGTAGTGTTAACCCATACAATCTTGGTGTACTTATTTAACTCCTCTCACAACGACCTAAGTGCTCAATAATACCCTTTGCCCGCACCCACCCAACAGGCCCCTTTATTGCTGGAGCTAATACAGAGTACTTCTTAAAAAAAATCACTTGCAGGATCTGTCAATAATACGGTGGGTAGGGCTCTTGTCTTGCATAGCCCAGCTCACCTGGGCTTGATCATGGTCACCCCATATGGTCCCCCAAACCCACAATAAGTGACTCCTGAGTACAGAGCCAGGAATAATACATGAGCAACACAGGGTATCACCACCAAATCAAATAAATAAATACATTTAAACTCAATCACTTAAATATTTGATAAAACAGACCATGCAATAATGCAATTTACAATAAAAAGTGCTCATTATCATTGTATATCTTGAAAGCACAAATCAAGAGCCAAGAGCCAAAGAGTTTATCACCTCAAACCACTCAAGAATGGCATGTATATTACGAAAACAAAAACTGAAAACAACAGCAGGGCCGTGGTAAAAGAAGAACCCTCTTACACTGCTAATGGGAATATCATCTGGCCCAGACTATGTAAAACAGGATAGAGTTTTCTCCATAAAGTAATTCTGGAGCTCTCATTTGACCCACTTATAGGAATCTATAACCCAAACAGAGAAACATTAAGTTGAAAAATATCCATACAAACGCCTATGTTCATTGCAACTCTTAGTCCAATAGCCTGGGTAGGGAAGCAACCTAAGGGTCCAAAAACAGATGAATAAATAAAGAAGTTGTGGTACGCATACACAATGGATTGCTATGCAGTCCCAAGAAAAAACAAGTTATGCTGTTCACAGCAGCAACTTGGATGGAATTGGAAGGTATCATGAGGAATGGAAGAATCTAGAGGCAGAGGGAAAAGTCCAGGGTGATATCACTCATCTGTAGTATATAGAGACAAATCTAGAGAATGGATATGAATTAATAATAAACTTTGGATACTAGAGTACAGACCCAAGATGGCCAGGCTATATGGAAAGAATAGGTTGCAGAAGTAACAGGGGAACATTGGTGGAGGACTCCAGCACACGGGGATGCTAAAGGAGGTGACAGTTTGAACCAAAACCATGACTGTCAACAATAACAGGGGAGTTAGGAAACAGAAAACATTGAACGGGGGGTGACCTAGGGAAGGGAGAAGGGAGTGTCACAGGATCTCTGGAGGCAGGAAAGGGAAACAACTTTGTGTATAGCAATACTAGAAACTTGAACACTATTGAAACTTTATTCCCTAAGTTATAATTAAAAATAAATCTAATTTAGAACCGACAGCTAAGTTTTGTTATGGAAAAAATAATAACGAAAACAAAGGTAGGCAGGAGAGAGGAGCTGTGAGCGAGGCTGTAACTAAGGCTCGCAGCCAGTCAGTTCAAGGTTTTGCGGTGAGAGACAGCGCGTCTCAGGATGACTCTCGCCCTCTTCCATGCACCCACTCTCTCACAGGCTTCTGAGAACCCTGTACACGGCCAGCTTGGTCGCATGGAGGGCGGTGAGGCAGGACGCTGGGGCGGATGCGGTAGCCAAGTGGGTAGGGTTCCTGCCCTGTATATGGCTAACCCAGATTCAGTCCCGGGCACTTCAGACGATCCCTGAACACAGAGCCAGAAATATAAGCTGAATAAATTCAGCTCTGTTGAGCTCTGTAGAGGACAGAACATTTGTATATCTCTTCCCTCATTTATTTTACACTTCCATGTGACAAAGAACAAAGACTACAATTTTAAAGGAAATGCTGGTTTACCTGAAGCCAGAAGAACTTAAGTTGAGACAGCATGAGTAAAATTAGCAAGGTCAGAAAAAGAGAGACGTTAAATGAAAAATTTTAAAATCTATAAGGTGAATAGTCTATGTGAACCATAAAAACAAGTTAACTAAAAGAGAACATATGCAGGCTATTAATAAGTTATTTTTATTTTCCTATCAAGAGTGAATGTTGTGTAATCATATAGAACATGCAGCAATTTGTCATCATAAAGCCAACATGACTGGCACCTTTACACTCTGGCCAGCAGGGTCTGTCACAGACAACGAGACAAACCCTCAAGGATTGGCCAAGCTTCAGGGTCACCTCGGACATTTATTCAATATAATGTCACTCCCTCACCCTCACTGCCAAAGTGTGAGCCATTGTTTATGTTGACAGACTTTAAGGACATTTAATGAGCAAATCAAAATTTAACAAGTACATTAAAAGCAAAGATTGGGATATTTCAGCAGGAACTCTTCAAGTATAAAGCAATGACAATCTCCTATTCCACTCTTGTCTATTCGATTCCTTTTTAGGTGCAGATATATTTAGAAAATTATTTTATATTGCATTTGGAGGAATTAGAATCACAAGAGGTCCTTATAAGATAAGAAAAGAGTAAAACTGGGTAAAGTTTTGACTGTAACATGTGCTGTGGTGTTACTCATTTTGAACAGGGTGTCAAGTGTATAAAGCCTATTACATATTTTTTGGTGTTTCATTTGTATTTTTTAAATGTAGATTGAAATGTGATTACTCCATTGACTTGGTCCTATGTAATATAGCCAATGAATAGACTCTGAAACCTAACTTGATCTCTAGGGCCAAACTTTCAGAAACCCTGCTTTAACATGAAAAAATAAACTCAGAGTGAAAGAGTTACTGAAGGATAGCCAACATACTTTGGAATATTAAAAGTGACTGCCAAGGGAAGCTTAAAAATGAAAACTATGGGGACAGACAGATAATAGAGTGGGTAGGGCTCCTACCCTGTATATAGCTAGCCCAGATTCAGTCTCTGGTATTTCATTTGATCCCTGAGTACAGAGCCAGAAATAAACCCTAAGCACCACTGGGTATGGTCTCAAAACAAAACCAAAACAAACAACCATCCCTTGCCAAAATGAACAACAGAAACTAGAAAAGCTAATTTGAAAGAGAAGACACTGAAAAATTCACACATGACCATTTCTTATCATTATGTAATAATAAACTTTAGATACTAGAATGCAGACCCGAAGTGGCCAGGCCATGGGGGAAGAAAAGGTTGCAGGAAGTAACATGGGAATACTGGTGGAGAATTTCGAGCATAGGAGTGGTACTAAAAGAGGTGAGAGTTTGCACCAAAGTCATGAACAATCAATCAACAATAATGGGGGATTACATTTTCCTATGTAGACAAACAAACACTGTCAAACAAACACTGCCCTCCCGTTGTTCATCGATTTGCTCAAGCGGGCTCAGTAGTGTCTCCATTTTGTGACTTGTTGTTACTGTGTTTGGCATATTTAATACATCACAGGGAGCTTGCCAGGCTTTGCCATGCAGGCAAGCTACTTTGGTAGCTTGCCATGCTCTCCGAGAGGGGTGGAGGAATCGAACCCGGCTCGGCCAGGTTGGCTGCGTGCAAGGCAAGCGCCCTACTGCTGTGCTATGGCTCCAGCCCCATGTAGACAATGCTATTAGAAATTTAAGAAGGTTAATATTCTACAAAATTTGATGATTTCAATTACATTCTTGCAGCTGCTAAGGCTAAAAACATCCTTAATGTATTTGATGACATTGCTAATGTATTTTATGGTACTAAAACTCTGGTTTAAACTTCTAAAGGCCAAAATAGGGAAAATATGTAGCATTTTAAAAAGAAGGCTGACTACTGTATTTACTGGCAGAGCCTAAATGAGTGAACATTAAATGCTACTAAATGTTAGGGGCTGGAGCGATAGCACAGCGGGTAGGGCATTTGCCTTGCACGCAGCCAACGTGGCCGACACAGGTTCGATTCCCAGAACCCCATATGGTCCCCTGAGCACTGCCAGGAGCAATTCCTGAGAGCATGAGCCAGGAGTAACCCCTGAGCATCGCCAGGTGTGACCCAAAAAGCAAAAAAAAAAAAATGCTACTAAATGTCTTCATTAATAAACATGATTTATGTATCTAATGTACAATCCCTATATTTGGAAAAAGGCATAAGTTATTGACAAAGTAGGCTGTTATTTTCCCTACCACCAATTATTATATGTAAGTTAAAATTGGCTGCTTGGGGCGGGGAGGGAAACTAAACTCACCCCCCACCAAGGGCCCCAGTGAAGACTGTCTGGTGCCGGGGGCAGGAGATTCTGTATCGCTCCTCTTCCAGAGCTTTGTTTTATAGTCTCTGGATCTTGACAGTTGATGGGATTACACTGGTGCCAGGGCAGTTGGTGGGTTTGACTGCCAATCTACTGGAAAATGGGGGATCTGGGTGGAGGAGGCCCAGTCCCGATCTGAGCAGGCTTGGAGATCTCAGCCCTGGGTTCCGCCTACCTGGATTCCTCTGCTGCTTCCTTCATGCGTGTGGCTTATCCAAGTCTGAGGAGAGTGGCCTTGAGCATGGTTGTGTCTGAGTTCTGGAGGTTTTCAGCTTCCGGGGTTCTGCTTGGGGCGGGGAGGGAAACTCAACCTGTCCCCCTCCGAGAGGCACCAGTGAAGAGAGCCTGGTGCAGGGGCAGATTTTGTGTCCGCCAGCCCTAGCCACAGGAACACAGGATCTCTTATACTCTAGCCCACTGATGTATCTAAAGCAGCACACATGTGTTTGGCTTTAACATACTTGCTTGTATTCTCTTATATACATTCTGCATCCCACTCTTGGATCCCAGCAAGCTACTGAGAGTATCTTGCCCGCACGGCAGAGCCTAGCAAGTTCTGAGTGGAATATTCGATATGCCAAAAAACAGTAAAAATAACAGGTCTCATTTCCCTGACCCCAAAATAGTCTCCAATACAGCACCATTGGGAAGAACAAGTAAGGAGAGGCTGCTAAAATCTCAGGGCTAGGACGAATGGAGACATTACTAGCACCCACTCAAGCAAATCGATAAACAACAGGTGACAGTGATACAGTGAAGTTAAAATCAGAACTTAGAATAAGACTGTTATGTTAGTTTTTGTTTTCATTTGCATTATATGTATTTTATGAAACGACTCTTGCCCAAACAGTAAAATTTTAACACACATCAATCATATTTATTCTTTAAATATTTTTGCATATTCTTTTTCTAGTCCAAAATTATATGTTTACTGTTGGAAATGATTATTTTGGGCAGGAACTGAATGTTGAAAGTAGGTAAAGGAATATACCTGATAGCATTTTAGTATCTGTATTGCAAACCATAATGCCCGAAAGGAAAGAGAAAGAAAGGGGGGCAGGGAAGGCGGGGGGAGGGGGCGGAAACTGGGAATATTGGTGGTGGGAAGTGTACACCGGTGGAGGAAGGTAAAGGGGCAGGTATATTGAACCACTGAAACCCAATGATGAACAACTGTGTAACTGTATCTCGCTGTGATTCAATTAAAAAATAAAATACATTTAAATTTTAAAAAATTACTTTTGCAAATTATTTGGCAGTAAGGCAATAATTTTGAAAGCTAGTGGATCATCACATAAACTTCTTTACTTCTAAATACTTTTTAAATTTTTTTATGGCTTGATCTCAAGACAGAGATGTGGTTTCTTTTCATTTTGGCAGTAGGTTGCAAATAGGATTAAATCACCAGAATCTGCTATTATCCTACAAGAAACAATGTTCTCTATAGAGGTCCTAAAAGAATATTAAATAGCAGACAATATTATTGACCTGGCAAATTTTTTTCCAAAAAAGTAATAGAATTGTGAAGAATTCTCAGGTAAATTAAAATTGCAGCTTAACTCATTTGTGGAATATAAAGTAACATAATGAGAAACTAACACCGAAGGATAGTAGAGATAAAGGCCAGGAAGCCAGCCTCACTTGCTGGGGGAAAAGGCAGCTGAGATAGAGAAGGGACCACCAAGTAAATGATGCTTGGATGGGAGATGTGTGCTGAAAGTAGACTATGGACTGAACATGATGGCCACTTAATACCCGTATTGTGAACCACAACACCTAAAAGGAGAGAAAGAGTAAAAGGAAATGTTCTTGCCACAGAGGTGGAGGGGGTGGATGGGGGTGGTGGTGACGGGAGGGATACTGGGACCATTGGTGGTGGAGAATGGGCACTGGTAGAGGGATGGTACTCGATCATTGTATGACTGAAGCATAATTACAAAGGTTTGTAAATCTGTAACTGTATCTCACTCTCATTCATTAAAATTTTTTTAAAAAATAAAAAAATAAAATTGCAGCTTAAGAACTGTGGTAAAAACAACAGTTTAGCCAAGTTTCTGAAACAAAAATGAGAGGGTAAAATTTGAATAAAATATGCAAGATTCTGACTGAAAGACCACTTACAATCTGACCTGTTAAGTAGTGCAAAAGGTTTAGAAAATCTGTTTTCAGTATCAGTTGCTGTGGTTATTTCCCCATTTTAAATACTAAATCACACTCTGGAGAAATATTTCATGTTTGAACTTGTTTTTGTGGCTCATAAGCTAGATGGGCAGTAACATATGTTAAAAGTGTATGCATACAAAAATAAAGATTATGTGCTGAGAAAATTTTGTGTAATCAGCCATTTCCATTGAATTTATATTAAGGTCTTAAGTTATCTGAAGATATTTTCAAATCCCTTTTAAAATTAGAGTCTTCGTAGAATAGCAATCGTAATGTTCACAGAAATATCCTACAAACCACTGAGAAAACTTCACCTTTGGTACAGGATTTCTCTCAATCACCAGATTACTGATGTATTTATGCAGATAATAATAAAAATCATTAGCAATACAAACACTCCAGAGAATAGTAGCATGGCAGACCTTCCATGAATGCTCCTATTCAATCGTTCAAATAATAGAAAACTAAAAATTCTTACTGGTTTTAATCATATAATATTGCCGCTATTTTAAGCTAAAAATTATCAGATTAACTTTGGCAATTTTGCTATACATGTAAAGAAAATTTAAGTCAATTGTTGAACACAGGAACTTAAGTACATACAAATAAGACTTTCTAAATATCGGGACACTAGAGCTATTCTGATCAAACAGATTATCAATCAATATTTACTAATCTTTTCCATGTTGTTGGATACTTCCCTATACAAAAGCACAGATCATGATGCTAAGAGAAAAATGCAAATGCATAGAGATTAGGTATATTTCAATATCAAAACAGCACTCAATTCTAAGTGGAAAAATAAGTATTGAATAACTAATCTCTGATTCTCATTTAAAACTAAATAAGGCTGAGAATAAGGCAGACTGAGTTGATCATACTGCTCATAGCAAGAAGTGAAAAGATGATTGAGATTGCTATAAAGGAGTAAAGTGTGTGACTCACACCTCTCACTCTGAGGGAACCATGGGAAAATGCCACAACTTTTTAAAATTTTCCTTTCAGGAAAATTGTATACATTGAAAGACAAAGAAAAAATACAGTCCTGGCAGCTAGGTAGTGATTCCTATGTAAGTGCATAATGTGATGAAGAAAGAATAAAGTATCTCTGATATTGACAGAAACTGTAATTTGTGTGTGGAGGTGGGGTAGAGTGATATGTGTGAGTTAGAAGGATTCCCTTTAAGAGAGATGTTCTGAATTCGTGCATTTTCTTGTTGCTTTACTTATTTTTAAGAAATTTATTTTGGGGGGTTTATAATACTATTAATAATGTTTCCCATTGAGCATAATTACAACACCACATCTATCACTAGCTTACCTGCCTTCCTCCCCCAAAGACCCCAATCTCCCTCCCTCTCACCCCCCAACTCAATTCTGTGAATCAGTTCCACCATTATGTTGCTTTGGGGTCTTTGCTGCTCTTGACCTCGACTCATCAAGGTCATCCTTCACAGAGGGGTAAATGTGTGAAAGAATGCAGGCTGCTATTCTTTCTAAGCATCTGTAAACTTCAGAGCAAGATACTGTAAATCTTCCCCCCTCCCCCCAACCCAGGCCCCACTGGTTTGATTTAACATAAAGCACTTATGTCAGTCTCTCCAAGATCTATCAATAGTTTCCCAAAGGTACATCAACTTCGGGTCCCTTAATTTTCCTTCTATCCTCATCTCAGAGAAAGGTTTTATTTTATTTTATTTTTGCATTCATCAAATCCTAAAGAACGGAGATTTTTGCTTATTCAGATTAAACCATTTCACACCTTGAATTCTGAAGTCTTACTTGAGGTCCTGGACCTACTTTCTCAGCATTTCTCAATGCTGCAAGTGGAGAGAAGGTGGTGGTCTTGAGGAAAAGCGAAGCCTTTTCTCTCAGCACTTCCACACCCATGGAAAGTGCCACTGCCAAGGCCTATCCAAAGTGTTTCCGCTAGTGTTAAACTGGGTCATCCACACAACGGGGAATGAGAACCAATAGTGGCTCTGGCGGTTTTTAAGTGATAGGCATAAAGTTAGCTTTGGGCTTCCAGACTCACAGAGCCAGGCCAAAGATTTAAGCCCATATCCGTTCTCCTGAGCTGATTCTTAGTGACAACACTCTCCTGCCTTTCAAGGGGGTATAGCCAGCAGAGCCTACCACTCCACTACACATTTTATAGAAATCTCGTTTTAGTTTCTTTTCAGAGAAGCCTGGGAAAGGCCAATTCCTCCCTCCCACCCCAATTCTCACCACTTTCAACTGCCCTTTCATTCCCAATCAGTAGCTACCATCACTCTATTTCTAGCTATTTTGCAAACCAAAAGGAAGTTTTTACAGTTTATGGATAAAAATAATCTCTGTGTCTGCTGAGGAAAATTAGGAATGTGTTGGAGCTGTAACTGAATGAGAGTGGGAAGTAGTAATATGTTTATTTCCCCTTAAACCACTAATAATAATTTTGAAATATTTCCTTATAAATCATGTACCATTAGTTTTTGATCATAGTAAATACACGAAATGTTACTGCTTTTTCTACTCAAATGTATTATGATTTAGCAATGTCATAAAAAAGTTTTCATAACCTCCTGCCACCATCAGACTATACAGAGAGCCCACTGCATTGATTGTTCATCGATTAATTCAGTAATGTTTGAGTTTAGTGCAGCCCTCTGAAATGGTGCTATAGCTGGAACAGGGCAAATCACACACATAGTTTGAGATTGATGGAAATAACAATACATATTTCACTACATTGCACCTAATTTTCTCATCTTGTTGTTGGTTTTTGTGGCCTTACCTGGTGATGCTCAGGGCTTACTCTAGGTCCTGCACTCAGAGATTATGCATGAAGGGCTAGGGGTACTGCATGATGTGCTGGGGGTCAAATCCAGTTGGCCACATGCAAATTCACTACATTATTTCTCTGCCCCCTGAATCTAATTATTTCATCATAGTTGATTTTTGTGATTGTTTGATTTTAGGGAATTTACAGTATCTGAATATAAAGAGTAAAATATAATTGTTCAACATATTATTCTAGTGCTAATGATAATTTTGTAGAGTGATATTTTAAAACTCCTTTCCCTAGTAGGTAATTGCTTTCCAATTTTAACATACCGTGGTGTTGACAATAAATTTAAGCATTATATCAAAGTTTGAACTGATTTCATGTGGACTTTTCAGTCAAATATTGATGTCAAAACTAATCAACTTGAAAAGGAAACTCATTTTAGATTGCACTGGTGCATTATTTAATGTCATATTTTTTACTTTTAATGTTCCATGTTACTTAAATATTTTGTACCTAGGAAATACCTTGCCACGTGTAAACCCTGCATAAACTTCAAGTTCTGTGCCTTAAGCATATTAAATGTTTTTTAAAAGCATGAACTATATAGAGGATCATTAGGTAGTATAGTTGAAATAAAAATTTAAGAAGTAATTTCAAAAACCTGAAACAGCAAAAGTAATATCAGAACTTAGCTACTATTGAATGAAGAACCACATTTTGTTTTCAATTCTTTCAGAAATTTATTTAATACAAGGTCTGCAGTGATAGCACAGCAGGTAGAGAGTTTGCCTTGCATGCGGCTGACCTGGCCGACCTAGGTTCGATTCCTCTGCCCCTCTCAGAGAGCGTGGCAAGCTACCGAGAGTATCTCACCCACACAGCAAAGCCTGGCAAGCTCCCCATGGCGTATTCAATATGCCACAACAAGTCTCACAATGGAGACATTACTGGGCCCTCTCAAGCAAATCGATGAACAATGGGAGGACAGTGACAGTGACCCACATATATTTAATTTTATCCAACAGAATAAATATGCTCATTATTATTTTTTAAATCATTAAAATTTGAAATGAAGTTTAGAAAAAAATTGCTGTGCCAATAATGAAAGTTACCTCATTGTCATCTTTATAAAAGATGAATAACTCGATTATATTGATATATATTTAATCAAGTTTTGGGGGTGGGGAGGTTGTGCCACACTGGGCAGTGCTCAGGCCTTCCTCCTGGTTCTGAACTCAGATTCACTCCTGTCGGTGCACGGAGCATCATATGGTTTCTGAGAATCAAACCCTATGTTTTCTATGTGCTAGAAAGCAGCCTACCTGCTGGACTATCACTCTGGCCCCTACCATGTCTTCTCCATAAAATAAAGAATCATTCATAAAGTAGATCTTTTGAATGTAGCATGAATTTTAATTTTCGCTCTTACCTAATTTTTGTATGCTTATCCTCATATACATATAGATGAATGAAAATTCCATTGCATATCTCTTTTTTTATTATCTGATTAAAGTATCTGCCTCACCATAGTTTTTAAGTAGTTTGTTGTAGGCTAGTTTCTCCACTCCACACCAGAGAGAGAGAGAGAGACAGAGACAGAGACAGAGAAAGAGAGAAGAAATTTGTTATATAGGAGTTAAAGGTTTAACTTGTTAATAACCAGAGAATAGGCCAAGATCCAGAAACTATAAACCAAAGTTCCTAGAAGAGAGCATCACAGAATTTCCTGACTGTGCGCCAGACTGTCTTCACTGGGACACCTGGGAGGGGGGCAGGTTGAGTTTTCCTCCCAGCCCCAAGCAGAACCCCAACAGTTGAAAACCTCCAGAACCCCACCAAACAATGCTCAAGGCCAATTTCCACATGCTTAGTTGAGCCTTACCCTAGAGGGAATGAGCCTCACCCAAGACAAGATGAACTCCACTCAAGAGCAGACCAGCGGAAAAAAACAGGTATGCGGCTACCCATGACTGAGATCTCCAAGCCCACTTGGATCGGGACTGGGTCTCCTCCTCCCAGTTCCCCAGTTTTCCAGTAGTTTGGCAGTCACACCCACAAACTGCCTCTAGCGCCATGTAATCTCATCAATGGTCAAGACCCAGAGACTATAAACTAAAGCTCCCGGAAGAGAGTTCCACAGAATTTCCTGGAGTGCATGGCCGCAAATGTGGCTGTATGACTTTTACATTCCACTTCACTTACTTATCAAAAGTAGCACACATTTCTTTGGTTTTAACATACTTGCTTGCATATTTGGGCTTAAATGGCTTATTAATGAAATACAACATCTTTCACACACTTCCCTCTTGTTGTGGTGGGAAGGTGCTCAGTGGTGGGATTGGTGTTTGAATATTATCTGTAATGAACTATTGTGAAATACTTTTATGAAAATAAAAATATATAAAAAATAACCAGAGAATAGCACCGTATTGAAAAATATTTCATGTTCTCTTATTTTATTCTAGACGTATCTCAATAGTATCCTCAATGCCATCAGTTATGGGATTTTGTGGAGAGGGTCCACTTATCATTAGAGTACCATATGCTACAATTGTAAGAAGATTAAATAAAAAGTGTTATTAGCTTTCACTAAGAAAGGGTGCTTTCCATACAACTGAAAGATTCCAGTTCTCTAAGAAACAGTCCTTTCTATACAACTGATAGATATAACAACCTTCCAAATGTATGATTCTAGTAAATGGCCATGATTTCAAGAATAACATGATATTTGTGACATGCATTTATTTATATCAAATTCTCTTGAGAAAAACATGTTTTCACAGTTCTAGCTGGTTTTTTCAGCAATGTGAACTGTTTCAGTTTGATTGTATTTCCTTAAGACACATTGTGTTTAAGATAAATAATAGTGGACATATAAATACTTAGATGGGATATGCTATGTAGATAGAAAAATAAATATTACTGTTGATATGATTATAAATAAATTATATCAGATATTCTTAGGTAGAAACAGCATAATATTACATTAACTAATTATTTAACCACTAAGATATTACTGTGTAATAAAAATTAATGTCTTAATAAACCTGATTAGCAAAAGCAGTTCTTATTTAATTTTAAAGTTATGCATTGCCTATATTATTAATATATTTATCATAGTTATTTTTTTAATTAAAATTAATTGACAGCTTGTTAAAGGGGAGAAAATGGGTGTCCATGAGACTAGATTATTTCACTTCAACAGGCAGCAACTATGTATGATACACCTAGAATATAGTTTCAGCTTAAAGTAGTCTGATGATATTTTTATTACCTTTATGGAACTTATTTTTAAACTAAATTTTAAAATACTTTGACTTTAAAATTAGTTATGATATTATATAACATACAGACTCTACTTTTTCACTCTGAAATTCTTATACATATTTCACAAGTTTTTTGACAATAAAATCATATATTTTATTTGAAAATTTTGGGGAAATCAAACAGAAGCAAGAGTATGTTTACATGACACTTGGACACACTATATGAAATTCAGCGATGTTAAAGTTTTTCCTAGTACGTGTTAGATAAAAGATGAAGTCAAATGTAGACAAATAGACCCAAGAAAAATAACATACATGCTTGTTAGTTAGAAAAGACTCAGATAGTAAATATTTTGTAAAGAGAAGCATGTTTGTGGAAACTGAACATATTGCACTGTAATTTGTGTAGCAATTGATTTGAAAACAGTTTTTCACTTTCTAGTTAGCTGGAGGCTTTTCTCTCCCAACCCCTCTTTCCACTGCCAACATTTATCTCCTTCTTGAAATTATCCTTTTTCTGAGTTCCCTTGAAATGCTTAGGTGGTTCAAAATGACACACACAGTATAGAATATTCAAAATAAAAATTAGAATATATTTCCTGTGTATATCCCATGAGGAAGACAGAAATGAGGAAGGGTAGACAAAATAGGTTGGTGAACCTTTTCTAAAAATCAAATCTGTACCTACCAGTATAGTTCCTAGTATATACCAATGATTTTTGTTTTAACCAACTTCCACTTAGTAGTTCCAACTTTGCAAAGTGTTGTGTAGATGTCTTGAGATGTTGACTGTACCAACCTCTTCCAAAATACCCATTTGAACATTAATTTGAAATATGAATCATACAAAACCAAATGGAAACTAATTTGTGGACTCAGATATAGAGCTGTGGTTACTAAAGCAGCAGCAAAAGGGTCCCGGAAGCCGGGAGAGGGGACTGTGGACTGTGGAGAATAGTGATACTTTGTTGGTGTGCAGTCACAGACACCCTGAGAGATTTAAGATTGTTACCTTAATACATAGGCAATGCTGAAAACAAATGTTATCTCTCTTTCTCTCTCTCTCTCTATATATATACATATTTACACATATACATATATATTCTATATATATTCATATATATTATTTATATATATATATAAACGAATCAGTTCTTCAATCAAACAAGGAACTCTTACAATCTACGTAATACGAGATGATAGGGACAATTCACTTGTGATCCACTGGGAAGGAAAATAAAGCAACAATTACCTAACTTGTCCTGATACACTCACACACATCCATGCACACACTCAGGAACACCCACACCTGCTCTGACACAATAACTCATACACATACATGCTAACACAGTCAATTGCACACACTGACACACACTCTCACAAGCATTGTTCCATTGCAGTAGAACCAATGGAACATTTGCTATTAGAGATGCTACACCACCCTCAAAGGACTTGCAGTACAAACCCTCACCAAGTTTTTTCCCCTAGAGCTGTAGAACTAAACATATTTGTATTGGCACTTAAATAGATACAGAAAATGGTTTTTTATTCATGCTTTTACTTACCCCATTCATCATTAAGCAATTTTAGGACCACTAGTTATGCTTAGAATTACACAAAATGTTTTTATTGTAAAATTGTGCTCCCTAGTCCATGTTCATTTTCTCTTCAGCAGATTTTTAAGCGACATTTATGAAGAAAGTAACAAATGAAACATATTTTACGTTTGACTTGAACAGAGAGTATTCTATCTTTACTAGAGGGTGGCCAACAGAACATATAGTCCCAATTGTGGGGACAATTTAAACTCTCTAAGATATGTTCCTTCTTTGTGAAATGAAGGTTACATCTCCTACCTCCATACTATGACTCGTATCAAGTAGAGCAGGGATCCAATTTAATTAAGTTTAAATTCTGTCCTTCCAACCAATACCTTGAAAGTGTTGAAAGTGTGACATAATCCCACTCCAAATTGACAAGTTTGCTTTTGCCCTTGGTCAGAGTATAGAGTTATACCTGAAAAAGTATGACTGGTTTGGACAAAATGCCAGTAAAAGATATTTTCAACAAAATGACAAATGCCTTAAGATTTAGGCAGCATCTGTGGTGATTAATGTCCTTATGGCATCATTACGAGCCACATACCCCTTTCACAAATCTTGTTAGCTCAGATTTCTATGGCAACGAGGACAATGAAAAATAAACGTCTCCAAAGGGACCAGAGTTCTGATATAATGCATCAAAATTCAAGACCCACAGCTTGGTGGTCTAATGTGGAATTGAGAAAGTAAAAGAGAGATGGGGTGGGGGCAGGGCTTGGGGTGGCATGCAAATGGGTTTTTGGTCTGAGAATAGTAGAGTTTTGCAAATATGATCCTGAAGGGCATTCAATCTTACTGGTTTTACAGATAAGGCCCTCCATTTATCAGAACTTATGAATAAAATAGCAACTGTGGGTGATGAGGGAAGGACAAGTTCATTCAAGGGAGATGAAGCTTGCTTTTGAAAATCACACCAGGCAAAAAAATTGACTGGCATTGTAGGAAACTTTTGATTTCTAGATGAGAATGACCTCTGTTTATACCCACCCAGCTTACTCACTTGAAGGACTCTAATCAGGCATAATTGCATTAATCTATTTGATAAATAATAGTATCCTTGACTATGATCACTCAAATCAATAAAAATTTATTCATTTTTCACAAATCTTAGCTTGTGCCTTCAGAGCTTCCAGGTAGTTCTCATGTTCCTTTAGACTCTGACACTTTCCTGGGTTTGCACATGTATTCCGACGTGTGGAATTGTTTGCTATTCTCTTGTGATAACAATGATTCCTCCTCATAGAAATCATACAGTGTATAGTGAACACAATAATAATGTGTGATTTTCTGGCATAAAACAGAGTATTGACTCATTAATTCATACTTTATTCCAAAACAAAAATAACTTCTACATGGCAACAATATCATACTAAGGGATTTGACTTGAGCTCATATTGAAAACAAGTCTCTAAATTGCACTGGGGTATGGGACTCAATCTAATGTTAAATTATATCTGCTCAATCCAAAGACAAACATTAGTAAAAGTTACATCCTTACAGTTTGTTCATTTCATCTTCTGCTCCAACTGTCAAACTTAACTCTCCAATATGGTTATATTTTGATATTTTAACTTTTAGCAGATGCACTTTTGTTTGGATCTTCAAGGAATGTGTTGTTTCTCACTGTAAATTATAGTTTTGGCCTTTTAATTAAAGGGTTAATATATTTCTAAAAGAAAATAAGGTGACCTATAGGTATTTCCGAACTTACAAACTTGGAAAGATTTGTTACTATAATGTTTCAGTGTTTCTGGGTGTTTGGGGTTTAGTAAAAAACCTCAGTCATACTTTGCCCAAAGCAAGTCTTAAAATTTTAATTATGTGTAATAAATCCAAGCATATTTAATCCATATATTTCATGATTCATTTACACTTCAATCACTGTGCTGTTGTTTTTGAAGGACTATTTGATGTCTATAAGCCCTTTGAGCCTTTAATATATGCTTATAAAATCCAATCCTTCTCCTCACACACACACAATTTGAAAATAGATCATTAAAATTTGCTTGGGGTAAAAAAAAATCAAATACCTATACTTAGGCATAGGGTGTGGCTTCAACCTCTATATTAAACTTGGCTGAATATTTTACTCAGCTAAAATTGTTCTTCTCTAAATCCCATGGCTGAAAAAGAATGAGGTGTAAGTGTTTGAAGTCACTCTTCCAGATGTTTGGATGACTAACCAGACCCCCCCCCCAAAAAAAAACAGTCCCAATCAGGGTGTTAAAGACATTTTATAAACCTTATATTTCCTTTCATCAAAGTCCACACAAAACACTGGAGCAATCCATTTTCATTCTCTTTTGCTGGTAGATAAAAAAACATTCAACTACTACTGTACTGCACTTGGGTGCTTCACTTGGACTCTCTATCCCTGATGATCATTCCAGAAACATAATTTTTTAACTTGCATGTCTCCAACCTGGTGAAATGTACTGAGCATCTATTCTATTGACCAACTTGAAAACTGAGCAGAATTACAGAATAAGAGAAAGAAAAACCTCTCCTCATTCTGGATAGCACCTGTTTTGTGAAATCTTAGCATTTCTGCAATAGAAAGATTTATATAACCTACACAGTTTTATTCACCTCTGTTGCCACACCTTGGATTTAATTTCCAAAGTTCATATTACTTTTATAGAATTCTACATGCTAAAGTACATCAATAAGTATTCTTGTGATCCTTGATTTATCATTAGGCCTATGATCCTGAGGCTAGAAGTTACCCTAGTTCCCTTTAGATGAAAAACCTGATTTCTATAATAACATACAAAGAGAGAGAGAGTTATGATTTATTTCTCTTCCTTCCATCCTTCTCTATTCATGCACAAGAAATTATTGCTACTTCATCAGCTGCATCAGAAGAGTTGAGAGATTTATGGTAATTTCCAACAACATTTGTTTTTAGCACCTTGCTTACATATGATGTAGATATTCAAAATATTAATGGTTTCCAGCAGAAAGAAATGGACCAATGCTCAACAAAGATAAGTTACAGTTTTCTGGAGCTCACTTGGGATGAGCTAGAGTGTATTCAACTTGAAAGAACTTTTGCCATTTAACTAACCTTTTTGAACATAGAGAGTATCACAAACGGTCACATTTCCTACTTCTAAACCTGTATAGTCATGCTATTTTTCTTTTCACCCTTGATGAGAAAGAGGTTATCCAAGTATTATGAAACAATAAGAAGGGAGTTCACTGTGAAACAACTAAGGTTTAACAGAGGAACAAAGAGAATCTGTTTGAAGAGGAAAGTCCAGCAATGGAGATAGAGAGAGACATAACATCTCTGAACTGAGACCTGCTAAGCACTTAATAATTATGTGTTTAGTCAATTGAGTACAGGTTCTTAAGACTTAATTGCCTAATTGGTGTGATCAGAATTTGAAAATTTGCCCTGGACATTTCATGGGTAATGATTGAGTTCAAAAGTAATAATGCATACAATTATAAAATTAAATGTGAAATAAACAATAGTTCATAATTTCACCTATGTGTTTAGATGTCCTGGTTACTAGGTCAAAGTCTGTAGTCAAAGATGAGAATAACTTTTGAACTTGTCTATAGTGAAAAATCCCTGGATCTCCTGGTATAACATCAATCTTCTGTTAGTGAAATTTCCCAGAAAATGGGAGATTTATTTTTACCAGTCTCTGGCTTTTACAAAAATGTAAATTCAGGGATTATAGTAAAAGAATGAGTTAGCCGGCAAATTTACAGTTATTGTTACCTGTTTACTGTCTCTGAGCATCATTACACAAGATATAGATTAGGGATAAAAATGGAGTTAAAAATAAGAACAAGTTTGTTTTGAGCTTGTGCATAGGAATTTTTTCTCAGAGTGAACCAAGAAATGTTACTTTTTAAAATAGCAGTTTCAGTTATTCTCCAAATTATTGGTATTTACTATCATACATTTGCTTGCTTCTTTTCTCTAGTCATCAAATGTTGAGTAAATTTATAGACCACTACCTTTCTCAATCCTAACTGGGAAAGTATTATATGTGTCTATACAACATCAAGAGAAAGAAATACATTTTTCCAACTTAATAATATGGCAATGGAATTAAGAAGCAAGAGCCTTTGATTCTGCTTCTTAACAGTTGGCATGAAGCATTTTAGTACTCTGGTGCTATAAGAGCACTTGATTATGAGCTAAATTGGACTCTGTGGGAAACATGGTAAGACAATTAGACTCTGTTGTTCTGTATCATGGCTGAAAGCTGGGAATCCCTGCTTAGACCCTTAGGAAACTCACTCAGACCACTGGCGTTTCTGTCCTTCTCTTACATCCTGGTTCCTGGGAGATCCCCAGAACCGAAGAATCTCTGGGGAAAGCCCCAGTGACATCTTCACTAAGGGGCTTTGTTCTTAACTCCTTGACTCACCTGGGAATAACCTCAGAAACTGTTTCCTCAAAGGCACGTGTAGGAGGAACACAAGGTTGTGTACAAGTTCTGAGTCTTGGTCTTCTAAGCATTAGGAGGATTTTCCTTCTGTGTGATTGAAGACACAAAATTTTTGCAAGGTTTTGTTTTTGTGACATCTCTAAGATACAAACAGGATGATATGCTAAATTATATTCTATTCTATCTTATCTTTCTTCACTATAAGAGGAAGTTCTCAGCCATGTGCATTATGAACTTGAAATTGAAAGCTGACCTTGTCAACACAGAATGAAGGTTTAAACCTGAATTTCCTTAAATAGAACTTGAAGCCAATTATTCATGGTAATAATCACGAATAGACTCATTCACATGTTATGTATGATCAAGAATTACATTCCAATCAATCTATGTAGTAAAGGCTGTAGCTAGAAATATCTTGGTAAAGTCTATTAGCCAACTCCTTGGCTTTTTGCCTTGAATTAGGGGGTTCCTTATCACGTCTCAATTGACAAGTTTCAGTCATAGTTTCCCTTGACCCTCACCAAAAACTATGAATTCCTTGATAAATATAAAGGTTAGGGGAGGGGAAACAGATGGATCCATTTTTATTGTGATACTGAATTTCTTGATGGGTGCTCTCAATCCTTTTTTAACCTTCCTATGACTGCTTTATCTTCAGCAAAGGTGGTGGGGACAGTGTTGATTCTCACCACAGGCGAATAAGTCCTTCTGCAGGACTCTCTCATAGAATAAGCAGGCTTCATTCCCATTCTAGTCCAAACGGGAGTCACAGCCATTCTTTCAGCTTCTCAGGCTTCAAATAGAGTAATCTCAAAATGCAGTGCACACACATCTTTAGAGAAGTTCGTGAGTGGATAAGGCTGTTTTGGAAAGGTGAACTACTGTTGGACTCCATGGATGCAGTGCATGTGATAAAAGACATTCGTAGGAATGACAAGCAAGCCAAGAGTAGTTTGGTCAAAGAGGAGAAGAGGGTGGTGAGTCCAGGAAGAAAGCAAGCAATGCAGAGAAGAGCATTGTGAAGGACCCTCCTCTGAGGGAGACACTCTGCTTCTAGACATGACTGTGCCAGAGACACCAGTGGGGAGAGTTTTTCCATAGTTGGGCAAGGTGCTATCATTGGGAAAAAATTGAGAGAGTGAAATGGGAGGCCTCCATGTGACATCTTTCAATTATGTGAATCTATTATGACTTCATCCCAAGAAGCTTAATGAAATGTAATGAAGGAGAAATACTTTCTCAGACAAATAAACAAAAAGATGACTTTTCTTTTTCCAAGTGTCAGTTTCTTCTTTGAACTGATTCTTGTTTGCCAGCTCATTAAATGAGCTCTTACCCTTTGATGAAACAAAGGAGAGATTAATTAGGTGGTAGTTCAGAGGATGCCCTTATAAGATGACTTATTTAAAAAATATACACGCATATAAAATTTACTAAAATCAACAAAACTTTCCTAATAACAGTGGTAACAATGAGGATCTATCGTGCATGCTCTATTAGATCAAATAACCTACGCATCTCATTTCCATTTCAAAGTGTTTTTAGGGAGATCCACCCTGCAGTGCTCAGGAACTGCTCCTAGTTCTGTGACCAAGTGTGATCTCTTGCTTGAGAGACAATATGTGGTAACTTGTGATTGAGCCAGGGCCTATACGATGCAAGAAATTCAACTTAATCTCTGTATTATCTCTGGGCCTCAAAGAAGTCATCATACAAAGTAGCATTGCCCATGAAGTGGACAATGTTATTGTAAAGGGCCCTAATAAAATGAATAAATTGAGTCCCAATGGCTAGAACTATGGTTGGCATTGATAGCACTGCAGGGTTAAATTGCACTATGCTGGATATTGATGGTAACTTTAGACCACAAAAGACAAGAGAAGGTGTGTTATTCTTGGTGGCCCCTATGCAAATAAGAGTCTCCAGGGCATAAAGCCTTACTATGACAAAGTATAAAGAAAGTAACTGGTACTAGTATGTAGGATTCATAAAAAAGTTTTCTTTCTGAAAAGGGAGAGAATGAGCTTCCTTAGTAGGTCCTATGTGTTAATAATGTAATTTTGCTTTTGCAGAGCACAGAAGCTGGGTGAGGTGAACAGCAGACATTCATTGTCTGGTTCTGAGATTGGACTTTCTAAGATCAGGGTGTTTCTTCAGAGAATAGTGAGTTCCATGCTTCTCCTCCTTGCTTCTACTAACTAGCTGAAGCCCAATCTTCCATGTTCTTTAGCTTGTGTCAACCCCATTTCCATCTTCTCTCTACCTCTACCTTCCTCTAAACCTGTCTTCTCTTTTTTGAGTACACCAATTCTCTTTGATTGTAGTTTCACTCTGATCCATTAAGTGTGACCTCATTTGATGATTTATAGCTTCAATGATCCTATTTCTAAATAAGGTCACATTATGAGTTAGCAGAGATTAGAATTTCAACATAGGAAATTTTGGGAACACAATATAACCTATAAAAGATCCTGTCTAATACTGTTACCTAACATTTGAGATAGATAACACAGCAATATGTTATAATATGTTAGAAAGTATACTATACCCAAGTGCAATAATAGAAAGCTGTCCTAAGGAATAAGTAAGCAGTCATTTTATTTTAATCAAGAGAATTAAAGACAAAATTTTGAATATACTATATTTTCAAATGTTTGTGATCAATGTGACATTTATTGACATTAATAATGGAATGGTTGTCATTTTCTCAAAGTTATTTCATTCCCTATTAAAATATTTTAGAAGTTCCAATGTTTGTTGTTAAAATGCTAAGTGAAGGTAAAGTTGAGTTAGGTAACCAAAATGATTAGATTGCTTAATCTGAAATTAATTTTAAGCAAACATTCTGATATAAACTAAAAGTTATAGAAGTTAGAGTCTAGATACTTTATGGAATACAAAAACATGAAGGAATAAAAGTCAAATATAGGAGCTAAAGAGATAGTACAAGGGTTAAGGCACTTGCCTTGTAAATGGCTGACTCTTGTTTGAATCCCAGGCACCACATATGGCCCCCCAAGCCCTAGCAGGCATGATCCCTAAGAATAAAGCCAGAAGTAAACCCTGGGCCCTATTGGCTATTGGGTATTGACCAAGAACAACGATCAAATTATAAAAATGTTTGTGAAAGGTCATTATTTTTCATTATGATCATTTAACTTTAAAGAATATATATTAAATCTCAGAGGAAAGCTTTTGTCTATAATTAAATCAACTGGCATTTACATTATATGGAGCATTTTTTAGCTCAACATTTGTAAAACGTTCAAATCCATTGTTTGAAGTGTTGTTTTACGAGTTGTTTGAAGGCCTGGTCCTTCTAACTTTTGAAGCAGACGTACTGACATCCTGTACGCAGAGACTCAGATGATTATTCAAAGTGCAAATGAAAGTCAGAGAATACACACTCAGTCTTCTCTGACTTTGGTTCTTCTGCCCTCTTCCCGTGTGTACATCAAAGCCGGTAAGAGGAGTGATGGAACTTTGGTCACTTGGGAGGAGGAATGAACAGTTCTGCAGAATATGATCCTGAGCTACGCAAACACTCAAAACAGGTGGGTGGCTTCAAGAATGAGAAGGGGGAAAAACAGATTCTAAGAATTCAGAGACTTGGTACCCATTTGGAAATACATGAGCTATTTTTAGATGCCAAGAGGATGTGGTGATTAACCTGAGGCCCAAACCAGGTAAATCCAAAGGCACTGTTTTTCGGTGCCAAAACCCAGCATTCTACATCAGCCTGTGACCAAAATAAGGGTAGGGAAAACCAATTATTTTCTATCTTCAATCTCCCAAAGGCTTCTATATATAAACTGAAGAATATTATTAAGTAGATTTAGATATATGAATAATACCAATATTTTACTGATTCTCTCAGTCTCTCATTTTTCCTTTTGTCATTCACCACAGGGAGATATGAAAATCCATGTACTCTAACAACTCCTTGAAAATATGGGCATTCATCTGTGATCCCCTTGAAGCAATCGCATGTTCCCATTCTTTATCCTAAGACATGGGAATTACCTAAATTATAGGACTCCCACTATAGCAGAAGGAGAATGATCAAAACTTCAGGTCAAATATATCAAATGTATTTCCCTTTGGTAAAAGACACTTAATAGAAAGGAATATATTTTGATACATTATTTTAATCTCTTAAATTATAAATTTACACACAAAGTCAACATGCATTTTCTTGGACAGTATACAACTGTGTACCTTGAAAAACATAAAAAAACTAAACAAAGTAAGAAAAAGATTTTGGAATTCTAATCTAATTCTAATGACTGAGTTAATAAAAACCTTGTTAAAAGAAATGGCATTAATAATAACTAAATAAATGTCATATAAATAGATAGAAATAGGACTCATGTAACCACAAGGAATTTTGTGTTGGACACATGAGCATTTTTCAGTTTCATTGCTCTGCCATTTTAGAGAAAATGATACTGTCCATGTTTGATTAAAAAGCAGGTTTTTTTCTAAGCTTGTATTGTATTTTGTTCTGTGGACTTTTAAAAAAAGATCACACCAATTTGTCATTCTGTGAGGACTTGGGAGCTTTATTTTTCCTGGTCATCTCTTCCTATTTGTTGTCCTCTTGACTAAGAAAGTGCATTATCCAAATCTGTATTTGTTCACCCCAGACAGGATCGTCTTCATTTAGGAACCACTTTGACAGTCTTTCCTGGAACGCTCTGTTCCAGGAAAAAAAGTGCAAAGTGTTGTCACTTGCATTTTCTACTGTTGGTGTGAGGTGATATGTCCAGGTATTGAGTTTACAGCGGTAATATGAACTCGGGTTTTTTCTAAACTCAAGGGAGACACTCAATCATGAAGTGGCACAGAGTGACTCCAGTGGAATAAAACAGAGTTATCAGGATACCCTGTCTGGGGCATTAAAATGACTCTGTTGGTGACAGCTTGTCTACTGCCTGGTGGTATTAATAAAGGCACTTTTTTCTGGGCAAATTGTTGAGCTGGCTTTGCTTTCATGTGATCTGCCAAAGCTTATACCCTGTCAAATAAAGTCCTTTCACATTTCACTATGGACAAAGGTTCCTTGGAAAATAGTACCTGAGAGATTCACTCTATCAGTATTTTTGTTTTTACTCTTTAGAGGAATCTGTGACCATTTAAAGAAACCTAAAGAAAACTAGAAAGAGCTAACTCCTGTATTTTAATCACAGCCTTTACTTTTAATTTATCTTTGCACACAAATAATACATAGACCATTATAATAGGACCAAACTATTTATCAGGACATAGTTAATGATATTGGCAGTAATCCAAATACTCTCTCTCAGTAGCCAAATTTTAGTTGTGATGACTGTGGGGTAAACAATTTGTGAAGCCATTCTCAAAAATAGGACCTCCAACAGATGCGTAGGGAGGAAACTAAATTTCATTTGACTTTAGAAGTTGTGACACCATCCAGTTTTAATCTGAGGTTTGGGACAGTTTATTCTATTTGTTTTTGACAATTGTACATCTGGTTATCCTATAAGGTTAATAAGAGGAAGCCACAATTAGAATGAGAACTACACAGAGGAAATGCCAAGATAAAGTCTATTTGGGGCAGGCAGGGGTAGGGTTGCAGGGTGTGTGTGTGTGGGGGGGGGGGGTGTTGTACTTTGACTTGAAGAAATAGCAAAAGCAGTTAGATTTTGAATTCTCAGAAAAATCCAAGCTTAATAAGACACATAGTAATAGTTGTGAGGAAGGTAATCTCTGAAGACTTTCTGCATATGTTTTAAATATCAAAGACAGGGATCAACTAAGATCATCAACCTTGCAAGTAGACATTGAAGTCCCAGATCAATTATCTGAAAAATATCCCAGAGTAATTATATTTTTTCTGTATGCTACTATTTTTATAGGAAAAATATGAGGGAAGAGAGAGAGTGCGCACTGGAAGAGAAAAGGAGCAAAAAATGAAAAAAAGTAAGGAAAAATAGATTCTGTTAAAATAGGGGGGAGGATGGGGGGTCAGAGGGATGATAGGACCCGTGGTGGGGGAGGATGGGCACTGGTGGAGGGATGGGTACTTGATCATTGTATAACTGAAACCCAAGCACAAAAATTTGTGAGTCTATAAGTATACTTCATGGTGTTTCACTAATAAAAAAAAATGATAAATAAAAAAAAAATAAGTCATTTATTTGGGCATTTTAGTTAATGGAATAAGAGGTATGGTGTGGCTGCAGATGGGGCTCATTTGCAAATCTATCCAGGAGCATTTTTTTTTGGTGAACCCTGAAGGTGTAAGGAGCAGAGCCTGGAGGGGCAGGAAATCTGGGTCTCAGCGAAGTGGGAACAAGAGGCTACTGGACTTCTAGGGGTCCTTCAAGAGTAGCCCCTGAAACCACAGGGCTCCCACATCTGGGCAGAAAGGTTTCCCAGCATGTTCAAAACAATTAGCTATACAAATATCTGAGCAGAAATAAAGGAGAACAACCTGACCCAAACCAGCAGAGAGAAACATACACTGTAGCATCTTTACCAAGATCTCATGCTTTTCTTCAACTTTAAGAAAGAATTCTTAACTCCAGTGGAAGTTAGCTTCCATTTAATGAGGGTCCTGAGAATATTCCTTCTAATTCTAGGGTTTTTTTTAATATATTAGGGGAAAAAATCCCAATTTCTGAAAAATTCTAATTCTAATTTTTTTCTTAGGGGATAACTGTCAAAAGTATGTCCATCCTGTTTTCTTAGTAGTCCTACCTTTCACATGTGAAGAAAAGATGTAGACAGGAAGGAGAATGATCTGTTATATGCTAATAACATGAAAGGAGATATGAATAGACACAGAGCATATTTGAATTTATGAAAAAATTCCAATATTAACTAGGGTCTCCAAAAGAAGGAAAAGACAAGCAAGGAAAGAAGTTGACTTGTGCAATACTCAAAAATAATAAAGTATGAATTGTCAGCCGCCAAGTCAACCAATTAAGTCCCCCGTTAATTAGAAAACACAAAAACTGAATTTTAACCAAGCCATCCATTTCCAAAGATAAATTTAAAGTCAAGTCATTGTTAGGTATCACAAATATTCTAAATAAATAAATTGTCTTTAAGTTCACAAGAGAAAAATCCATTTGCTTCTTTGCAACTTTCTCTGCTTCCTCTTACTTTAGTTTACTGTAACAGAGCATTGAACTAGAATTCAAAGTCATTTCAGGCACAAAGCATATCAAATTCACCCAATACAAGAAAGAGTACGCATTAAATAATCACTTAATGTATTAATATGTTAACATATTAATATACAGTATTAGCATATCATTTAATATGTTTAATATATTAGTATATCACTTAATGTATTATTGGGTTGGAGTGATAGCACAGTGGTAGAGCATTTGCCTTACAAGCAGTCAACATGGCCAACCCGAGTTCAATTCCTCTGCCCCTCTCAGAGAGCTCGTCAAGCTACCGAGAGTATCTCGCCTGTGCAGCAGAGCCTGGCAAGCTACCCGTGACGTATTCAATATGCCAAACACAGTAACAAGACTCACGATGGAGACGTTACTGGGCCCACTCAAGCAAATTGATGAACAACGGGAGGACGGTGACTGTGAATATATTATTAATCAGTTAGAGTGAACCAAGACAAAGTCTCTTGTAGAAGACTGTCTAATTGGTTTGCATTTTTATGACCACTTTTATTTCTATACCACGTGTTGGGTTCTAGCCCCAAAGTCACAATTTTCAGCAAATTGATTTTTGTCAGATGGTATGTATTTCAATTTCAATCATAATTTTCAGATCTAAATTTTCACATATAATGTATCTTTTCAATATTGGTCTTAGTTTAATGCAAAGTTGCATTTAGGAATAATGATTTCACAACATTTTCCTAGCTTGATATCTTTATTTATTTCTTATTTTTGTGTTTGTTTGTTTGGGTATTATACTTTGTACACTGGAGACCAGATACCCTCTTACCAGTTCTCATCCAAGTAGACTAGGCATGGGCCTGAGAATGTGGGGATCCCGCAGTGTTAGGGATTTATGGGAAAGCCAGACAGCACTTGGAGTCTTTCAGAGCTTTATCTAGGGGTGCTCCAGGAACCACTGAGATACCAGGAATTAAACCTGGTTCTGCTGCATGAAAGTCATGCATATGAACCTCTGGCCTATCTTTCCTCTTAATTCAGTACCTAAATTTTGAAAAAAAATACAAGATATGAAAAATATATTTCAATAATTTTCAATTCAACTTCAAATGATGAGAGCTACATGAAACTGGATGCACTGAAAACTATAATGCATTGACATAAATTCCATTGCACATTGTGTAGAAGACAGAGTGAATAAATTCTCAGCTGTTAATGTCACAGAGGTTCTTCTTTCCTGTTACAAGTGAGTCTAGCTAGAAAACACACATACATGCTCCCACAGAGGACAGTCTGTTAGAAATGTATTTCCTTATTTTCTGTGACACTTGATAATTGCATGATTAAAAAGTTGTCATTGCACAAATACTTTGAGAGGCATCTCCTAGGAAAAATTATCAACTGATTATTGTAAATAGTAAATAATTATTTGTAAATAATTGCTAAGTATAAAAGGATCTGTAATAAAATTCACCTTATCAAAAGTACCAAAGCTATCTTAATGAAAACACATGAATGAGGTGTATGATTAAAAGCAATAGTGAGAAACTCTTCCTCTGTGCTTAGCTCATGGGGAAACACACAATCACACAAAGAAACAACCCACCAACTTGAGCTAGACAGAAAGTACACAAAATTATACAACCAAATGAAAGGAAGCAGGCATTGAAACAGCAGCCTTCGATATGCTATTTCATTATAGATCATTTTTATCATTTGATACCAGGAACAGACCAATGAGTTAAACTTACTGAAGATGTTTAGGGAAAGGAAAGGAAAGGAAAGGAAAGGAAAGGAAAGGAAAGGAAAGGAAAGGAAAGGAAAGGAAAGGAAAGGAAAGGAAAGGAAAGGAAAGGGAATAATCACTTAGGCAAGAAGAATCCTGACATGGAGTGTTGCATTACTGATGTGAAAATCTATAGAGAAATGGAGTTTAAACATTTTCCTTAGTCTTAGAGTGAATAACAAATTGATCATGCAATGAGTATTAAAACTAGAGTTCTTTCAGTTAAAGAAAAGAAAAATATTCATTATTGCTCTCTCAAGGGTTAAAATCATTTATTTTCTTTCTTTTTTGGAATTATATCTACGTAATGTAGATATAAACCTGATAACAAGCACATAATAAATAAAATAATGGCACAATGATGAAAGTATGAATAGGATTTCAGAACCAAAATAGAGACACTACTTCCTCTTTCATTTAATACTACTCTTATTAGCATTTCTGAATCTCATAAAGGGAGTAAGGGATCAGGCAGAGGGTTTCGAAGACAAAAACCTATGACAAAAACGTTCTGTAAAGTGAGTCAGTGAAATTTACCCAGTGAAACTTCCTCTCAGAACAATTTACTGGTCATATAGTGAATTTGAGGCATCAGAACAGCTGTCTAGTTTACGGGAATCAGTAAAGTCAAAGTGAATTTTTTTAAACAAGTGTTTTTAACTTAATCTAATTTTTATTTATTTGTTTTTAAAAATTGAACCAACTTGAGACACACAGTTACAAAGCTGTTCGTAATTGGGTTTCAGTCATACAATGTTCCAGCACTCATCCCTCCACCAGTGTATATTTCCCACCACCAATGTGCCCAGTATCCTTCCCACCACCCTCCTCTCCCCAGCCTGCTTTTTAAGGCAGCTTCTTCTTCTTCTTCTTCTTCTTCTTCTTCTTCTTCTTCTTCTTCTTCTTCTTCTTCTTCTTCTTCTTCTTCTTCTTCTTCTTCTTCTTCTTCTTCTTCTATTCTTCTTCTTCTATTCTTCTTCTCCTCCTCCTCCTCCTCCTCTTCCTCCTCCTCCTCCTTCTCCTTCTCCTTCTCCTTCTCCTTCTCCTTCTCCTTCTCCTTCTCCTTCTCCTTCTCCTCCTCCTTCTCCTTCTCCTTCTCCTTCTCCTTCTCCTTCTCCTTCTCCTTCTCCTTCTCCTCCTCCTCCTCCTCCTTCTCCTTCTCCTTCTCCTTCTCCTTCTCCTTCTCCTTCTCCTTCTCCTCCTCCTCCTCCTCCTTCTCCTTCTCCTTCTCCTTCTCCTTCTCCTTCTCCTTCTCCTTCTCCTTCTCCTCCTTCTCCTCCTCCTCCTCATCCTTCTCTTTTCCTTCTCCTTCTCCTTCTCCTTCTCCTTCTCCTCCTCCTCCTCCTCCTCCTCCTCCTCCTTCTCCTTCTCCTTCTCCTTCTCCTCCTCCTCCTCCTCCTCCTCCTTCTCCTTCTCCTTCTCCTTCTCCTTCTCCTTCTCCTTCTCCTTCTCTCTCTACATTTTAGGTTGCAATACAGATTCTGAGAGGACATCACATTTGATCCTTTACCCTCTTTCAGCATGCATCTCTCTTCCAGAGCAATCACTACCAACCATCATTGTCATAGTGGTCCCTTCTCTGTCCCTATGGCCCTCTCCAGCACTTGAGTCAGGCTTTCAACCATGAATCAATCTACCTGGACCTTGTTTAACAAGTTTTTAACAGGAATACTGTGACAAAAAAATACTGTTCCCATATAGATGGTTATGTAATTTAGTTTTAGAGCGATCTATTTCTAGAATGGTTTTCCATATATTCAATAGAGTAAGTTCATAATGTCTAGAATAATTATGGAATTGCTTGTTTTCTTTTCTTAATACTAAAATAATCAAGAAAGCTCTACTAAACATAATAGTCCTATGAACACTGAAATAAAATTCTACCTCTGCATCATCTATGTTGCATTCAATTAATAAATAAAGGCTCCAATTTACTGTCATGTTTTCAGATTGTGCAATGTGTTAATAGATGCAGTGCTATTTTGTTTATGCATGCACAAACTTGGCTTTTTCTCTCTTTTGTTCGTTTTCTTAGCCCCACCTTTTTCCTTCTTTGAAGCTACCGCCTTCTCAATCAAGCAAACTAGGAAAGACATAAGTGAGAATACATAAGTAGGGCATTTTGATCCAAGTGCCAGGTTTTTGCCATCTTACTGGTATGCTGTGAATATCAGAAAACACTTCCTAAGCCAGAGAGAGTCTCACTCCAACAGACATTAGGTTCTGTTTCTGCTCTCCCACCCAGAAGGTGGCTCTCATTTTCTCTAAGAGCTGCCTCCTTCCATGAAGCTTCTGGAAGCCAAACAGTTTTAGTTGAAGTGGAAAATGCACATTATGACATGCCTTTGGCATCCCACCATTTTACTCCTTCAATTAATTCTTAACAGTGACTGGTCACTAGATGATAATAGAAAACCAAACAACACATTAGGCCTGACAGCTTTCCCTGGGAGTTTACACAGTGGGGAAGGGGGGCAGAGACACTGTTGCCAATTCAGTATGGAAGTATTAGGCCATGGGTGTAAGACCATCTTCTGCTTAAACACTGCATGTGGGACACGGCAGGCTCTTTGGTATTCCTAGTCACCTCGTCCTCAACTGGCAAAATACAGGTGACCTCAATACAGGGATACATACATTTGCCGTGTGACATCAACATGCAAGCACAATTGGCACAGTGCCTGGGGCAGACTCAAATCTCAGCCACCATGTGATGAGGAAGGTGAGGGGATCAGCCTGGGATGAAACTCTTGAGTGGATGAAGGAGAGAGCAGACTGGAGCAGAGTGCTGTGAGCTGGCTACCCCTGAAGTCTTGGGGGACAACCACAATGCCAATTTATCTTTTACTTTGGCTTCTGGAGGCCGTTGCCTTCTCTGCCAGTCAGTCATACACCATAGTTGGATAGTTGGGGAGATAAATGAACTCAGGGGAAGCAGAGAACAATACAGCAGTTTTTCCATCCGTCACTGTTATTTCCCCACTTCAAAGATGACTTGACAACTGCATTTATTTCACAGTGCAATTGCTACAGGTTAATAATATTGTTTTATCAGGAAACATTTATCTTAAGGAAGAAAGTTATCCTAATACGGCAGATAACTTATCCAAGGACAAATAGAAAGGTTCTGTGTCTAGAGGGTAATGCTAATGCCTGGAATGCTATAAAAATAAATGAAATCTGATGAGTACTGATGGGGAGAAGAATAAGTCATAGTTTCTATGAAATATTATTTTTCTGATTGGAACCATTTCCATTTTTGTCAGCTTAAAACAATGTATTAAAGATGAGATGACTTTAAAACTGTGACAGATATCTCAAGTCCTATGATTATAAATGGTTGTTATAGGCTTGTAATCCTCAGGGTTTAGTCTAAAGTATTTTCTCCATAAATTGAAAGAGAAACACATGAGGAATTCAGAAGATTTTAATTAAAGTTGTTAAAAAAATTAATGGGAATCTTTAAGCTTGCCTCACTAAGTATTTTTGATAATGAATTTAATTTACAGAAGAAATTTCCTAACAAATTTGGTGGTGCCAAAAAAGCCTTCACCTGCATGATATATTTGGAAGCATTATTATTAATTGCTGTGTTTGACTAATTCACAAAGGTAGCTCTGTTCATGTCCATCCAAATATGTATTTTTATTCCTATCATCTGGTAAAAATGGTAACTTTTTTTTCTATTTTTATATCGAAAAATAGAAAAATGGCCCATAAAGGATTGGGCAGTGTTATCTTAACCATGGGACTAATTTCTTTTCAAAAGTAGCTCATTAGTGTATAAAATGAAAGCTGTTGGGGTCAGATGTGAAGAAAGAATGCGTAAGAGTATAATTTATTTGGAATTGGATAGCTGAAACACAGCCAGCATAAAATCACTCATTCTTGTTTGTCTGAAAAATTGCCTGCGGCATCATGCGGCATCTTCAGAAACTCTTACACAACTCTGAGGCACCCAGGCTAAGCCACTCAGAGCCTGTGTCAAAACGGGAATTGCGCAAAAAAAGCAGGTGGGTTGTTTATAGGATGCAGGTGTGGCTTCAGTCATAAATCACCCCCCTAATAATGGTAATAGCTTGTATTAATGCAGGTCTGTCCTTTAAGGAGTTCAATATGATTTTTTTTAATATGATTCTGCCCGTTCAAAATGCAGCTGTGTGATTAGGAAGGGGACAGGTTTAATTAACTCTGTTTTATGGATGAGGAAACTCACAGTATCTTCTCTGGCTAGGCAAACATTGCAATGCTCTGGATACAATATCCTCTTCCGATGCATAGGTGGGCTTTGATGAGCCAAGAGTAGGTCTCAAAGACCACCAAAAAGATGACCAAACTAGGGAGCAGGGAAGGGAGGGCGGAAAGTCAGTGTCATAAATGTGCATTATGAAACCCATAACATCTTAGCTGAGCCACCAGTGCAATGTTCCCCCTACGGAAGTTGGAATTTTTGCACTAGGAAATTCCAAATACTGGGATTTAAAATAACACTACCAACAATGTGCCTATGGCAAAGGCAAAGATGCCATTTACTAGGTCATTTCAAACTGATGTGCATAAATCAACAATAGCCATATAAACTCTTTTTACTTTATACATATGAGCCAAATTAGTCATTCATTGTATTAAGAATTGATTCTTAACTGCTTCTGAAGTTTCTTTAAAAAGTGGGAAGGGAATGAGACAAGATCAGAAGGAAGAAAGGAAAGGGTGGTATATAACCAATTACTGCTTTATCTTCCTCTCGTACTAATCATTTATTCCATCAGAGCTTAACTTGTGCTACCTGTAAAGAAAAACTTGTTACTGTGGGGATACTTGAAGTGCTTTTGTAGTTTATTTTTGTATTTAATTTTGTCTTGAATTATTTTATTTTTAGAAAAGTGAGACTTTTTGAAAGTTGTGTTAAAAATTTACAATCAGGCGCTTGCTTTGCATGTGACCAAGTCATTTCTCTGGCACCATGCCACCCGACCCTCCTATCAGCTGCTTACATCTTATGTGCATAAATCTGCACATAAGATTAAAAGGTATATAACCTCTAATTGGTTATATACCACCCTTTCCTTTCTTCCTTCTGATCTTGTCTCATTCCCTTCCCACTTTTTAAAGAAAATTAAGAAGCAGTTAAGAATCAATTCTTAATACAATGAATGATGAATTCGGCTCATATGTATAAAGTAAAAATTAAGAGTTTATATGGCTATTGTTGATTTATGCACATCAGTTTGCACATAAGATGTAAGCAGATTATATCTCCAAACTGCTTATATCTCCAAACTGCTTCTGGTCCTGATGTTCAGGCAAGCTTCTTGATCTCCCTGAACATCCTTGTCTTCACTGGTAAGGTACAGGTGACTTCAGTACCAAATATATACATGTGCTGTGAGGATTCGATGTGCATACAAAGTAAGCACAGTCCCTGGTGCAGACTCAGCTCCCAATCATCACTAGAAGAGGAAAGTGTGGAGATGGCTCCACCTCCAGACACCCCCCAGGGACCCCCAGGCACCACCAGGCACCACCAGAAGTGAGCTCTGAGCACATAACCAGGAGCAATCCCTGAGCATAGCTAGGTGTTGCTCAAAAGCAGAAAAACAAATAAAATCACTCTTTAACACTATCGTTACGGGTGTATGAGTGGAGGTTCACCATAAGGGGCCAAGCTGACCATGACATTCATTTTCACAGATGTTTCCTCCAATCCATACATTGATTCTCCCATTTTTATTCAACAAATGCTTCTTGAGTATGAATCCTGTGTGTAGCAGCAAATGGCACAAAAGAGGCCTTTTGAGTAAGCAGCTGAAAGGAGGGTCGGGTGGCATGGTGCCAGAGAAATGACACATGTGCCCGGAAGCTTAGAAACTCTCATTCTGAATATCTGACGTGGCATATAAATTGTGCATCTAATTTGAATACATTAATTTTTATAACTAGACTCAGAGACCTGGTCTTCAGTTCTGAGGAAATGTTCTAGCGAGTGAATATTTACTGTTAATGGTTTCTTCCAGAGGCAGTGTTCCACTGGCCAAAGTGAATGTTCTCATGACCACATGGTCACTTTGAGGTTTCATTTTAAATATAAAATTATTCTAGTCAATGTGTACTCTACACATTTCTATGTTGCACCACTATACAGGCAATAGTGGAGAAAGATGATGATGTTGCCAATAAGGAAAAAAATACCATTGGTGACCTACTGAGTTTCACCCGAGTCTCTCTTCACTGCTTTACAGGAGAGGACTGTGAGAAAGTTTGTTTAATGATCATAAGTGTCTTGTTTCTAGACAGTAGTTGGTGTGCATTATTTTCTGGGGTGAGCTAAGAGGTAAAGAAGATGTGGGAAAGGAAAGGTGGATCAGGAAGTCCTTATCTAGAGAGAATATACTTGGGAACTTCAGAGGGGCCTTATGCTGTTCACTTGATTCCAGGGTAATGAGAAAGCTGGAAGCTAAATTGTGAGGAGAAAATCAAGAGTCTCGGAGCAGGCAGAGACCAGCATCTCTGGCCTGGGAAGTTAGAAGAATGTCATGTTCTAGTAGGTTCAGGAGATGGTTTCCTCAGAGACATTCAAGGTCACTGTCTGATCATGCGAGGAAGCTGGTGGAAAGGGACAGTCACTGTTCTCTGCTGACCCTATACCTCTTTACCCAACTTCTAGTATGCCTACAGATCCTTCCAGTCAGAAGTCAGTTGATAAATAGAATCCAGACTCAGAGAACATGGAGGAAGAACAAGCAAGGTTGCTGGCCCTGGCCCTACCACAGGAAACACATAGAATGACGACTTCTCACTGATGAACAGAGACATCGTAGAGAGCTTAGGAAAGGGACTCAAAAATGATCCTCTTAAATAAGAAATTCAAAACAATGTAAAAATATAAAACGATGAACTGGAGAGTTTAGTGGACAAAGAGAAATGAGAACTTAAATGCATCAGCACTTCTGTATATCAGAAGCAACCAAAATAAATTCAGAATCTGCCACAGTGATCAACAAGAGTAAACCCTTTCCTAAATCACACTGAATGCTTTAAAATGAAAGGAACATATAAAAGAAAAAACATTATCAGAATATTTATTGAAATGAATATTGCATATTTTAATAAATAATGTAGGACCAAGGACATGGACATAGTGTTGAAACATATTCTTGGCATGCAAACACCCCCTATCAATTCCTGGCGATTCAAGGTCCCCTTAAGCACCAAGCACTACTGGTAGCTTATGGGTGGCCCAGGCTTAGGAGACCCCAAAAGTTCCACATATGTTATTATGTAAAGATGTAAATTTTCTCCACAGAGAATGCATGCTGATACAAATCTGGAATAAAATTTCAATCAAGTTATTTTTTGTTAGAATATGTCTTATTGTTAGTAGAACTATTAAAAAATGTTTGTGAATCATCTGGAAGGTATAAAGGAATAAGTCATGCTTATAAAATTCATAGTGAGAAAGTACATTAATATAAGCTGTCAATAATACCTCCAATTATAATCACTGAAAGAGTAAGGTTTTTCTGTAAGAAAAATAATAAATGAAATCCAATGGCAAGCCCCATGCAAACATCTACATCGATTGTGACAGTCAAAGAGTTTTATATTTTGAAATAGTATGTCACATTAGTGAGAAGCAGCTTCATTCAATAAATGGTATTACACAGGAAGGTATTTCATAAAGTGACATGTTTGTAAAATAGGAAAATCCTTCGATTTATATTGTGTGAAAAAAGTCAAGACACCAAATTCTTTCACTAAGCTGATTTATGAAGGTTCAAAAACCAAGACGGAACTTATTAGAGGAAGAAGATGTTTCAGTTCTACCAATAGTCTTCCATGTCATGTAGGGCATTTAAGACTGGGCACATTGTTCTCTCCCACCCTCCTAGTTTAACCCAGGAGCATGTACTATTTTATGATTTAAATATTTAGGACAAATTCTTTATAATAGGTAAAATATGTTGAGTTCTTAATATGATTTGGCAGCGTGTTTTAAATCATTTGACATGAGCAGACTAATTTAATCCTCTTAAATTGACAAAGAACATATTCTCCTCACCCCATTATACAAATAATGAGACAAAAGCGGACTAGAAAGCATTGGCAAGGCAAGGAAGATGCCACAATTACCGGAAGGCAGATGCAGAATGTGGACCTGAGGGAGCTGATTTCTGAATTCACTCAACACTGGCTGCACTGCCCTTTATCGGGACAAGGACATGCACCTTCAATGCCATTTCCCTCTTGAAAGGTTCTCTAACCTGCAAGTCCCCTCCTCGCCTATGTTAACTCAGTGGCCTACATAGTTGGGGAGCTGCTTCTATTATTTTTCCTGATTCCCCGTGTGTCTTTTCAAGCCCCATTTCTTTCCCATTAGAGGTCACTCATTTTTTTTTTTGCCAGTCCACAGGAGGCTCCCCGGCTCCAGTTCGTCCTGGGCTCTCAGGAGTCATCACCCTTGTTTCCAGAAAGTTGAGTTATTTATGTGCTTCAGACTGTGAAATCAGAGACAGCTAGTTTCTATGGGAACCAAATGCATTTCATCCAAAAGGGCAGTGAGGAAAAATGTGTAAATGTTGGGTAGTCAAGAAAAAGTTATCCACATCATCAGTCTTCAGCTTCATGCAGTTTCTTCCTCATCCTTTTTCTCTTTCAGAAATCTCTCTTTATCCTTCATTGTTAAAAGCATTGATTGCAATATATTCACCTGCCTTAATAACCCTCTCCTTATCCACCTTCATAAAGTCTAAAACCCAGGAGCATTTCTTCTCAGAGAATACAGGTGAATACTACCCCAATCTTTTTTATCTGAATAGCTATTGCAAGATAAGGCCAAGATCTAGAGACTATAAAACCAAGTTCCCAGAAGAGAACAACACACAGTCTC
This sequence comes from Sorex fumeus, assembly GCF_029834395.1. Classification (NCBI taxonomy): domain Eukaryota; kingdom Metazoa; phylum Chordata; class Mammalia; order Eulipotyphla; family Soricidae; genus Sorex; species Sorex fumeus. The sequence goes on along the minus strand of NW_026606083.1, from coordinate 8,903,916 downwards.
CTGTCCCCATGTCTGACTGTCCTCACCAATGCCCCTTGGAGGGGAGTGGGTTGAGTTTCCCTCTCCACCCTGAGCAGAACCCCAGCAGCTGAAGACCTCCGGGACCCAGCCACAGCCATGCTGAGACCACTCTCCACACACTAGAACGAGCCTCACGCATGAAGGAACTGGCAGAGGAATCCAGGTGTGCGGGACCCGGGGCTGAGATCTCCAAGCCTGCTCGGTTTGGGAATGGGCCTCCTCCATCCAGATCCCCCATCTTCTAGTAGTTAGACAGTTACACCCACCAACTGTCGTGTAACCCAATCAAGGGCCAAGATCCAGCGACTATTAAGCCAAGCTCCCAGAAGCAAAAAGTGTTTTGAATTTCTTATTTAAGAGGTTCATTTTTGAGTCCCTTTCCTAACCTCTCTGCGATGTCTCTGTTCATCAGTGAGAAGTCGTCATTTTATTTGTTTCCTGTGGCTGAGTCAGGGCCAGCAACCTTGCTTGTCCTTCCTCCATGTTCTTTGAGTCTGGATTCTATTTATCAACTGACTTCTGACTGGAAGGATCTGTAGGAATACTAGAAGTTGGGTAAAGAGGGTTAGGGTCAGCAGAGAACAGTGAGTGTCCCTTTCCACCAGCTTCCTCGCGTGATCAGACAGTGACCTTGAATGTCTCTGAGGAAACCATCTCCTGAACCTACACCCAGGACATGACATTCTTTTAACTTCCCAGGCCAGAGATGCTGGTCTCTGCCTGCTCCGAGACTCTTGGTTTTCTCCTCACCTCTTATTGTCTAGTTCTCACTCTCAGAGAACCCAGCAGGCTACCAAGAGTATCCTGCCGGCATATATGCCTGACTTGGCACAGCTGTAAAGGTGATTAGAGGCTGCCCCAAAGGCCTCTCAGAGAGCCCTGCAAGCTACTGAGATTATCCCGCCCACAAGGCAGAGTCTGAAAGCTACCCATGGCATACTCGATATGCAAAAACAGTAACAATGATGGTCCTCATTCCCTTGAACCTGAAAGAGCCCCCAATATGTCATCGGGCTATACTAGCAAGTGACAGGGATGAATGGAGATGTTACTGGCACCCACTTGAGCAAATCGATGAACAACAGGGTGATAGTGATAGTGATAGTGATAGTGATAGTGATAGTGATAGTGATAGTGATAGCTATTGCAATATTTGGATACATACAAAAGATTGCCTTAATGGAAGCAACCATCTTGAATCTTTGGAAGAATAGATGAGAATTGGTAATGTGGATTTTCTGCTGTTACTGCTCTTGATTTCTGGATGTCTGTTTTTTTTTCCTAATTGCCTGTGTCAAATTACAATTCAAAAATTAGAACAAAGGAGCATCATATTTTTATCTAACTTTATAAAAATTTATAGTTGGATCTTTGAAATATGTTGTAAACAATATTTTTAACCTATACTTCTTTAATTCTGGTAAATAAATATCTTAAATTTTTGTAGATAAATAATGTGGTCACCAGCTGAAAGCAGTGCCTGACTAATGTTACACAGAAGTAAAGCTTTCAATGCATCAAAAGTAGAAAATATTTCATATTTTAAAAGGTGCCATTTATGGCCATTATCAACATTTAAAAATCACAATGAATTTGGATTTATCATAATCTAATGAATTTCTAAAATTAAAGGGTATTTGTGAAAACAAGTCAATGTATTCCAAACGTTTATTTTGGGAATAAAAAGTCATTAAAATTATAAAAGAAATGTTTTTGAACTAGTCTTTCTCTAATTTGTTACAACTTTTGAATAATAAAATTTTAGAAAATAGATACATGTATTATTAACTAATGCATCAAATCTATGTTTAAACTATTTTCTCAAATAGACTTAAAATTTGCTCTAGAGCAGAGTGTAACCAAATAATATGAATATATATATACTTTTCATAAATGAATGTGCAAATTTTAATATGAACAACTCCTCACTCACATAGAGTGACATTTTAGGATTTCCAGATTATTGATAGCCCAGTATGTAAAATTTGCACTGGAGATACATCTTAAAATTGTTGAACAGGATTGACCAATTACTTGACTTAATCCAAAGTATCAAATAGTTGAGCCTATTTCCTAAAATTTCCACTTCTTGAAGATTAAAAGTGCTCAGAAGCGTAACTAGGTTCACCCTAACATGACCAAGGTGTATACCTTTCTTTTTGGACATTTTCCCAAGGGATTTAATTATGAAAGTGCCTCAAGCACCTTTGTTTTTCCAGTATTGGCTTTGCAAACAAGTAGCTCTTTGGTTTAAGGCATCCAATGACAGTGCTTCCAGTTCATTATTTTAGGACATCAAACAGTAAAATCTAATTTTCCAGTCAATGTTTAAGAAGAGTATTTCATACTGCAATCCCTCCCTCTCCAAATCCTGTGTAGTAGCAAGCATGGAACTTACCATGCATTTAATAATCATAAAAACGACTAAAATTCAAAGGAATCATTCTGGTAGGACAGTAAGAATTTTTACTTTAAAAACACAAATATTAGCAATTTAAGAAATATATCCCTGAAGATTTTTAAATTATTACATTCCTAATGGCTTATCTCTAGAGACTCTTACTCTGGTTCTCATTTATATTTTCATATTTTCAATTTGCTTCCTTTGGCTCACATTTTTTTAGCATTGTTCTTATTTTATGTATTTCGGGTTGCATACATTCCTAACTGGCATTGCTGTCTATCTGTTGCTATCCTTCTAATTATTTTCTTAGAACCATTATCAGCCTTTTAAATTTTCTTTGATGTCAGTTTGAAAAGGGACAAACATTCAGGGTTAACTATTATTACAGCCACTTTGATTACACACCTTGCCTTTGACCATGACTTGAAACCTTTGTAAAATTACCTATTCAGTTTTCTTATCTCTTTCCTTTAAGCATTTTTTTCCTTAAAATTCCCAAGTGCAATATAGCTGTGGTCATTAGCAAAGTCAGTAACTTTGTTAGGATTCTCCCAGAAGTATTTACAAGGTAAGCAATTAATGGCTTATTGCTTTCTCTTGTTGTTAAGTCATTCCTAAAACTATCATTATGCTATTTTTTCCCTTTAAGTATTAATTAACTTGAACAACTTTCCCTTTCCCTTTTATTTAGGACAGAATAGAACCCACACAGGCTTACATCTTACTTCATACAATTCAATATGTAGTGAGTTTGTTTACACAAGTATGCTGATATTTCAATTGCATAGAACTACTATATTCATAATTTTTCCAATTCATCTTGCTCTTCAAGTTCGTCTTCTCTTCCTTTTGAACACATACCACATTGCTTATGAGACCTCCACTACTTCCACTACCTCCACTACCCAGCCGCCACCACACTCCAGGATGCTTCCCAGACACTTGGGCCGAGACTCACTCAAGAGTGAAGACCCACAGAACCAGGGAAGTGCAACTCTGTGGCCTTGGACTCCAGGCTCAATGGACCCAGGAACAGAGATCCTCTGCCAGTTGCCAGCAGCCCAGCAGACCTCCACTACCTCCACTACCTCCACTACCCAGCCACCGCCAATGCCAAGATGCTTTCCGGACACTCAGGCCAAGACTCACGCAAGAGAGAAGCCCCACAGAACCAGGGTAGCGGAATTCTGTGATCTTGGACTCCAGGCTAAATAGAACAGAGAATAGACATCTTCTGCCTACTCCCAGCAGCCCGGCTTTGAGGCTGCATGACACATCATAAAACACTTAATACAAGATTACCGCACCATATTTGATGGGGTTCAAATATGGTTTGAACCATGGGAACATCTGCAAGAACAATTAGAGGCCCTAAAAGCCTCTATCCCTCTCGGAGAGCCTGGGAATCTACCGAGAGCTTCCTGCCCGCATGGCAGAGCCTGGCAAGCTATCCATGGTGTATTCAATATGCCAAAACCAGTAAATACAATGTGTCCCATTACCCTGACCCTGAAAGAGCCACTAATATGGCAGTGTTAAGAAGGATGAGGAAGAAGAGGCTGATAAAATCTCAGGGCCAAACTAGGCTGCCAAAACGAGGAAGGACAAAAATGACTGTCTGTACTTTCAGTGCATCTATCGAGGACCTCATGGTGCAAGCATGAAAGACCAAGAACGTCATCATTGGTTTGACCAAAACGAAAAGGTGTCAATAACATCACATCATTTTTGACACTGGAGAATAACTGTTCCTCAGAACATGCGATAAAAGAGGTGTTGGTTGTGTCGGTGTCCTTGTCAACATGTACTTGGCCCTCCCGTTGATCGTCGATTTGCTCGAGCGGGCCCAGTAACGTCTCCATTGGAGATTTTGTTGTTACTGTGTCTGGCATATCGAATACTCTCGGTAGCTTGCTGGGCTCTCCAAGAGGGGCGGAGGAATCGAACTCGGGTCGGCCATGTTGGCCGCTTGTAAGGCGAACGCCCTACCGCTGTGCTATCGCTCCAGCCCTGTGTGATAGCACAGCGGTAGGGCGTTTGCCTTACAAGCGGCCAACATGGCCGACCCGAGTTCGATTCCTCCGCCCCTCTCGGAGAGCCCGGCAAGCTACCGAGAGTATTCGATATGCCAAACACAGTAACAACAAAGTCTCCAATGGAGACGTTACTGGGCCCGCTCGAGCAAATTGATGTACTTGGCCATAAACATTAATTCATTCAAATGCTTAACAACCTAAATTGGATGATTACACTTGAATAGGTGTGGCTCAATGCAGGCAGTTTCTATCTTTGTTACCTATAGACCAACATCCAATTATGATGAAGGAGAAATTGAGAAGTTCTACATGGAGCTGGAGAAGTTCTATAAAGAAGACCACACCTACTACAAGATGATTGTCGGTGATTTTAATGCCAAGATAGGACTGAGAAGACCAACTGAAGAACTCCACATCAGGGCCAATAGCCTAGAATGGAACGAACAGGGTGAGAGACTGTCTGAGTTCATCATGTCGACCAAGACCATCCATGGTAACACACAATTCCAGAAAGCCGAATCTAAACATCGGACATGGGAGTCTCCCAGTGGATGGTTCCGCAACAAAATTTACCACATCATATTCAATCGAGAGTCTTGCTTGATCAATGTTGCTGTTGTCCAAAAATTCCAAATGGGATCAGGCCACCATCTCCTTCATGCAAAATTCTACTATGCAGAATGGAGAGAAAGGGCTGCAAAGTTTAAGAAGAGAACTCCCAGAATGACCACGAATTTGGAGCTCTTTGGCACTATTGTGGCAACATGGGAAGAAGCCGTCATGGATAACATTGATGAGGAATAGGATTGACTGGTTCATCACCTCAATGATTGTGCAAATAACACCAAGAGAGAGATAGCCACAAAAGAAACCTGTCTTCAAAAACTCTCTCGAGCTCATTCGCCAACATGACTTGGCACAAGCCTCAAGCAAACCGCACACAAACGTTCGAGCTCGCAAAGCAGTGCAGGGAAGCTAAAAAGGAAGACCTCAAAGAGAAAAGAGCAACAGTGCTGGAAGATGTGGCAGAAGCTGGGAAAAGCATTTGCAACACCAGCCTGTCCTTTGCCAACTACAAGACCAAGATGACTGCCCTCCGACATCCTGATGGACTTATCACATGAACCAGAACAGCAAAGGAGAAGATTATCCATGACTTCTACTTTGATCTCTTCGATAGCCATGTCCACATGCCCACATACCAAATTCAGCAGGATGGATATGTCATTCCCAACATTCTCCCTTCTGAAAACTGACACGCCATTTTGTCTGTAAAGAAGCAAACAACACCCGGCCCAGACAAGGTCAGACCCAAACACCTGAAGAACCTGCCATCAGTATTCATCAATACACTGACTCGGCTCTCACACTCTACCTGTCTGAATGCAAGGTTCCGTCCCAATGGAAAACCAGCAGGAATACTGTACAAGAAGGGAGACATCCATGACATTGGCAACTATCACCCAATCTACCTGTTGTCTGTTGTCTACAAGTTGTTCACTTGGGTCATCTTGAATAGGATTGGCAGAACACTAGATGAAGGACAACTATGTGAGCAACCTGGTTTCTGAAAAGGATTCAGCACGATCGACCATATCCACATGATAACCAAGCTCATTGAGGTTCTCGGGAGTTCAAGATGCAGCTCTGTCTAATGTTCATTGACTTAAAGGCCTTTGATTCTGTTGAGACGGAAGTGGACATCAAAGCCCTAGCCAAACAGGGCATTCAAACTCAATACATCAGGATCCTCCATGAGCTGTATTACGGATTCACTACCAGGATCACAGGAATGTGATCATTGATGTCAAGAGAGAGGTTCAGCTGGGTGATAACATTTCACCAAAACTTTAGTGCCACCCTTGAGAACATCATACAATGACTGGAATGGGAAGGAATGGGAGTGAAGATACACTACACTACCTCCATTTTACTGATGACATCGTTCTAATAACACCAAACATTAACCAAGCAGCACAAACGCTGGCCGACTTTGACCATGAGTGTGGAAAGGTCAGATTACAGCTGAATCTCACAAAGGCAATGTTTATGAGAAACGGTCTCGTTCCTGATGTTCCATTCGCTCTCAACGGGACGAACATCTCCAAATGCAACAGATATGTGTACCTAGGTCTAGAGGTCAACATGACGAATGACCTGGCACCTGAGTTGCACAGGAGAAAGAGAGTGGCTTGGTACGCTTTTAAGAGCATCGAAGAAATAGCTAAGAGGACGAAAACCCTCCGGCTCTGGGCACATCTCTTCAATTCCACTGTTCTTCCTGTATTAACATATGCCTCAGAGACCAGGGCCCTATGAAAACAGGATGAGAACGCTATTCGGGTGTCCCAAAGAGGAATCGAAAGAGCTATGCTTGGAGTATCACGCTTCACTCAAATGAGTGAAAGAACCCAGAGTTCCGACCTTCGTTGACGGTCAAGTGTCAGGGATGCTGTCTCCTTTGCCAAGGCGTAGATAAATCAGATGGGCTGGACACATAATGAGATTTGGAGATGACTGCTGTACTAGTGCCATTACTGACTGGAATCCCCGGGATGTCAAAAGATTGCATGGCCGCCCACCTATGAGATGGTCAGTCTTCTTCGTCAAGACCCTAAACAATTGGTTTGAGGCTAGAACAAGCAGACACCATTGGGCTACACTGGTTCACAACAGGGACAAATGGAGATATTTGGGGGCCTGTTGAGCAAATCGATGAGTAACGGGTTGTCAAGTGATCAAGTGATCGCATTGCTTGCGAACTATCTTATTAGAAAAAAAAAAGAGAAGCTTTCCAATTCATAAAAGAAACATAGTCACATATGGATGAGAAAAGCTGATCTCCTCCACAACAGTAATGTAGAGCCATAAGGGAGTATTGTTAAATTCAAGATCTCTGGACTGAACCCCCACTTCTCACCCACCCCACAATTGTGTGTATCAGTTATGTTGCCTTTGGATCTTTGTTGCTACCTGACTCTATATCTTTAAGTTCTACATATTAGTGAGATCATTCTGCATCTTCTCATTTCATTCTAAAGTTAATCTCTAAATCAGTGGTTCTAAAAATATGATCCTCTTCCTCCCAGGATGGGAGAAGCATACTGAAAGTAGACTATAGACCAAACATGATTGTCACCCATTGCCTCTTTTGCAAACCACAATAACCAATAAGAGAGAGAGAACAAAAAAGAATGCCCTGCCACAGAGGCAGGGTGGGATGGGAGGGATGGGGGGTGGGAGGGATACTGGGACCCGTGGTGGTGGGAAATGGGCACTGGTGGAGGGATGGGTATTTGATCATTGTATAATTGAAACCCAAGCACAAAAATTTGTAAGTCTGCAACTGTATCTCGTGATGTCTCACTAATAAAAATTTAAAAAATAAATTAAAAAATTTTAAAAATATGATCTTCCAAAGTTTCGTTAACCAGTCATCTGTTCTAGGGCACTTGGGTTGTTTCCAGATTTTGGCTATTGTGAACAGTGCTGCAATGAATATATAGGTACAGATGTCATTTCTACTGTGCTTTTTTGCATCCTTGGGATATATTCCCAGAAATGGTATTGTGGGATCATATGGAAGCTCAATTTCTAGTTTTTGAAGGACTGTCCATATTGTTTTCCAGAAAAGCTGCACTAGTGGGCATTCCCATCAACAGTGAAAAAGTGTCCCTTTTCCCCCACATCCACGCCACCACTGGTTGCTTTTGTTCTTTTGAATGTGTGCCAGTCTCTGTGGTGTGAAATGATATCTCATTGTTGTTTCGATTTGCATCTCCCTGATGGCTAGCAATGTGGAGCATTTTTTCTTGTGCCTTTTGGCCATTTGTATTTCTTTTTGAGGAAACTTCTGTTCATTTCTTCTCCCCATTTTTTGATGAGGTTGGAGGTTTTTGAGAGATGAAGTCATGAACTTTGCTTATAAATGGATAGACATGGAGAGTATCATGCTAAGTGAAATGAGTCAGAAAGAGAGGGGCAGACATAGGACTGCACTCATTTGTGGAGTACAAAACAACATAACATGAGGCTAACAACTAAGGATAGTAGATACATGGGACAGGTAGATTGCTCCATTTCTGGAAGCCTGCCTCATGAGCAAAGGGGAGAAGGCAGCTGGATTAAAGTGATCACTAAGAAAAATATGGCTGGAGGAATAGGTTGGGATGGAAGATGTGTACAGAAAGTAGATAAAGGACCAAACATGATAACCTCTCAGGGTCTGTATTGCAAACCATCATGCACAAAAGTAGTGAGATTATGGGGAATATTGTCTGCCATGGAGGCAGGGGGAGAGTGGGAAAAGGGGATATACCGGGGATATTGGTGGTGGGGAATGTGTACTGGTGGAGGGATAGGTGTTTGATCATTGTGTCATTGTAACCCAAACATGAAAGCTTGTAACTATCTCACCGTGATTCAATAATATTTAAAAAAATGGTCCTCCAACACCAGAGGACTTTCTGAGAGACACTTTCAAGGGTCCCCAAGTTCAAAACTATTTGATAACAGCAAAATTGCACTCAATTTTTTGCTGAAGGCATTTTTACTAAATATTGAAAAGAATGGTGGGTGACTGCTATGATTTAACATCACTGAAATCATACCAGGGGATACTGAGTACAAGATTGTCAGGCACAAACTACTGAACATTATTTGTTTCATTAAATACTGATCCTGAGTAGATTTGTATAAGATGAAATGGGAAGAATGAAAAAATTAAAAAAAATGCTCGTTTGAAATAGAATGGTAATGTTAATATGAAAACTTTGAATTGTGAGCTAAGCTAGCTGCATATTTTTTCATAGAAAATACATTTTTTCATAGAAAAATATTTCATTTGAGAGAATGACCACGGGAAAAATTTGAAATGATGTTGGTGAACATTTCTCTCCATTATTTGGGGTGGTATGGAATCTCTTCAGCAATGGAATATTCAGTCTGGCTGTGTTCAGGCAGAAAATGTGATGCTCCAGGTTTCTGCTAGGGCTCCCAGAACTACACTCAGCAGTTTTGGGGGACCCACGTGGAATTGGGGATCAAATTCTACATCTTGCACATATGCCTATATTGTCCTTTACTACCTGATCTATTTAACAGCTTCACAAAAGATTTTCTCCTGAGGAAAATAACCGAATAAATTAAGATAGATTCTTCAGGTAAACTGTAATGATACTCATTTTCAATGGTACACATTGCATTTTTACCAAAAGCTTCAAGGTTTGAGAAACATATCTTATACTATGAGCTTGACTCCAACAAATAAAGAATTTTTGATGAAATTAGTGATAATAGTAATTAATGATGGTTTTAATATGTTTAAGCATTTGGAAGATCTTCTTAAGTCAGTGAAATAATATTTTCCAAATGACCCAATACTTAGTTGTTGCAAAATCACACCTGGGTAGAAAATCCATTTAAACTCTGAGACAGATCAAAGGATTTTAATGTAACAGATATGATTTCATACTTCAAGATGTAACTAACTTTAAGAAACTACCATTTCTTTGGATGTTGCTTCAAAGAAAATATCTAAATTATCTGAAAATTTATCTATTAAAATATTTCTCTTTTCCAATTATGTATCTTCATGTGGTTGGAGTCTCTCCATCTATTTCAATCTAACTTGCATAGTCCAACCAATTGAATGTAAAAGCAAATATAATTCAGTTATTTTCATTAAGCTGATTTTAAAGACATTTGCATAATATAAAAGCAATGAGACACTTTTTAAGACACCAAAAACATTTTTTGATGAAAGTTATTCATGTTAACAGGTAATTAAATTATTATTAGATTTTTGTAGATGACTAAATAAAAATTTACATATATAATTTAAAGTTCTAATATGCAAAATATCAACATATAAACCATATAATTAAAGTTGATTAACTTTTGTGTAAAGGGGTCCTGAGACAAGAGACTTGAAAAGCAGCATCAGTGCCTGAGTTTTGGAATTTCTGCTTCTAAACATAGTCTTCCTCAAAGATCGCATCCAATTCTCTGGCTTTGAATACCATCTTCACTTTGGTAGCTCACATATTCAACTACTCAACCCTGGCTTTACTCTTTAACTCTAACACAAACTCTTACTTAGCTCCTAGCATTAGGCTCCTAACATAGGTTTCTAGAATTAATCTTATACCAAACTAAGTAATCTAATACCAAACTCTCGATGTTCCCCTTTCAACCTGTTCTTTCCCACTCTTCCCAATCACAGACCCTGACACCTGAGTTTCTAATCACTATGACAAAAATCTGAGCTGTGCCTTGACTTCTCCTGGGTCACACAGAAAGTCCAGCTTAACAGAAATTCTTGTCAACACTGCCCTCAAATTATATCCCACATCTAAGCGGTTCTCTGCTGTTCTCACTTTTGTCAGAAACAGCAGCCTTCTTACACTCTTTCATCATCTTCTACATGGATTATCTCAAGTCATTTTTTAACAGATCTCTCTTTCTACACACTTACTTCCCTCAACTATTCAGGAGAGGCTGGGTTATACTTCAGCAACAACCATTGCCAAAGTCTTGGGCTTTCAAATAGTTCATATTATTTTATATGAATGATATTCTACTATATCTTATGTTACATTATATTATACTATGTCATGTTTTATAATTTGACCCTATATTTTTCAATGATAAAAAGTAAACTACATTTGCTATATTATTCATGCAAAAGAAGTGTACTTCTGATTACCTACTAGTTGATTCTATCATGTATTTTTTTCTTATATTTCTTTTCTTTATAAAGAATCACCATGAGGTATAGTTACAGACTTACAAACTTTCATGCTTACATTTCAGTCATACAATGATCGAGTACCTATCCCTCCACCAGTTCCCATTCTCCACCACCAATGTTCCCAGTATCTCTCCCACCACCCTCACTCCACCCACCCCCACCTCTATGGAAGGCGCATTCCCTTTTACTCTTTCTCTCCTTTTGGGTGTTGTGGTTTGCAATACAGGTATTAAGTGGCCATCATGTTCGGTCTATAGTCTATTTTCAGCACACATCTCCCATCCTGAGCAGGCACACCAAGCATCCTTTACTTGGTGGTCCCTATATTATATTATGACATATAATATAATATATGTATGTACATATAATTTATTATATTATATCATATATCATATTATAGTCTACTAGGTCATGCCATATCATTTGTTTCCACGATATATTATAATGTAAATATACACATAATTTATAAGTATCAGAATAGATGTAGATCTTGGTGAGAATAGACACACACCTAATCAAGCTTATCTTTTCCATCTCAACAATGTGAGGATTCTCTTTCTTGTCTCATTCTGAGATCTGATAGTAGGTACTCTCTCGGAAGTTACTAATATTAATGGAAAAAGAGAAGGCAACCTGTAGTAGATTCCTCAATAGCCATTAAACTCTCTAGCAGAAAAGTGACAAGCAAGACTTTCATTCACAAATCACTGTCGATGTGATGCTCCCCAGCCACGTGGAAACCAGAGGGAACCATCCTTGCTTGTGCCCAAAAGGTAGAACCATCAGAGTTTGTTCAATAGTATGAGAAGAAAAAGTTACCATTTTAAACTCAAGAAAAGAGAGATTGGTTGTTCTTTGACCTTAAACAAGAATATTCAAGTGCTTTTAAATATCTCCTAGTAAATTAGTTAGTTCACTGTGAACTATTTGTTTTCCTAAGAAGGGCACTATCTTTTGGATAGATAGCTTACAAACAATCTTAAGACTGAATAGATTCTTAAAATGTGTGTCGTGCTGCGTAAATGTGGCAAAAAAAAACTAAAAAAAGAGCAATGTTATAATTTTTTTCAGAATTTGTACTTAAAGATTTTTCAATATCATGACAATTACATAATACCTCAATATCATACGTAATGTGTTATTAGCCTCATGTTTCTTCAGCTTTATTTGGGGAAGCAACACAGAAATTTCACCCCTTGTTATAGATTTTTTTCATAATATTTTTTCTTCTTATATTTATTTATTGAATCACTGTGGGAAACGTTACTAAGCTTTCAGGTTTAAGTCTCGGTCATACAATGATCAAACACCTTTCCCTTCACCAGTACTCATTTTTCACCATCAAGAACCCCAGTATACCCCCCCACCCCTCCCAATACCTGTGAGGCAGATGATTTCTACTTAACTCTTCTCTACATTGATTACATTTATTATTTTGACAAAAGATGCACCATTATTGTTTATAATTCCACCCCCAACAATCAGAATTGCTGAAAAGGCATTGTGAAATACTTTGTTTTCTATAACTGGTTATGAGAATCATATTATGTCACGCGGCCACTATTTTGGATTTCTGCAAAGAGCCAGATAATTATGAGATTGGTTTCTGTGTGTCTGGTGTTATGGCCGTGCCAAAGAGCCACTTGTGGGGGGCAACTTGTTACCTCGGTAGAGCGTGAAGGATGAGCCGGTACTGCTCCTCTTCCCATGAGACTGCAGTTGCCCTGTCACCGCCGGCTCATACCTGGCTTTCCAAGAAGCTCTGAGCTGGCGGCCACCTTACATGCGTTCCAGATGCATTTCTGCCAAAAGCCGCTGGGTTTTGAGATTTGTTTCTGAGTCTCCGGGATCATGACCATTAATCAGCTTGATCAGGAGCCAGAGAGGCCGTTTGTAGGCAGCGATTCGAGGTCTTGTTGGGATAGGGAGAAAAGGGTCGGCTCCACCTCCATCTAGTGAGGCCCCATGTGTCTCGTCACTGCAGGCCCAAACCTGGCTATCTAGTGGCCTCTGGAGGATGGTGGTCACCAGACCACCAGGGGGAACAGGTCAAGGCACGAAACCTATTCCCACCTGGAGTGGCCCAGCGCCAGTAACCTACTGCAGGAACAGGATGCATATCTGCCAAAAGCCTTTGGGTTCCGAGATTCGTTTCTGAGTCTCTGGGATCATGGCCATTAAGCAATTCGATCAGGAACCAGAGAGATCATGCCTCCAATTATATAGCTGAGCCAGAGGTGGTTTGTGGGTGTGTCTCCCACATACCTAACTTTTGGCCGTTTACTTTCTTGGTAAACTTTGCCCCGTGTTTTTGGGTCTGGCCAAAGGCACAGCAGCAATTTTGGGGTATCTGTAAGTCTGACGTTGTCATCAGGCTGCTGATGCACTCACACCACAGATACTGATTGACCTGCTGGTGGCACCATACCCCCCAGTAAGAGATCTTTAATGGTCTTCAGTGAGTGTATTATCTGTACAATCATCAGAGCCATACTCTTTAGAACACCAGTATGACCCTGTGAAATGGTTCCACATTTCCGCCTACAGACACTCTCTAATTATTCCCAATCCCTAGGCTGTTACTAGGTTCTGGCTTCATAATATTACTTTTACTGGGAAGTGAGAATTCTTGGCATTCCCTATGCATACAAAAACAAAATAATGGATTCTGAGATCTCAAAGGAACAGTAAAATAGCTGTCCCCAGTACCAAGTCAGGACAAAATAAAGAGAAGCAGACTTCTTGGACCTAAAATTATATCTAGAATTTTATAAGAAGATAATTTTAGTTCCATGTAAAACCTAACCCCTTAAAGAAGCATTTGTTTTTATTTCAAGCAAATCTAAAATGTAAGTATGTCTGAAATTAGTGTTCTCTTCACTTAAAAAATAAGCTCTCTCCTTCCACTTCCTGGTGATGACCAGGGTGATGTATAAAGAGGCTTCTGTGATACACTTGGTTGGTGTGTCTGTATACTTGAGCATGGTGCAATGGAGTGCAATGCAATTTTTGTTGTGGTCTTGGGCATCTCAAATAGCAGTACCAGCAGGATCATACAAACTCTGTCTCCTGCATGGGAGGCAGGTGCTGTGTCACTGAGCTATCCCACTGGACTACCCCACTGGACTCCATCTTCAACTTTTCACATCTTTTGTCTAATATCCAAAGTTATTATTTCATGAAGGTTTTGGAAGTAGGAAACTTGTCAAGTAGGAGAATAGCCATCATCTCTCAAGAAATTCATAGGTACTGCCAACCAGAATCTCAACATGATTCATTTCCAAGAAAACAAAGTATATGGATGTAGTGAAAGATCGCCATCTTTGATTAGACTGTATTCCACATCATTCTGAGTGTAGCTCTGAAAAGATTCCTTTCAGAATAAAGAACTCTGGATTTCAGCTAACTGAAAGGTGAACTATTTATTTGTTACTATAAAAGATATGCTTTTATAATATAGATGCAGAGATTATAATATAGTCGATCAGGTGGATAATCGCTGCAGTAGTATAAAGAAAACAGCCACAGAAAATGTCAACTGTTTTTGTCATATGCCAATATACTTTAGGGAACATGGACTTGGTGAAAGAGAAATAGAAAGAGGAAAGCTGTACAAAATTCTTTAAAATAAATTTAGAGTAATACTTAGGATGATTGGCAATTATTGATAATTGTAAAATCAACTTATTCAAATTGAGAAAAAAAAAGAAGGCTCAAATTTTTGGGTGAAGAGTTAGTCAATGGATTTCTAGTGTCGTGTATTTTAGCACCTTATTTTAGTAGTGAATTTCCTATTATTCCCTCATTTTCTTTTTTTAGAAGAAATGAGACTTTTTAGAGGTAATTACACTTTTGTATCACAAAATTAAATAGCCAATGATGAGTAACTTTCCATCAAATGACAGAAGTCATGGAGTTTATGTCTACACGCTCACCACACATGTGACAGTCAATGAAGACATTCAACTAAGATCAGTGTCTTCTTTCTGAAAGCTGATACATTCATGGTGAGCTAGTGCCAAGACAAATGCAAGCAGAACTATAGCCTGGAAATACTTAAACATATTATTTGAATTCTCAGAAGTATCATTTTTACTTAAGTAAACATTGGCATGCAAAGCCAATAGTCTGAGTAATCCGGTCTTGAAGTGTAACTTTATTTGTTATGGGGATTTGCTCAGGGAAGAGAAGGGGAAAGAAATAAGCCCAACCCTTCTTCTTCTAGTGCAAAGAGAAAATAGTTGTTTCTGCAACACTGGAGACATTATTCGAGGCCATGTAAGTGACACTGCCTCAAGCTACTTTAACATTTCACAACTAAAAATTGATTTAATTGTTTTTAGTGAAATGCTTCATCGGCACAGGCACTCAGGATGATGACTTCCCTCTTATTAGCAAATGACTACTGAGCTCTCCTAATGAGAAGGCCTGGCTGCCACCAAGGAGATTGGTCAGTGCCCTCTTAACCAAAAGACAGCATGTCTCTTGATTCTGTGACCAATCTCCTTTCTTGAAGGAGAAGTAGCTACTACACAATTTAACATTCAACTGTTACCCACTTGGAAACCTTATTTGAAGAGTCCTATTGGACCTTTGTGATGGTAGGTGAGATTGTTGATGAAGGCATTTATCTTTATGCACCCTGGTTTACAATTTACTGGTAAGATTTCTTGCATACAGGTTTCCAATACTTCCTCTATGTCTACTTCCCTCCACTACCATTGTCCCAGTTCTTCAACCCCTATCCTACTCACTAGGGTAAATTCAGTTCTATAGACCAATTCTCAGGTTTGGTTGCCTTGGGGAATTTGTTATTCCACCATTGTTATATGGCAAACTGAGAGAGATTATTTTGCATCAGTCCTTCTAACTGACTTCAGTCAGCATGATTATCCCCAGTTCCACCTATGTGGCAGCAAATGGTATGATTTTGTCTTTTCTTATAGCCTAATAGTATTCCATTGTGTATCTATATTGTTTTTTCTTGGGATAAACTTGCAATATAAGAAAACCCTGTAGTCTCATCACTGGAAAAAGTGGATACCTCTGGGTAGAGATGACTTTGTCCAGTTATCTCTTCTTAGACTGTTGGATGGTTTCCAGAGTTTGACTGCTATGAAGAGTGCTACGATGAGCATAGGAATGCAGATGTCTTTTCAGAATAGAGTTTTTTGGTGCTTGGGGTAGATACCAAGATGTGGAATTGCTGGGTCGTTTGGAAGTTCATTTCTTAGTTTTCTGAAAAATGTTTGTATTACAATAAGACCCATAGAGAAATCACTGGCCCAGGATGTCTACATAGAAAGCACCCCTTCCCTATGCCACCAGGATGCTTTATTGCTATCTCTGTCCATATGGATTGGCGGACTCACTACCTTTCAGGAGTTTTCACCTCCATGTCCCCAGTGTCACTCTCTTACTCTTCTGGGCTGCTCCAGTGTGAGAATAGGAGACAGATTGCTTTCTGTTACAGATGGACTTGAAAGCAATCCTGAAAACATTATAAACCATATCTTGAACAATACTTCAAGCACTATTTGCTTGGAATAGCCCACCTTGGAATAACCGTTCTCAATTTTGCTACCTGGGTATCTTTCTAACACTAACAACTCTTTGTTGGCCTGATTTTCTTGTTTGTTTTTCCTGATTTCTTCAACCCTTCAATATCTCAGCTCCCATCACTGGGCCTTTTCTCTTTGCTCTCTGTAGTTTATCTACATTTCTTTTCCCAATTCATGGTTTTTGGTTCTCTCTCTGTGAAGGAGGATCTTTTATTGATCTTAAAGCCACCTTCCATCTAAAACTATAAATCACTCTACAACAAGGCATAATTGAATTATTTTTATTAAGAATTTTCTTTAAAAGAGTCTAAAGTTATCAGGTAGAGTAAGGGTGCTAGCCTTATACATGACTGACCCAGATTCAATTCCCAGCACCCTACATGGTCCCCTGAGTCTTGCCTGGATCAATGCTTGAGAGCAGAGCCAGAAGTAAGCCAGAAGTAAGCACTTCTGGTTGAGGCACCAAAACAAACAAAAAACAAGCAAACAAAATTTTTCTTCAAAAGAAATCTCAACATGTTAAGAAATCTGGTTACATATCAGTCTGATTCTTTTAAACCCAATAAAATACCTATTTTTGCATACTTTATTTCATAAACATACTTATGCCAGCATGAGAAAACTCCATATTCTACTACTAGAACTATCCATTTGGAAATATCTTTGAAATTAAAAAGTAGATAAGTTAGTATGCCTTGTTCTTGGTGAATAAAAATTGACTCCTGGTCATAAGTACGTTCCTTTATTCTGTTCACATAAGATCTTCTCAATACTTCATTACTTCTTGTCTAAAATCGACATAAAATTTGTTAGCCTTTTCTTGCAAAACTTTTCATTAGCCAATCAATAACTGACATTTTTGAAATACCTAGTACTCCTTAAAGATCATTTGAAGTTACTCTGAATATATTAAACTTAATTTGTTAATATTTATTAATAGATATTACATTTGGGCCAGAGCCATAGCATAGCAGGTAGGGCATTTGCCTTGCATGCGGCCAACCTGGGTTCTATTTCTCCGCCCCTCTCGGAGAGCTCAGCAAGCTACCTAGAGTATCTCGCCCGCATGGCAAAGCCCAGGAAGCTCCCCATGACATGTTATGGCAGAAACAGTAAAAACAAGTCTCACAATTTTTGTGAGACATTACTGGTGCCCACTAGAGCAAATCGATGAACAATGGGAGGACAGTGCTACAGTGCTACATTTGTTTGAAAGTAGACCAGTTTTATTATTTGGGGTTTTTGGAGAGCCCGGCAAGCTACCGAGAGTATTCGATATGCCAGACACAGTAACAACAAAGTCTCCAATGGAGACGTTACTGGGCCTGCTCGAGTAAATCGACGATCAACGGGAGGGCCTTTACCTTTACCTTTACCTTTATGAATACTTGGTAAGCTAAGAGCCATTACAAGCGATGCCTGAATCTCAGTGCCTTAGTATAACCAACACTAGTTTTTCAGACATGCCAATTACAATGTGTATGTGTATTATCAGGCATCTCTGCTATAGCTCGTTCTTCCCAAGATGAGGAGAGGATTAGTTTCTTCCACCCAGCAATCTCCTGTGTCCTTCAGATCTCAAACTCTCTCTCTGAGAGATCTTGCCCTGACTTTTAGTTCAGAGAGGAAGGAGGCAGCTGCAGAACCAGGGAGCCAGATTCAAACACCTGGCAACACTTTCACCACTTTAAATTGTCCAGGCTTGGGGCCAGAACTGTGCAGCATATTCTTTCTTAATCCCAGAAACAGACTATGGAAGGGTGACACACAGCTATCATGGATTCTGACATGTCAGTCTCTGACAATTCTACCTCTGATCATTAAAGACCAATTTTATGAAAAATAAATAAATAAATAGTTACACTTTTGCTAAGGGACTACAATCTGACTCTTCATTTAGAGATCTCTAAAGGAATTTGGAAAAAATATACAGTTTTTCACATGTTTGAGTTTCTGTGTATTCTGAGTATTGCCCTTTCTGATTCAATTGCTCTAGGGCATTGCCTTCCTTAGAAATGTTTGTGTCCTTCTGATGTCTTTCTGAATGGGTACTCTTGGAATCTGGGTTTTCTAGGCAAGTAGGAGGACTCTCCTGTATTTGACTAAGTTTCATTCAATCAACTACCTATGACCAAAGAGATTTTCACAAGATCACACTCACTTCCACATTGCAAAAAATAAAAAATAAAAATAAACCTTCGTTTACGAAGCTTTTCTGATTTTTAGTCTTACAATGTTCTAACACCCGTCCCTCTACCATTGTACATTTCCCACCACCAATATCCACCATATCCTTCCTGCCACCATCCCCCTCCAGCCTACCTCTATGGTAGCCACTTTTCACTTTTCTTCTCTCTCTGTTCTCTTTCTTCTCTCTCTCTCTCTCTCTATCCTATGATGTGTGCCAGTCTCACAGGAGAGGTGAGAGCTCATAGGCATTTTCATTTGACACTAGTATATTAAAAATTAAAAGTATATTTTATAAGCCCATATCTATCTCTATATGACACTGAGAATAGTAGTATTGTAATGACTGCTTTGAAACCAAGATGTTACTCAGAAGAAGAGGAGCAGCCCTGAAATTTCTGCCTTCCTTTGTTTTCCCAGGTGTTAGCAATCCCTCCCAGCTTACCTGGTTCTGTGTTTACTCCATCCCTTAGATCATTAATAATGACAGTAAATAAAGCCCAACCTAGGAAACTCGTTCCTTTAATCTGACAGCGACTCAAGAAGTAGTCACACCTCAAAATGAAGAAATACCTGCAGCTAGAACTCCCTATTTCCCATCTACTAAATGAGCTCTTTAGCAATAAAATGAATTTGGATTTAAATGCTAGGGAGGAGGCCTGGCAAAGCAACCCCAGTTGCACCCCCACAGCCCTGGGCTCTGTCTCACACAGTTTGCATGTCCCTCCCCTAGCACCGCTGCCTTCATAGCCCATCTTGATGGCTTGGAGAAGAGCACGAGAGGCACAGAGGCAGATGTGCAGATGGAGCTGAGACTGAGAGCTGCAGGAGAACTGCTGCTTGGCACATCATCCCTGAGCTACTCGGTAACCCCCTGAAACTTCTCCAACTCTTCCATCCACAAAAGTGCTCCCTCTAGTCACAATGACTCCCTGGCAGGGAGCAGAAAATGGTTCTGTGTGGCATGATTGGGTTTGTGTCTGTCTTTGCCTCAACTCTCAACCAGACAAAATAATCTGAGCAATGCCATCCTTTGGAAGTTTCAGGTCCAAGTAGAAAGAGTCT
This sequence comes from Sorex fumeus, assembly GCF_029834395.1. Taxonomy (NCBI): domain Eukaryota; kingdom Metazoa; phylum Chordata; class Mammalia; order Eulipotyphla; family Soricidae; genus Sorex; species Sorex fumeus. Next base: position 8,883,891 of record NW_026606083.1, on the reverse strand, counting down.
TCTCTGTTCTGGGCCCCAGCCAAGCACGATTCTACAAAGACGAGTCCATTTATTTCTTCTAACAGTAACTCCATGCATAGAAGGTGCTGAATTTCAGCCTGCACATAGTAAATGCTCAATAAATATTTATTAAAGTAAGTAATCTGTCTTAAACTATACCAAGGGTAACAGACATTTCTTAAAAATCTCTGGCATATGGGAGGATTCTTTCTGCATGCATAGTAAACATAATACATATGTATTGTAATGTAGCACTGTCCTCCCATTGTTCATAGATTTGTTCAAGCAGGCCCAGTACCGCCTCCATTGTGAGACTTGTTGCCACCGTGTTTGGCATATCGAATACATCAGGGGTAACTTGCCAGGCTTTGCTGTGCGGGTGAGATACTCTCAGTAACTTGCCAGGCTTCCCAAGAGGGACGGAGGAATCGAACCTGGGCTGACCAGGTTGGCCACGTGCAAGACAAATGCCTTACCCACTGTGCTATCGCTCCAGCCCATATTTATTGTGATAGCTAAGAATAAATGAGTCTCCCTTTAGCTGCACTATATAGTATCAGAGATATTCCTAAAAAGTCTTGCTGCGTGGACGTCTCCTTTAGTTTCAGGATTAATGAAGGTTTGACCAAGTTTTCTTTTCTTCTTTTGTCATATCTTTCAATGATCATGTGAGGGGAAAGTGAATGTAGGCTCCCAGCATTCCAAAATATTTCATCAAACCTTTTTATCCTCGTGCTAGTGAATACCTTAAGAGCAAGACAATCTTAATCTGAAAGTAGAGAAGCCTTGACTAGCTTTCTCTTCCCTTAAACCGATGTGCTTCTTCCATTAACGCAGGGGCACCTCTTTAACTTCCTGCTTTCTGAAGACCGCTGAAGTCACAGACCTCTCAGAACATTACATTTCAGGGCCTCTGGAGCTGAGTGGATTTGAGTGCGTGCCCTCCCTCTCACAACTGCATCAGGGACTAAGAAACATCCTTGCCAGCCACACACACCCCGGGGGGTTCCTTGCAGGAGCCCCTCTCAAAGGCCAGCGTTTCATTTTAGGAAGTAACAGCTCAAGAGCTCTGCCACCGGTTGCAGCTGCAAAATAAACTCACTCCATGTGCTCCGAGGAAATTTTAGTTAGATTGAATTTGGTGACAGGTGAAATAATTGAAGTTGAAGTTGTCTGGGGTTCCAGATGGCAGGTACTGCCGCTATGCTGTTATACAACTGTCATCGAATCTTCTATCATTATTTCCCAGACTGCTAAGCCAGCTTGAGGATAGGTCCAAGGTGGGGAGAAGGGTTCATACTCCTGTTCCCTTGTAACCAACTCCTTGGCTCACTAAAGTTAGACGAGGCTTGCCCCAAACTCTGTAAAACCTTAAGTTGAAGACAGATTATTTGCTCAGTGATTCCTTGAGTGAGAAAAAAAGAAAAAAAAAACTAGGCACACTGGCTTCTAAAATTTTAATGTATGATTATTTTATTGGAACAGATTTAAAGGATTAGGGAAATAATTTCTTAAATATGTATTTATTATTGTGAGTTTGTTTCTTCAAATATTCCATTTTTTTCTAAGTGCAGTTGTGCTTTCTCCAAATCTAAATCTAGTTGAAAGTGCACATGAGTTATGTGATTTTGGTGTCAGAATAATCACAATAAAATATATAGAAAAACCCTTAAGAAGCATCAGAATTATAACAGTTTCCTAAATTTTATCTTTTTTTTTAGGGGGTAGGCTTGTGAAAGCCCAGCAGTGTTCAGGATTTGCTCCTGACTTTGTGCTCAGAAATTACTCCTGGGAGAGCTCAGGGAACCATATTTGATGCCTGGGATCGAACCGGAGTCTGCAGCATGCAAGATAAGCACTTTCTCTGTTGTGCTAACTCGCCAGCCCCTTTATTTTCTCTTGAATGAAGATTTCTTTCCAAATCGCCTCTCTCTTATTTTTAGAAAACTTCAAATTTCACTTGATGACAATTCTTCTTTTACCAAGACTTTATTTTCATACATAAAATTCTGGTTAATTTCTGGCAAAATTAGGTTGGCAATGTAGCATTCTGAAATTTGAGTGATATATTTCCATTATCAAAACTAGGCATAAAACCAGCATCAGAGATTGATTCCAGATATATCCTGTTACACTTGAGAGATACTCTACGCAAAAACAGTGCATATATAATTATAAACTTTAATCAGTGTGGTATGTGAGTACTTTGTGGGAAGGATACAAAGCTATTAAATATTAAACTCATAGAGCTATTATATTCTAATCAAAATTGTTCTACTCTGATTAATATTCTGGATATTAAATATTAATAAAAATAAAATAATGAAGATATATTCAACATCAAATCAAATATTGAATTGAGCAATAATGCAGTGGGTATGTTTCTTGTCTGGCATGATGTGGCAGATCCCAGGTACTGGTCCCCTGAGCCCAGCGGGAGTGATCTCTGAGTACAGTCAGGAGTAAGCCCTGAACACCATGAGGTATGCCACCCCTCAAAAACATTATTCAAAAAAAATATTGATTTCGTGCTGTGTTCTATTGCTTAAATGCATATTTTATTACTATGATTAATGTTGCTGCTACTGTTGTTATTATTTGGGTGTCCTCCTAAGTAGTGCTAAGAGTTAAATGCAATTTTATTACTATTATTATTATTATTACAGTTGTTGTTATTATTTGGGTGTCCTCCTAAGTAGTACTTTGAGTTCTCAGGAACCTTTCTCAAAGATTCTTTGACAGCCAGGCAGTTTGGTTGATAATGAGGGTCCAAGGATGAGATGCTTCTTGGGTCCTTGGTAAAGGGAAGAGTCAGGGTTACCCTGATGGACCTCAGACCCCTCCAGGGCCACTCCAGTCATGCTGAGGGTGTGGGGGTGGGTGGTACAGGAGATGGAACCAGAGAGCACGAACGTGTTCTAAAACCTGTGCAAGATCCCCAGCCCGTAGATGTTCCATTTAAAAGGTATCACTGGGATGGTGACTGGAAAACAGGAAGACCAAGGCTAGGAGGGCTCTTGGAGGGATGGGTTTTCAATCACAGTATAACTGAAACCCAAGCACAAAAATTTGTAAGTCTACAACTGTACTTCATGGTGTTTCACTAATAAAAATGTAAGGAAAAAAAATAAAATAATAGAACTAAAGTGTACATATGGTCATGCCCTTCCAAACTCTCCATCACTGGGTTCATGGAAGAAAGACTGAGTGCCAACCAGTGATGCAATTCCAGCAAACCTGGTATCTGCAAGATGGGGGTCCTCAGTTGGACACTATGGAGACATTTCCAGTAATGAGTCAGTGCCTAGGCATTAACCTCCCCAAACAGGGAGTATACCCCAGTCTGATGGGGTCCCGGGAACTGCTGAGTGGATTAAAGAAAAATGCAAGAAACTTTGAAACTATTTTGTCCCCTGAAGGTAGTTTTTGTCACAATTCCTGTAATTGGAATTTTCAATGGCTGTTAAAGAATCATTAAAAAGCCGTTTCTTCATCAATTAGAATCTTGCTGCCAGATTGTATGACATTTCATGAACCAGCTTTCATTTGTTAGACATTGTTCCCAGAGGTGAGATGAGATTACAGCGACCGTGGGCTAGTTGAGAGATGAATTTTACACTCGCTGCCCACGCTCCCTTTTCTAGTAATTCGAATATAACGGCCGTGATCTTGATTAGTTAATCTTTCGACATCAGCATTTTCAGATGGTACTTCATGAAATTTTCACTACAATTAAAAATGCAATTAAAATGGATTATCTAAATCAAAGTCAATCTTTAATTACCGCACACTATCTAGATCCTTATTTCATGATAGGACAGATAAAATTCTGACAATGGTGGCACTAATGCCTTCATTATTAAAAACATAATAATACCAGTCTTTTAGGCTCATCTCATTCTCTATCAGTTCTTTTCTTTAGGTTGTCATTGAGAAGCTTACTTCCTTTAAAATTAATGCCTATTTAGATCCAGGGATGGTCTCGGTATACATCATCTAAGAAAGTCAAATCATACTAAGTTCATCTAATGAATCCAAGTTCTTTCATGTAAAAGGAATGAGTGCCTCACCACTAAAGTTTCTCGAGTTCTTCCTTCCCTACCACCATATTATCAGCTGTTGCAAAGGTTAAGAAAAAAATGAAAAATAAATGAATCCTTAGTAATTGACTATCACACCAAATCTCTACTTTTCAATTTTTACATTTCTTTTTCAAACTGTACCGATTTGAATGCACTATTTCGCATGCCTATTTTGACCTCTCATTTTGTGTTAATACGGGGTAGTGAAGTGATAACACAGGAAAATCACTGGGTCCCATTTCCGTGCTCAGTATCATATGTTTGTAATCTAGTAGCAAAAAGTTCCCTTTGTTTACTCATTTGTAAAATGAATATAAAAAAGTGTATAGCTCGGGGCATTGTTGTAAATCTAAGAAGCAATTTATATTATGTTCAGGTTACATAGTATGTATTCAAGAAAGAGCGATTATTTTTATTATATCATGCCTGTAGTCTATGTTCCTACACAAACTTTATGAGTGTCAGGATAACATCTCAGTCTTGGAGTCTTTAAGTATTATACAATAAAAAAAAAAATCTTACCATTGGACTCGGAGTTTGATTATGTGGATATTTTTCTAATCTCTCAATATTTGCATATATAATGATGTTTACCAACTTTTATAGAGCATCTAAATAATATCTGATGTTAGGTGTATGTAATCCTGAAATGTCTTCATTAAACACTTAGGAGTTTTATGACATTAAATACTCTATAGAATCAATTAAACAAGAAGAACCTTTATCTCCAGGCAACTTAAATACCAAACATTGATACAAACTGAGTTGTTATAAAAGTTCAAAACAGACCATCAACACACATGTTCAATGTTATTGCTGCTTTTAATAATACTGAACACTTTTAAAGAGCAAGAGAAATCATCTCTAGACCTACCTATGGGTGGAAACCCTATTTTTTCCATGACACAGAAAAGATTTACTTAGCAATATGGAAATTCTGAACCATCGTATTACACTGAAGGCAGAAAAAGTCATAAACTTGTGGGCGGTATAACAAGTAAGAGCTAAATGAAAAAGTTTTAATAAATAAAGCCTAGTAGTATTGTGGGAGGACTGGTTTGGTGCTGCATGGTGCTATGATGACATAACAATGAAAGGTGCAGATACTGACATTGCAGAGACCAAGTAAGATCTGAAGAACTTTTGACGGTGAAGCTAAAATAATGGTGAGGATATAACCATGGTGAAATGACACAATCTGCAAAATAACCTTGATCTAGTCCAAGTTTATATCAGTGAATTTATGGCTTGTTTTATCTGGAAAGAATAGTAAATACATGTCTTCTTCATATTGCAATTCTCCATAAATATCTTCAAGTTGAGTTGAAGGAATGTTTATTGCATCGTTGTTCTTTTATTGTGAAATGAAAAAAAATTCCCTGTGGATTATTGCCTTCTGTCCTATGATGAAACCTAAAAGTAGCAAACAGCTCTTTCAAAACATCTTTCAAAACACAGATTGACATTTTTGTCCTCCTACTTAATGTGGAAATTAAATATTATTAAAATAAAAGTCAGGTTTATTCTAGAATGCCAAAAAATTCTTGTATTAACACCAGCTTCAATACTGGGTTTTTTAACATTTTAGAGACAATGATGTTTTGTTAGAAGAATACCAAGAACAACAGGACTTTTGAGTTTGAAAGTAACACATGACAACTAAAAATAAGGAAGACTACTTTTAAAATGTAGGTGGCATTCACAAAGAAAAGTATTACAAAATAATCCCTTTTGGTTTGGAAGGAGACAAGGGAACCCTCTGTACACTATTGGTGTAAAATAAAGGAGTAAAACCACTATGGAAAGCAGCATGAAAATTCCTCTAAATATTAAGAAAGAAGTCCATGGCATCATACAATCCACTTGTCTCCCGCTGGATATTTATCCAAAGAATATTAAATAATTAACTTGAAAAGATATCCACATGGCTCTTTACATTGCAGCATTACTCACAAGAGTTAGAAGAGATAATCACATAACAGATGAGTGGTGTAAGGATAAGATAAAAATGGAGATGCAGACACAGTGACCAGTGATCTATGTATTTAATAAAAATATTTAAATAAACATGGGAACATTAGTGGTGGGCATGATAACAATTGGGCACATATGATTTATATGGAATAAATTAGAAAAAATATGAAAGCCTGCCATTTCAGCAATATGGATAGAATTATTATTATACTTGGTAAATTTTAAGGAGTAAGTCAGATGGAGAAAGAAAACTACTGCAGGATTTTACACATATTTGGAAGGTTTAAAAAAAATAATTACCAAAACAAACAAACAGACAGAAAAAAACCACTTCTTAGACCTCAAGAACAGAATAGTAGTGACCAGAGGGAAGGTTGGGTAAAAGTAGCCAACTGTACAATGTGAATGGGAACGGAGCTTCTTCATCACTTATGCTGTGACAATAATAAAAACTGTTCTCAGTGTTCCCTTGATATGTTGTGACACTCTTTCCTACAGAGAACCCCTCCATCAACATCCCAAATTGGAAGTGACTATAAAAAGTATTGTTCTGGCATATAGAGATCATACAGAGATCCTTTAAGTATTAAGGTACACACCCAAGCCAGGCTCAAACTCTGGCACCATCATGACCTTCTCCAACCTTCCAGACATGGCCCTGGATGCCTCCTCACCCCAGCCAAATACTGCCAGATGTGGTTCTCGTCATCCCTAAGCACTGTTAGGATTGCCCAAGTGCTCCCTGACACTGTAAAGCTCAATAAGCACCCCATCCTCAGACCCTGGTCCAGCTGGTCCATGTGTCAAAGAATAGGCTGGAGTGATAGCACAGCGGGTAGGGTGGTTGCCTTGCAAATGGCTGACCCGGGTTTGATTCCTCCGCCCCTCTCTGAGATCCTGGCAAGCTACCGAGAGTATCTCGCCCTCACAGCAAAGCCTGCCAAACTACCCATGACGTATTCAATATGCCAAAAACAGTAGCAACAAGTCTCATAATGTGTTGTGAGATGTTACTGGTACCCACTCAAGCAAATTGATGAACAACAGGAGGTCAGATGGAGGCTCTGGCCCCCAGATCTCCAGAGCATCACTAGAGACTCTCACCCTCCAAATTATTGTCCAAATGGGAGGATTTTATAGGCTGAAAGGGGATTGCTACTGATAATTATATTTTACAAATAGTTATAAACTACTCAAAAAGATAAGGACATATTACCACCCTACTTCGTATACATGGATACTAACGGCAAAATCAGAAAGAGTCTTAGTCAGGGAATTGAAGGCTCATAGACACTGGATAAACCTACACGTTCAACAGAAGACAAAGTGTGTTCAGCTCAGTTAAAATGTGAACGGATAGGATTCCATCCAGTCTCCTCTTTCTCCCTAACTGGGTGTCTTTCTGTCGTTCCTTCCTTGAGCTTCATTCCTACCACACCCCTTGAGTTGTCCAATCAAAAAACCTTGGGCAGGAAAGTCCCTGACTTGCAAACAGGAAGCTGAGAGCTTGGTGCTCTGTGCCACCCACGTTTGCTGGTCTGGCTTTACTGTTCAGGATCTCCGGATCTGCAGCATATAGTGTGATCTGCAGATACTGCAGCCAGAGGTGTGCAAGCATCCAAGGTGAGATGATGCTCCTCCACTAAGTGAAAGTCCCGCCCAGCTAAGCACCACATCAAATGTGCAAGCAATACAACCAAGTGCATATGTGACTCCTGGTGGGCACCAAAACAACAGCAAAGGGAAGAGCAGCAGGAGAAAGGAAAGTTGATGCCCATCCATTCATACATTCTAATGTTTTACAGAACAGCAGACAGACTTCTGTTAAGGTGTTAAGGTGTCCTAACCTTGCATAGAATCTCAAGAGAAGGTGTACAGGGGGAGATTTGAGGGGTAGGGACATGGCATATTTATCCCAACATGTCAATGTAGCCATGCCTTTGCTAGACACCAATCATGTCTGATTGAGTAGAGTATTGTCTACTCATAATGCATGGAATAGGTAAATTGTACTCAGTTTATTCTAAGCTGACAGCTTGCCAACCATTTCCGTTTCAGTTCTCTTACTTACATAGGAAAAAGAAAACCATCTATTCTCAGCATCGTATTTTACTAGTAAAAACAAGGCCATTCATTGCTCCCCCAATGGTGCTCCATGCATGGCAGTACATCACCGTATCAGCAGCTGTTGTATTTCAAAAGAGGAGACCCGAGCTACAGGAAGCATACCACATCTAGATTGAATCTACCAGAAAACCTTTAATCCTCTGGTAGGTCTCCTCTGATAACAAAAACCTTTGTTTCAAAATTTCTATATCTCCCTGAAGATTTTTTTAGGTGCAGCTATGAAATATTAAGTCTGACACATCATATCAGAGGGATCTTGGGTAGAGATAAAAACCACAAAGTTATATCTGTGCCTAAATAAATGAACTTGTGAGAGGGAGTGGCATGAATGTTCACGTGGCTGTACTAAGCATACATCTATCTGATTTCGTGTGTTTGATTCAAAACAAACACCTGAATTTGGCACAACAGAATAAACGAAGAGATTTTTTTCACTTTAATTAAGTATGAGATGTGTCCATTTTTTTTTAACTGTCATCATATTTTTGTTGTCATTAGTTGGGATAAGTATAGACTTGTTCTTACTCAGTATAATTCTAACTTCAATTATCAGTCTTATGTTAATTGTTTTAAAAGTAAAATTAGTATTTCCAATGCAATAATCAATGTTTCTCAATGAACCTTTCTTTTCTTTTCTTTCTTTTTTTTTCTTTTCGGTCACACCCAACAGTGCTCAGGGGTTACTCCTGGTTCTGAGCTCAGAAATTACTCCCGGCAGTGCTCAGGGGGCATATGGGATGCCAGGGATAGAACCCGAGTAGGCTGCATGCAAGGCAAATACCATTGCTGTACTATCACTCTGGCCCCACAATGTCCCAATTTTCAGATGAATATGGTGATACTACTCAGATAAAGGTCAGCTTCACTTTGGGAACTAACAGAGTTAAACATAAGGTCCAGATTTAAAATAAGCCAAACAATCTATTTTTTATATACCTGGGCACTGCGTACTAGTAAATATAATTATACTTTCACATATACTAAAATAGTTTTTAATTAAAAAATAATTTCTCAACATGGCTTTTTAAAACAGTGTACAAAGCTCTTTAAAATGCTTTATCATATTTTATGTCATTTGTTGGCTTACGTGTTTCCTGAAATGAAACAATGAACATGCCAATTTTCTTTAGCTGAATTCTGTTAAACATGTGTATGAGAGAAACCAGGGAAGCTACATGAAATGATGGGTGTGCATTTAAGAGCACAGAGAATGAAATGAAATGATTTGGGGAAAATATTACTATTCATGTTAGGTCCTAAGTAAAATCAAGTCTCTTTGACATTTAGATCTCCAAAAGAGAAATCAATCTTTTAAAAGTGCATCAAATTAAAGTCTATAAAACAAAAACAAGCACATAAAACTTTTTCAATTTGGGAGGTTTGGTGCAGCCAGCAGGTCAACCTGTACCTGTGGGGAGAGTGCATCGGCAGCCTGATGGTGCATTTAGTCTTCCAGATACCGCAAAATTGCTGCTCTCTTTGGCCGGATCCCAACAACTTGAGGCCAAGTTTACCAAGAAACTAAATGGCCAAAAGTTAGGTATCTTGGAGACACACACACAAATCACCTCCGGCTCAACTATAAGCTCAACCCAGTCAAGAGAAGGGTTGGAATGGGGGTTGGAGGGAGGGCAGTAATACTGGGGATTTTGGTGGTGGAAAATGTGCACTGGTGACGGGATGGATGTTTGATGATTGTATGACTGAAGTTCAAACATGAAAGCTTTGTAACTGCATCTCATGGTGAATTAAAAAGGGGAGAAATAATAATAAAATAATAAAATAAAAATAGCATTCAGAATAGAATATAAAAAAAGTAATGAGGAGATCTGCCAACATCCAGATCACACAGTTGCTTCTCCCGGAAGGCAGCATAACATCATAACATAAGGCCCCCATAACCATGCCACCAGACTCCGCACTAGGCTGTTTCACATAGGTACCCTAGAGGGGGGTGGGTGAGAGCCCTCCCCACCCCAAGGGACCCAACTCTGGCAGCCAAAAACCTCCACAACTTAACTGACACCCCATGCTCAAGGCCACTCCCCATGTACTTGAGCCGAGCCTCACGCATGAGTGAAGTCCTACGCAACCCAGCTAATGTGGAACTTTGTGACCTTGAATTCTGGGCTCAATGGGACAAGGAAAGGAGATCCTCTGCCAGCTTTCCCAGTCTCCAGTGACCCAGGGATCAAACCCATAAGCTACCTCCTGCCACCACCAGATAATCTCGTCATCAGCCACCATCCAGATCACACCGCTGCTCCTCCTAAAAGGGATCATAACATGAGGCCCCCATAACCACGCCACCAGACTCCATGCCAGGCTGTTTCACATGGGGTGTCCCAGAGGGGGGGGTGAGAGCCTTCCCCACCCCAAGGGACCCATCTCTGGAAGCCAGAAACCTCCACAAGCCAACCACTGCCATGCTCAAGGCCACTACCCAAGTGCTCAGGCCAAGCCTCACATATGAATAAACATATTCCTGGACCACGTGGTCATGAGAGTGGCCACGTGACACATTATAAAACACTCCCTATCCATTCTCCATAATTACACACTATATTTGATAAGGTTCAGATAATAGAAAAAAATCATAGAGGGAAATATAGATATATATGCATATATACATATTTTTAGATTTATATATACCAAAGCTCACATAATCCAAACCTTAACAACATGTTAGTGATATCCTATGCAATGTCTTAATGGCTCCAGCCAAAATAGAACAATCTTCACATGGTTTCCTATATGACACTTTTTTGTAAGCATGTTTAGCATAACAGACAATACAAAATATATTATTTCGGTTGTATTTTGGGATAGGAATTGGGGTTTGTGATGGAAACATCCCAAATTTGGTGCTGAGAAGGTATAATGGTGGTGGGATTGGTATTTGAATATTGAATGCAATCAAACATTGTGAACTAACTTATAAAATTTAAAAAATTTAAAATTTTTTTTAAAAAGTAATGTGGAGTTCATGCCCAATTCAATCAGTTTAATCAATGGCTGAATAAATAGCAGTGCTCCTACGTTCACTGTCTCTGTGTCACTGTCATCCTGTTGTTCATCGATTTTACTCGAGCAGGCACCAGTACATCTCCATTTGTCCAAGCACTGAGATTTTAGCAGCCTATCCTTACTCATCTTTCCCAATGCTGCTGTATTGGTGGCTCTTTCAGGGTCAGGGGAATGAGACTCATTGTTTGTTACTCTTTTTGGCATATAAAATACATCACGGGTAGCTTGCCAGGCTCTGCAGAGCAGTTTACCATGGTAAAGTTAGTAAATATAGCCTTAAACTCAAATAATTACCATTTTGTTATTGTAGAACATTAAACTCCTACTACTCCCAAAGCAATCTTCAAGTATAAAAAAACAAAACATAATAAAACAGAATTACTTGTTAGGATAGCTCAATGGTAAGACTGCATGCATTGCCTGTATAAAGCCCTGGGTTTGACCTTCAGCAAAACAACAGCCCCAAAACTAAACAATGTTATAATTAACTAGCCAGTATACAATGCCTTAGATCTCCATACACTCTTATTTTATAACTAAAAATATATACTTTTTGACTAATAGCTCCACATTTCTTCACTCCTCAGTCCCTGGCAACTCTCTTCAAATCACTGTTTCTATGAGTTTATTGTGATTTTAATTTGCATTTCTCTACTGAATCACAATGACCAGCATCTTTTAGTGTATTGCTTGATCCCTGAATATCTTTGGGAAAATGTTTTCTTCCCACTTTTTGATTAAAGTTATTTGTTGTCATTGTTATGCTATTAAGTGGTATGAGCTCTTCAATGGCAAAGGCCTTCTTTAAATCAATGAACGTTAGACAGAGCGGCATCTTGAACTCCCGAGAAACCTCACTGAGCTTAGTAATCATGTGGATATGGTCGATGGTACTGAATCCTTTTTGGAATCCGACTTGTTCACATGGTTGTCCTTCATCTAGTGTTCTGCTAATCCTATTCAGGATGACTCTAGTGAACAGTTTGTAGATGACAGACAATAGGCAGATTGGGCGATAGTTGCCAATGTCGTGGATGTCTCCCTTCTTGTATAGTAGTACAGTCCTGCTGGTTTTCCATTGGGATGGAACCTTGCATTCAGACAGGTAGCATGTGAAGAGCCGAGCCAGTGTATTGATGAGTACTGATGGTAAGTTCTTCAGGTGTTCAGGTCTGATCTTGTCTGGGCCAGGTGCTCTTTGTTTCTTTACCGACGAGATGGCATGTTGGATTTCAGAAGGGAGAACATTGGGAACGACATATCCATCATGTGGAATGTGGTATGTAGGCGAGTGGACGTGGCTATTAAAGAGATCTGAGTAGAAGTCATGAATAATCTTCTCCATTGCCCTTCTTGAAGATGTGATAGATCCATCATGATGTTGGAGGGCAGTCATCTTGGTCTTGTAGTTGGTGAAGGACAGGCGGGCATTACGAATGCTTTTCCCAGCTTCTGCCGCATCTACCAGCACTGCTGCTCTCCTGTTTTTGAGGTAATCCTTGATGGCTTCTCTGCATTGTTTTGCCAGCTCGGATGTTCACTTGTGGTTGCCTGAGGCATGTGCCAAGTCACATTGGCGAATAAGTTCAAGAGTGTTCGAAGAAAGGCGGTTTTTTGTGGTTATCTCTCTCTTGGCATTCCTCGCACAATCATGGAGGTGCTGAATCATTCGATCGTATTCCTCATCAATGTTGTCAATGATGGCATCTTCCCATGTTGCCGCAACAGGGCCAAAGAGCTCCCAGTTGGTGGTCGTTCTGGGAGTCCTCTTCTTAAACCTTGCATTCTTTTCTCCTCGTTCTGTGAGGTAGAATTTTGCATGAAGGAGATGGTGGTCTGATCCCGTTTGGAATTTTGGGACAACAGCAACATCGGTTAGGCAAAACCACCAATTGAATATGATGTGGTCTATTTCATTGTGGAACCATCCATAGGGAGACTCCCATGTCCAACGTTTAGATTCAGCCTTTTGGAACTGTGAGTTACCATGGAAGGTTTTGGTTGACATGATGAACTCAGACAGTCTGTCACCCTGTTCGTTCCATTCTAGGCCATGGGTCCCGATGTGGAGTTCATCGGCTGATCTTCTTGGTCCTATCTTGGCATTAAAATCACCGACAATGATCTTGTAGAAGGTGTGATCTTCTTTATAGAACTTCTCCAGCTCCATGTAGAACTTCTCAGTTTCTCTTTCACCATAACTGGATGTTGGTGCATAGACAACAAAGATAGAAACTGCCGGTAGTGAGCCACATCTATTCAAGTGTAATCGTCTGATTCGGGTTGTTAGGCATTTGAATGAATCAATGCTCGTGGCTAAGTTTGTGTTGACAAGGATACCTACACCACCGATTCCTCTTTTATCACATGTTCCAAGGAACAGTTCTTCTCCAGTATCGAAAACAGCGTGATGTGATTGATGTCTTCTCGTTTCGGTCAGACCAATGATGTCGTACTTGATCTTTCGCTCTTGTACCATCAGGTCTTCAATGGATGCAGCAGATGCCAGCGTATGAGCATTAAAAGTACAGACAATCATTTTTGTCTTTCTTCATTTTGGCAGCCTATTTCTGCCTTGGGGTTTTATCAGCCTCTCCTTCCACATCCTTCTCGACTCTGCCGTATTCAGGGTCAGGGGAATGAGATCCATTTATTACTGGATTTGGCATATCAATTTGGTCTATTTGGCATAGACCACGGATAGCTTGCCAGGCTCTGCCGTGCGGGTGGGATATTTAAAGGTACCCTGAAAACATAGAGAAAAGTAAATAAATAGTAGTGCGGCCTCATTCGCCACATTCCTGTCCGAGGAGCTTCTTGTGATAATCTCTGGATCCTGGCCATTGTTGGGGTTACACGGCAGTTGGTGGGGGCGGGTGTAACTGTCTAGTTACTGACAGAGCTTAATATAGCTATAATATATAAAGAACCTATACCACTTAATAGCTCCTACATTATAAAGAAAAAACCTTTTCAACTCATGCTTGGCTAGTTATATTTAATGTTTAATGATTCTAGTTCACTTCATAAAGTATATCTTCATTCTGTATGTTCTTTATCTATCCTTACAACTAGGGAACTTCACCAAGTCCCCTAGTTTCCAGTACCACTAGACTGTTGTGGAGACCCAAATTAACCACCTCAAATTCTACTCTTACCAACATCATTTATCTGTTAACTCTTGATCTAGAATTCCCTAATTAATCTTTAGTAACCTGAGTTGCCACACCACGACTTCACTTGCCATTTAAAAGACACCCTATTCATCTAGTTGTTCACGTGAAACCTCATATGAGTGAACAGACATATATACAATATTCATCAAATGAGGAAGACACAAAAAGATCATTCTTTACAATAGAATAAATTTAGAAAAATAATTCAACTCAGAAAATAATCTTTTTGAAATAATCATGGACCATAGCCATAGTCCAGTGGATAGGTTGCTTGCATGGGGGCAGACCTAGGTTCAATCCTTGGCACCCCAAAGGGCCCCTGAGCCTGCTGGGAGTAATCCCTCAGTCCAGAGCCAGGAGTAAGTCCTGAGCACTGCCAGGCATAGCAAAAGATAAATAAATAAAAATAAATAAAACAAACATTTTAAAATAATCATACTAATTGCTGACCTGTAGAACATTTATAAAATTTGACAATAAATTACATGAAAATGACGAAGAATATTTTTATTCAGAAATTTCTGAGTGAAGTAAATCTAGAAATCAATAATAGATTAGAATGTTAAGAAAAGGAGAAGTATCAACTTGGTACTATAAAAAAGGGGGAAAGGAAGAAGAAACAAAGGAAGAACAGAAAGAATAATGCTTTTCTTTTGGATCAAATATGAAAATGCAAATAAAATTACAAAATAGAAAATGCTTAACAAGATCTAAATAAAAATTGTACTGTCACTATCTACCTCTTGTTCATTGATTTGCTCAAGCAGGCACTAGTAACATCTCCATTGTGAGACTTGTTGTTACTCTTTTTGGCATATTAAATATGCCACAGGTTCTTGTCAGGCTCTGTCCTGCGGACGGGACACTCTCCATAGTTTGTGGGCTTTCCAAGAGGGCAGAGGAATCGAACCCAGGTTGGGCGCGTGCAAGACAAACACCCTACCCACTGTGCTATTGAATAAAACACTGCACTGCACTGTCCTCCCATTGTTCATCGATTTGCTTGAGCAGGGACCAGTAACGTACCATAATAAATTGTGAGACTTATTGTTACTGTTTTTTTGGCATATCGAATACGTCACAGGAAGCTTGCCAGGCTTTGCCATGCAGGCAAGATACCTTCAGTAGCTTGCCCGACTCTCTGAGAAGGGCAGAGAAATCGAACCTGGGTCACCTGCATGCAAAGCAAACGCCCTACCTGCTGTGCTATTACTCCGTCCCATCGAATAAAACACAATAACCCCAAATCAACAAAAGTAAAACAAGTCAGTATTAAAGTGCAAAACTTAGGGGGTATGGTGCTGCCAGCAGGTCACTCTGTATACCTGTGAGGCAAGTGCATCAGGAGCCTGATAGCACCTTCAGACTTCCAGATACCCCAAAATTGCTGCTGTGCCTTGGCCAAACCTCAAAACTTGGGGCAAAGTTTACCAAGAAAGTAAATGACCAAAAGTTAGGTATGTGGGAGACACACCCACAAACCACCTCCACTATATAATTGGAGGCATGTTCTCTCTGGTTCCTGATCAAACTGCTTAATAGCCATGATCCCAGAGACTCAGAAACAAATCTCGAAACCCAATGGCTTTTGGCAGAAATGTGTCCAGTCCCTGCAGTGCGTTGCAGGCGCTGGGCCACCCCAGGTGGGAATAGGTTTTGTGCCTTGGCCTGTTCCCTCTGGTGGCCCTGTGGTTGCCATCATCCAGAGGCCACTGGACAGTCAGGTTTGGGCCCACAGTGACAAGACACGAGGGACCTCATAGGATGGGTGTGGAGCCAGCCCTTTCCTCCCCGTCCCAATGAGACCCCGAGTCGCGGCCCACGAACAGTCTCACTGGATACTGATCAAGCTGCTTAACGACTATGATCCCAGAGACTCAGAAATAAAACTCAAAATGCAATGACTTTAGTTCCAGATGGAGTAGGCGCCGCATCCCGCCTCCCCCAGATGGAACCCTGGTGACCAGAAGCCTCTACAAACACAGCTCGAGTATGCGGGAACGAGGACTTTTTCTCAAATCTGCCGGACTACACCTCCCAGGTAACCTCTGATCCCGGAAGTCCCGCCCACAGCCCGCCCCCCAGCGCCATCTTTGAAACGTTCAGAATAAGAGAAGGAACACATGGAGGGTGCGGGATCCCGGAGGAAAAGAAAAAAGAAAAAACAGGTTCCAAAAAGAGCCGAGAGCACCGGCAAGTTCCAGATGGAGTAGGCGCCGCATCCCGCCTCCCCCAGATGGAACCCTGGTGACCAGAAGCCTCTACAAACACAGCTCGAGTATGCGGGAACGAGGACTTTTTCTCAAATCTGCCGGACTACACCTCCCAGGTAACCTCTGATCCCGGAAGTCCCGCCCACAGCCCGCCCCCCCAGCGCCATCTTTGAAACGTTCAGAATAAGAGAAGGAACACATGGAGGGTGCGGGATCCCGGAGGAAAAGAAAAAAGAAAAAACAGGTTCCAAAAAGAGCCGAGAGCACCGGCAAGTTCCAGATGGAGTAGGCGCCGCATCCCGCCTCCCCCAGATGGAACCCTGGTGACCAGAAGCCTCTACAAACACAGCTCGAGTATGCGGGAACGAGGACTTTTTCTCAAAACCGCGCGACATCTCTCTATATACAAAGTGATCAATGAGAAGTAAACCACCCAATCTTTCTCCCTGAAAATCAGAGTTAAGTTTGGAGCATGGCCACAGCCCCAGAAACACAAGGACTTAATGCAGAAACCAGCAGCTTAGAGCGGAAAAGTGAACGGACGATGAGTTAACCCAGGCCATCATTTCTGCCCAGAGGGGAAAGGGTGTTGCCCCATTCGCCCTCTCTTCTCTGGAAAGAAGGATGGCGGCCGCATGGGAGCCTTGTGGACAGCAGGTATGAGCCGGGGGTGTGGGGGCTCCTAAAACCTCATGGGAAGGGGGGGCGTTCCGGTCCGTCCTTCACGCCCTACCGAGGTCACCAGTTGCCCCCCACGAGCGGCTCTCCAGCACGGCCACAGCCCCAGAAGCACAAGAGCTTAATGCAGAACCCAGCAGCTTGGAGCAGAAAAGTGAACGGACTATGCGTTGATCCAGCCCATCAAGTCTGCCGGAGGGGAAAGGGTGTTGCCCCATTCGCCCTCTCCTCTCTGGAAAGAAAGATGGCGGCCACATGGGAGCCTTGTGGACAGCAGGTATGAGCCGGGAGTGTGGGGGCGACTAAAACCTCATGGGAAGGGGGGCGTTCCGGTCCGTCCTTCACGCCCTACCGAGGTCACCAGTTGCCCCCCACGAACGGCTCTCCAGCACGGCCACAGCCCCAGAAGCACAATGACCTAATGCAGAACCCAGCAGCTTGGAGCAGAAAAGTGAAAGGACTATGCGTTAATCCAGGCAATCATTTCTGCCCAGAGGGGAAAGGGTGTTGCTCCCTTCCGCCCTCCTCCCTCTGGAAAGAAAGATGGCGGCCACATGGGGGCCTTGTGGACAGCAGGTATGAGCCGGGGGTGTGGGGGCGACTAAAACCTCATGGGAAGGGGGGCGTTCTGGTCCGTCCTTCACGCCCTACCGAGGTCACCAGTTGCCCCCCACGAGCGGCTCTCCAGCACAGCCACAGCCCCAGAAGCACAAGAGCTTAATGCAGAACCCAGCAGCTTGGAGCAGAAAAGTGAACGGACTATGCATTGATCCAGGCCATCAAGTC
The DNA here is from genome assembly GCF_029834395.1 of Sorex fumeus. Taxonomy (NCBI): domain Eukaryota; kingdom Metazoa; phylum Chordata; class Mammalia; order Eulipotyphla; family Soricidae; genus Sorex; species Sorex fumeus. Next base: position 8,865,828 of record NW_026606083.1, on the reverse strand, counting down.
TGCTGGAGGGGAAAGGGTGTTGCCCCATTCGCCCTCTCCTCTATGGAAAGAAAGATGGCGGCCACATGGGAGCCTTGTGGACAGCAGGTATGAGCCGGGAGTGTGGGGGCGACTAAAACCTCATGGGAAGGGGGGCGTTCCGGTCCGTCCTTCACGCCCTACCGAGGTCACCAGTTGCCCCCCACGAGCGGCTCTCCAGCACAGCCACGGCCCCAGAAGCACAAGGACTTAATGCAGAACCCAGCAGCTTGGAGCAGAAAAGTGAACGGACTATGCATTGATCCAGGCCATCAAGTCTGCCGGAGGGGAAAGGGTGTTGCCCCATTCGCCCTCTCCTCTCTGGAAAGAAAGATGGCGGCCGCATGGGAGCCTTGTGGACAGCAGGTATGAGCCGGGAGTGTGGGGGCGACTAAAATCTCATGGGAAGGGGGGCGTTCTGGTCCGTCCTTCACGCCCTACCGAGGTCACCAGTTGCCCCCCATGAGCGGCTCTCCAGCACGGCCACGGCCCCAGAAGCACAAGGGCTTAATGCAGAACCCAGCAGCTTGGAGCAGAAAAGTGAACGGACTATGCGTTGACCCAGGCCATCAAGTCTGCTGGAGGGGAAAGGGTGTTGCCCCATTCGCCCTCTCCTCTCTGGAAAGAAAGATGGCGGCCACATGGGAGCCTTGTGGACAGCAGGTATGAGCCGGGAGTGTGGGGGCGACTAAAACCTCATGGGAAGGGGGGCGTTTCGGTCCGCCCTTCACGCCCTACCGAGGCCACCAGTTGCCCCCACGAGCGGCTCTCCAGCACGGCCACAGCCCCAGAAGCACAATGACCTAATGCAGAACCCAGCAGCTTGGAGCAGAAAAGTGAAAGGACTATGCGTTAATCCAGGCAATCATTTCTGCCCAGAGGGGAAAGGGTGTTGCTCCCTTCCGCCCTCCTCCCTCTGGAAAGAAAGATGGCGGCCACATGGGAGCCTTGTGGACAGCAGGTATGAGCCGGGGGTGTGGGGGCGACTAAAACCTCATGGGAAGGGGGGCATTTCGGTCCGTCCTTCACGCCCTACCGAGGTCACCAGTTGCCCCCCGCGAGCGGCTCTCCAGCACGGCCACGGCCCCAGAAGCACAAGGACTTAATGCAGAACCCAGCAGCTTGGAGCAGAAAAGTGAACAGACTCTGCATTGATCCAGGCCATCAAGTCTGCCGGAGGGGAAAGGGTGTTGCCCCATTCGCCCTCTCCTCTCTGGAAAGAAAGATGGCGGCCACATGGGAGCCTTGTGGACAGCAGGTATGAGCCGGGAGTGTGGGGCGACTAAAACCTCATGGGAAGGGGGCGTTTCGGTCCGCCCTTCACGCCCTACCGAGGCCACCAGTTGCCCCCCGCGAGCGGCTCTCCAGCACGGCCAGGACTCCAGAACACAGAAACCAATTTCTTAACTATCTGACTTTCAGTAGAAATACTTCCAGGGTCAATAGGTAAAAGAGCAGAAATCCAAAACCAACATTTAATTCTTGAACCCAGCCGTAGAAAGCAAATCACTTCACAATGCTTTTTCAGCATGTCTGATTTGGGGGGGGGGGGGGTAAACTCTAAATAATAGTGGTGAATCTTTTATTGAAACAATGAATCTAATCAAAGCAGATAGAGTGTTAACTAGAATTCATCTGCTTCACAGGGACGGGGAGGGGTGGGGGGTGGGGTTTTATTGGGGTTCTTCATGGTAAAAAATAAGTATTGGTAAAGGGAAATGTGTTTGATATTTGCATGACTGAGACATAAACCTGAAAGCTTTGTAACCTTTCCCACAGTGATTCAATAAATAAATTTAAAAAAAAAAAATGCAATGACTTTTGGCAGAAATGTGTTCGGACTCCGCAGTAGGTTACTGTCGCCGGGCCACCCCAGGGGAGAAAGGGTGCTGTCTCTCCACCTGCTCCCCTTTGGCAGTTCAGTGGCCAGAGGCCATTGAACAGTCAGGTTTGGGCCCACAGTGACAAGATACGCGGGGCCTCACAGGATGGGGGTGGATCCGGCCCTTTCCTTTCCACCCCAACGAGACCCCAAGTCGCCACCAATGAACAGCCTCTCTGGCTCCTGATCAAGTCATTTAATGGTCATGATCCCAGAGACTCAGAAACAAATCTTGAAACCCAGCGGCTTTTGGCAGAAATTCGTCCAGTCCCTGAAGTAGGTTACTGGTGCTGGGCCCCACAGGTTGGAATAGGTTTCGTGCTTTGGCCTGTTCCCCCTGGTGGCCCAGTGGCCATCATCCTCCAGAGGCCACTGGACAGTCAGTTTGGCCCTGAAGTGACGAGACACGCGGGGCCTCACCGAATGGGTGTGGAGCCGGCCCTTTTCTCCCCACCCCAACAAGACCCTGAATCGTCACCCACGAACAGCCTCTCTGGCCCCTGATCAAGCTGCTTAATGGCCATGATCCCAGAGACTCAGAAACATACCTTGAAACCCAGCGGCTTTTGGCAGAAATGCATCCGGACCCTGCAGTAGGTTACTTCACTGGGCCACTCCAGGGGGGAAAGGGTGCTGTCCCTCCACCTGCTTCCCCTTGGTGGCTCGGTGGTTGCCATTCGCCGGAGGCCATTGGACAGTCAGGTTTTGGCCCCCAGTGATGAGACACGCGGGGCCTCATGGGATTGGGGTGGAGCTGGCCCTTTCCTCCCTGTCCCAATGAAAATCTGAGTTGCCACCCACTAACGGCCTTTCTGACTCCTGATCAAGCTGCTCAACGGCCATGATCCAAGAGACTCAGGAACAAGTCTCAAAACCCAGCAGGTAATCGCAGAAATCCCTCCAGATTTAATTGTTAAAATTTCGGAATTTCAAAATCACGCGGCCACTACTGCAGCCATGTGACATCATATATTATTCATAACCCGCAATAGAAAACAAATTTTCTACTGTTGCCTTTTCAGAAGATCTGAGTGTTGGGGTAAAATCCCAAATAATATGGTTGGTCTGGTGTCAAAAAATTGAATGTAATCAAAGTAGAGAGAAAGTAATGTGGAAATCATCTGCCCCACAGGTAGGGGGAGGGTATGGGATGAGGGTATCCTGGGGTTTTTGGGAGTGGAGAATGGGCACTGGTGAAGGTACTGGTGTTTCATTGTATGACCAAGACTTAAACCCGAAAGCTTTGTAACCGCTCTCACAGTGATCCAATAAATAAAATTATAAAAAATAGAAAAAAAAGTAAGGTGGAGTTCATGCCCAACTCAATCAGCTAATCAGTGGCTGAATAAATAGCAGTACTCCTACATAAAAATAAAATAAAATAAAATACAAAACTTAAGGGAAAACAGTAATTAAGGTATTTCTAAT